>NC_132846.1:56409453-56723953 GCF_048164855.1 Canis lupus baileyi
TGGTGGAGAGAATAGTCACAGGTACTTGTGAACTGGTTCTGTGACCGTAAGGTGTAGACATAACAGATGTGTGTTATTATTGCTCAGTAACTTCTTAAGTTTTTTTTTTTTCTTCTTCTTCTTCTTCTTCTTCTTCCATAAATCCTTTCAACAGCGATGACTTCTGAAAGGTGCATAGTTAACAAAAGTGTACGTCTCAACAAAAAATAAAGTTTGTGTAAATGTATGAATTCTGTAAAATGTCTGTGGACATTTACTACCCAGCATAAAGGACGTAGTTAAACATGGTCTTTCATCTAGATCAAATACTTGCTCAGTTTCTCTTGTTTTCTTGTGCTATTATAACGGTTAGTGTTGGCTCCGTTAATAAAATAATATAAAGGCAGAAAATGAATGACAACTTAGTATCTTTAGCATCAGGTGCATCCAAGAGAAAATCAGTGATATTAGTGCCAAGAATGGATAGATTTTTTTTTTTTTCATTCAGTTCATTAAGTTAAGACTATTAAATTGTCAGGATGCCTGGGAGGCTCAGCAGTTGGGCGCCTGCCCTCGGCCCAGGGCATGATCCTGGAGACCCGGGATGGAGTCCCACGTCGGGCTCCCTGCATGGAGCCTGCTTCTCCCTCTGCCTGTGTCTCTCATGAATAAATAAAATCTTAAACAAATACATTAAATTGTCATACTTTTAAAAGTAAAACACCTGACATTACAATCCATTACAAATGGAGTTGGAAAGCTTAACATTGAAGTTATATTTAATTGCTTTTATGTTAATAGTACAGATATGAATTTGCTGAAGTATATGTTGTGATAAAAACATTGCTTTTGCTCAACTGATAAACTTACATAACTGATGTGAATTTGAATTTAGTTATGGTACATACTTCATAATCTAGTGCAAGCAAGCCACAGCATTCTGTAACCTGAAGAGACATTGTGGTTTTCAGAGTTTACACAGATAGGTAATAGATAATAAATTAATGATTTTGTTTGTTATGAAGGTAATGTTGAATACAAAATTTGCCCAAACATGGCAATCCATACTTTTTCTCTCATTACCACTTCTCATAAATCAGAAATGTCTTAGCTTTTGGCAACTACTTTTAAAAATCAAATAAAGTGCCCATAAGTGGTGCTGAATATTTTTGGAAATGGGGTTACTCAGTTATAATATCATCCTGTTCAAGATAAGCTGGAAATTTTTTCCTCAGTGTTGTTATTTCCATTTTAAGTATGATTTACTCAGTTCTCACCATAATAAGCATATTCTTAATCCCCTTTATTTCACCTCCCACACACACCTCCCGTCTTGGCAACCACCAATGATTTTCTGTATTTAAAAATGATTCTTTTTTTGTTTGTCTCTTTCTTTGTTCATTTGTTTCTTAAATTACATATATGAGTGAAATCATATGGTATTTATCTTTCTCCGTCTGACTTATTTCAATTAGCATAATACCCTTTAGGTCTATCGCTGTTGTTGCAAATGACAATACAATTCTTTTTTATGGCTGCGTAATATTCCAGTGTGTTTGTATGTGTGTGTGTGTCTGTGTATGTATTTGTATTTGTGTACACTGCATGTTATTTATCCATTCATATATATGGTTGAACCCTTGGATTGCTTCTGTATCTTGGCTGTTGTAAATGATGCTTCAGTGAGTATAAGAGTGCCTATGCCTTTTCAAAGTACTGTTTTCATTTTCATTGGATAAATACCCAGTAGTGGGGGGGAGGGAGCAAGATGGCGGAAGAGTAGGGTCCCCAAATCACCTGTCTCCACCAAACTACCTAGAAAACCTTCAAATCATCCTGAAAATCTATGAATTCGGCCTGAGATTTAAAGAGAGACCAGCTGGAATGCTACAGTGAGAAGAGTTCGCGCATCTATCAAGGTAGGAAGACGGGGAAAAAGAAATAAAGGAACAAAGGCCTCCAAGGGGGAGGGGCCCCGCGAGGAGCCGGGCTGAGGCCGGGGCGAGGGTCCCCAGGACAGGAGAGCCCCGTCCCGGAGGAGCAGGAGCTGCACCAACCTTCCCGGGCGGAAAGGGGCTCGCAGGGAGTTGGAGCAGGACCCAGGAGAGCGAGGATGCCCTCGGGCTCCCGGGGACAGTAATAGCAACTGCGCGCCCAGGAGAGTGCGCCGAGCTCCCTAAGGGCTGCAGCGCGCACGGCGGGACCCGGCGGGACCCGGCGGGACACGGAGCAGCTGAAGGGGCTCGGGCGGCGGCTCCGCGGAGGGGGCTGCGCGGCCCCGGGAGCAGCTCGGAGGGGCTCGGGCAGAGGAAGAGGCTCCGTGCGGAGGGGGCTGCGCGGTTCCAGGAGCAGCTCGGAGGGGCTCGGGCGGCAGCTCCGCGGAGGGGGCTGCGGGGCGGGAGCGCGAATCCACCAGCGCAGGCTCCGGAGCACAGGGCGCCGGGACACAGCCCAGGATCCCGCCTCCCCCGGGACAGGCAGAGGCCGGGAGGGCCCAGGACAGCGAGGACGCTCCTGCCCCAGCTGAGCAGAGCAGCGGCCCCGCCCCGGAGCCTCCAGGCCCTGCAGACGGAGTTCCTGCCGGAGCTGAATCCAGGTTTCCAGAGCTGCCCCGCCACTGGGGCTGTTCCTCCTGCGGCCTCACGGGGTAAACAACCACCACTGAGCCCTGCACCCGGCAGGGGCACAGCAGCTCCCCCAACTGCTAACACCTGAAAATCAGCACAACAGGCCCCTCCCCCAGAACACCAGCTAGACGGACAACTTCCAGGAGAAGCCAAGGGACTTAAAGTACACAGAATCAGAAGATACTCCCCGGTGGTTCTTTTTTTGTTTGTTTGTTTTTGTTTTTGTTTTTGTTTTGTTTTGCTTTTTGATTTGTTTTGCTTTTTGATTTGTTTCCTTCCCCCACCCTCTTTTTTTCTCCTTTTTCTTTCTCTTTTTCTTCTTTTTTTTTTTTTCATTTTTTTTTCTTTTTCTTCCCTTTTTTTTCTCTTTCTCTTTTCTTTCCTTCTTTCTCTCCTCTCTTTTTCTCTTTTTCCCAATACAACTTGCTTTTGGCCACTCTGCACTGAGCAAAATGACTAGAAGGAAAACCTCACCTCAAAAGAAAGAATCAGAAACAGTCCTCTCTCCCACAGAGTTACAAAATCTGGATTACAATTCAATGTCAGAAAGCCAATTCAGAAGCACTATTATACAGCTACTGGTGGCTCTAGAAAAAAGTATAAAGGACTCAAGAGACTTCATGACTGCAGAATTTAGAGCTAATCAGGCAGAAATTAAAAATCAATTGAATGAGATGCAATCCAAACTAGAAGTCCTAACGACGAGGGTTAACGAGGTGGAAGAACGAGTGAGTGACCTAGAAGACAAGTTGATAGCAAAGAGGGAAACTGAGGAAAAAAGAGACAAACAATTAAAAGACCATGAAGATAGATTAAGGGAAATAAACGACAGCCTGAGGAAGAAAAACCTACGTTTAATTGGGGTTCCCGAGGGCGCCGAAAGGGCCAGAGGGCCAGAATATGTATTTGAACAAATTCTAGCTGAAAACTTTCCTAATCTGGGAAGGGAAACAGGCATTCAGATCCAGGAAATAGAGAGATCCCCCCCTAAAATCAATAAAAACCGTTCAACACCTCGACATTTAATTGTGAAGCTTGCAAATTCCAAAGATAAGGAGAAGATCCTTAAAGCAGCAAGAGACAAGAAATCCCTGACTTTTATGGGGAGGAGTATTAGGGTAACAGCAGACCTCTCCACAGAGACCTGGCAGGCCAGAAAGGGCTGGCAGGATATATTCAGGGTCCTAAATGAGAAGAACATGCAACCAAGAATACTTTATCCAGCAAGGCTCTCATTCAAAATGGAAGGAGAGATAAAGAGCTTCCAAGACAGGCAGCAACTAAAAGAATATGTGACCTCCAAACCAGCTCTGCAAGAAATTTTAAGGGGGACTCTTAAAATTCCCCTTTAAGAAGAAGTTCAGTGGAACAGTCCACAAAAACAAAGACTGAATAGATATCATGATGACACTAAACTCATATCTCTCAATAGTAACTCTGAATGTGAACGGGCTTAATGACCCCATCAAAAGGCGCAGGGTTTCAGACTGGATAAAAAAGCAGGACCCATCTATTTGCTGTCTACAAGAGACTCATTTTAGACAGAAGGACTCCTACAGCCTGAAAATAAAAGGTTGGAGAACCATTTACCATTCGAATGGTCCTCAAAAGAAAGCAGGGGTAGCCATCCTTATATCAGATAAACTAAAATTTACCCCAAAGACTGTAGTGAGAGATGAAGAGGGACACTATATCATACTTAAAGGATCTATTCAACAAGAGGACTTAACAATCCTCAATATATATGCTCCGAATGTGGGAGCTGCCAAATATATAAATCAATTATTAACCAAAGTGAAGAAATACTTAGATAATAATACACTTATACTTGGTGACTTCAATCTAGCTCTTTCTATACTCGATAGGTCTTCTAAGCAAAACATCTCCAAAGAAACGAGAGCTTTAAATGATACACTGGACCAGATGGATTTCACAGATATCTACAGAACTTTACATCCAAACTCAACTGAATACACATTCTTCTCAAGCGCACATGGAACTTTCTCCAGAATAGACCACATATTGGGTCACAAATCGGGTCTGAACCGATACCAAAAGATTGAGATTGTCCCCTGCATATTCTCGGACCATAATGCCTTGAAATTAGAACTAAATCACAACAAGAAGTTTGGAAGGACCTCAAACACATGGAGGTTAAGGACCATCCTGCTAAAAGATAAAAGGGTCAACCAGGAAATTAAGGAAGAATTAAAAAGATTCATGGAAACTAATGAGAATGAAGATACAACCGTTCAAAATCTTTGGGATGCAGCAAAAGCAGTCCTAAGGGGGAAATACATCGCAATACAAGCATCCATTCAAAAACTGGAAAGAACTCAAATACAAAAGCTAACCTTACACATAAAGGAGCTAGAGAAAAAACAGCAAATAGATCCTACACCCAAGAGAAGAAGGGAGTTAATAAAGATTAGAGCAGAACTCAACGAAATCGAGACCAGAAGAACTGTGGAACAGATCAACAGAACCAGGAGTTGGTTCTTTGAAAGAATTAATAAGATAGATAAACCATTAGCCAGCCTTATTAAAAAGAAGAGAGAGAAGACTCAAATTAATAAAATCATGAATGAGAAAGGAGAGATCACTACCAACACCAAGGAAATACAAACGATTTTAAAAACATATTATGAACAGCTATACGCCAATAAATTAGGCAATCTAGAAGAAATGGACGCATTCCTGGAAAGCCACAAACTACCAAAACTGGAACAGGAAGAAATAGAAAACCTGAACAGGCCAATAACCAGGGAGGAAATTGAAGCAGTCATCAAAAACCTCCCAAGACACAAGAGTCCAGGGCCAGATGGCTTCCCAGGAGAATTTTATCAAACGTTTAAAGAAGAAATCATACCTATTCTCCTAAAGCTGTTTGGAAAGATAGAAAGAGATGGAGTACTTCCAAATTCGTTCTATGAAGCCAGCATCACGTTAATTCCAAAGCCAGACAAAGACCCCGCCAAAAAGGAGAATTACAGACCAATATCCCTGATGAACATGGATGCAAAAATTCTCAACAAGATACTGGCCAATAGGATCCAACAGTACATTAAGAAAATTATTCACCATGACCAAGTAGGATTTATCCCTGGGACACAAGGCTGGTTCAACACCCGTAAAACAATCAATGTGATTCATCATATCAGCAAGAGAAAAACCAAGAACCATATGATCCTCTCATTGGATGCAGAGAAAGCATTTGACAAAATACAGCATCCATTCCTGATCAAAACTCTTCAGAGTGTAGGGATAGAGGGAACATTCCTCGACATCTTAAAAGCCATCTATGAAAAGCCCACAGCAAATATCATTCTCAATGGGGAAGCACTGGGAGCCTTTCCCCTAAGATCAGGAACAAGACAGGGATGTCCACTCTCACCACTGCTATTCAACATAGTACTGGAAGTCCTAGCCTCAGCAATCAGACAACAAAAAGACATTAAAGGCATTCAAATTGGCAAAGAAGAAGTCAAACTTTCCCTCTTCGCCGATGACATGATACTCTACGTAGAAAACCCAAAAGTCTCCACCCCAAGATTGCTAGAACTCATACAGCAATTCGGTAGCGTGGCAGGATACAAAATCAATGCCCAGAAGTCAGTGGCATTTCTATACACTAACAATGAGACTGAAGAAAGAGAAATTAAGGAGTCAATCCCATTTACAATTGCACCCAAAAGCATAAGATACCTAGGAATAAACCTCACCAAAGATGTAAAGGATCTATACCCTCAAAACTATAGAACACTTCTGAAAGAAATTGAGGAAGACACAAAGAGATGGAAAAATATTCCATGCTCGTGGATTGGCAGAATTAATATTGTGAAAATGTCAATGTTACCCAGGGCAATATACACGTTTAATGCAATCCCTATCAAAATACCATGGACTCTCTTCAGAGAGTTAGAACAAATTATTTTAAGATTTGTGTGGAATCAGAAAAGACCCCGAATAGCCAGGGGAATTTTAAAAAAGAAAACCATATCTGGGGGCATCACAATGCCAGATTTCAGGTTGTACTACAAAGCTGTGGTCATCAAGACAGTGTGGTACTGGCACAAAAACAGACACATAGATCAGTGGAACAGAATAGAGAATCCAGAAGTGGACTCTGAACTTTATGGGCAACTAATATTTGATAAAGGAGGAAAGACTATCCATTGGAAGAAAGACAGTCTCTTCAATAAATGGTGCTGGGAAAATTGGACATCCACATGCAGAAGAATGAAACTAGACCACTCTCTTTCACCATACACAAAGATAAACTCAAAATGGATGAAAGATCTAAATGTGAGACAAGATTCCATCAAAATCCTAGAGAAGAACACAGGCAACACCCTTTTTGAACTCGGCCATAGTAACTTCTTGCAAGATACATCCACGAAGGCAAAAGAAACAAAAGCAAAAATGAACTATTGGGACTTCATCAAGATAAGAAGCTTTTGCACAGCAAAGGATACAGTCAACAAAACTCAAAGACAACCTACAGAATGGGAGAAGATATTTGCAAATGACATATCAGATAAAGGGCTAGTTTCCAAGATCTACAAAGAACTTATTAAACTCAACACCAAAGAAACAAACAATCCAATCATGAAATGGGCAAAAGACATGAACAGAAATCTCACAGAGGAAGACATAGACATGGCCAACATGCATATGAGAAAATGCTCTGCATCACTTGCCATCAGGGAAATACAAATCAAAACCACAATGAGATACCACCTCACACCAGTGAGAATGGGGAAAATTAACAAGGCAGGAAACAACAAATGTTGGAGAGGATGCGGAGAAAAGGGAACCCTCTTACACTGTTGGTGGGAATGTGAACTGGTGCAGCCACTCTGGAAAACTGTGTGGAGGTTCCTCAAAGAGTTAAAAATAGACCTGCCCTACGACCCAGCAATTGCACTGTTGGGGATTTACCCCAAAGATACAAATGCAATGAATCGCCGGGACACCTGCACCCCGATGTTTATAGCAGCAATGGCCACGATAGCCAAACTGTGGAAGGAACCTCGGTGTCCAACGAAAGATGAATGGATAAAGAAGATGTGGTTTATGTATACAATGGAATATTACTCAGCTATTAGAAATGACAAATACCCACCATTTGCTTCAACGTGGATGGAACTGGAGGGTATTATGCTGAGTGAAGTAAGTCAGTCGGAGAAGGACAAACATTATATGTTCTGATTCATTTGGGGAATATAAATAATAGTGAAAGGGAATATAAGGGAAGGGAGAAGAAATGTGTGGGAAATATCAGAAAGGGAGACAGAACGTAAAGACTGCTAACTCTGGGAAACGAACTAGGGGTGGTAGAAGGGGAGGAGGGCGGGGGGTGGGAGTGAATGGGTGACGGGCACTGGGTGTTATTGTGTATGTTAGTAAATTGAACACCAATAAAAAAAATAAATAAATAAATAAATAAATAAATAAATACCCAGTAGTGGAATTACTGGATCATATGGTAATTCTGTTTTTAATTTTTTGGGGAACTCTCATACTATTTTCCACAGTGGCTGCACCAGTTTGTATTCCTATCAACTGCATGAGGGTTCCTTTTTTCCCACATCCTCCACCATACTTGTTATTTCTTGTGTTTTTGATTTTAGCCGTTCTGACATGAATGCGGTGATACCTCATTGTAGATTTGATTTGCATTGCCCTGATGATTGGTGGTGATGTTGAGCATCTTTTCATGTGACTGTTGGTCTGTCTGTTTTCTAGGGAAAAATGTCTATTCATGTCCTCTGTTCATTTTTTAATTGAACTTTTTTTGGGGGTGTGTGTATGTGTGTGTGTTTGTACTGGGTTATATAGGTTCTTTATATATTTTGGATATTAGCTGCCTGTCAGATATATCATTTGCAAATGTTTTCTACCATTCAATAGTTTGCCTTATTTATTTATTCATTCATTCATTCATTCATGAGAGACACAGTGAGAGGCAGAGACACAGGCAGAGGGAGACACAGGCAGAGGCAGGCTCCATTCAGGGAGCCGAGGTGGTGTTCGATCCCGGGTCTCTAGGATCACACCCTAGGCAGAAGGCATCGCTAAACCGCTGAGCCACCCGGGCTGCCCTGCCTTTTTGTTTTGTTGATGGTATCCTTTGCTGTTCAAAAGCTTTTTATTTTGATGTAGTTCCAATAGTTTAATTTAGCTTTTATTTCTTTTGCCTGAGGAGACATATCTAGAAAAATATTTCTATGGTTAATGCCAAATACTGCCTATGTTTTCTTCTGGGAGTTTTTTGGCTTCTGGCCTTACATTTCGGTCCTTAGCCAATTTTGAGTTTATTTTTGTGTATGATGTAAGAAGGTGGCCTGGTTTCATTCTTTTCCAGGTTTCATTCTTTTTTCAGGTTGCTGTCTAGTTTTCTCAGCACCATTTGTTGAAGAGACTGTTTTTTTTCCCCATTGTATATTCTTGCCTCCTTTGTCATAGATTAATTGACCATATATGTGTGGGTTTATTTCCGGGCTCTCTATTCTGTTCCCTTAATCTGTGTGTCAGTTTTTGTGCCAGTACTATACTGTTTTGATTACTACAGCTTTATAGTATATCTTGAAATCTGGGGTTGTGGTACCTCGGCTTTGTTATTCTCTCTCAGGATTACTTTGGATATTCAGAGTCTTTTGTGGTTCCATACAAGTTTTGGTATAATTTGTTTTAGTTCTGTGAAAAATATTATTGGTGTTGATTAGGATTGCATTAAAATCTGTAGATTGCTTTGAGTAGTATGGACATTTTAACAATATTGGTTCTTGTCGTCCATGAACATGGAATATCCTGCCATTTGTGTCATCTTTAATTTTTTTCATCTAGGTTTTATAGTTTTTGGAGTATAGGTCTTTTCACCTCTTGGTTATGTTTATTTCTAGTTTTATTCTTTTGTTGTAAATGGGTTGTTTTCTTAATTTCTCTTTCTGTTACTTCATTATTAGTGTATAGAAATGCAACGGGTTTCTGTGTATTAATTTTGTACCTTGTGACTTTACTAAATTTATTTATTCTAGTAATTTTTGGTGGAGTCTTTAGGAATTTCTGTATGTAGTATCGTGTCTGTGAATAGTGAAAGTTTTACTTCTTCCTTACCAATTGAAGGCCTTTTATATCTTATTGTTTGTTTGCTCTAGCTAGGACTTCAGTACTATGTTGAATAGAAGTGGCAAGAGTGAACATCCTTGTCTTGTTCCTGATCTTAGAGGAAGAATTCTCAGGTTTTGTTCAAGATATTGTTCAAGAAAGTTGGAAATATTTAATCAAAGTAAAAATGATGGAGTGTAGAAACTTCAGATTTTCAAGTTTTTAGTAAATCACAGTTATTGAGGAAAAAAAAGCTTGCAGACAGGAAGTCATTGACATTAACCCTGTGAAGCAAATGAGAAGCTAAAAAATTAAACTAAGTGCATTCATGGCACAAAAGTTTTAATATTGGAGTTCTGTGAATATTCTGTGACTATCTTAACCTAGAGATAAAACTTTTAGTTTGAACTCTTTTATTAATTGGATATATTTATTTTTCATCTAAAAGGTTTATAACTTTGAAACTTGTAAATTAATGAAATATATTTTTAAAGTCCTAAGTAGAAGCAACTACTATAAAAATTTTCTAGAAATAAAGCAATATCTGTAAACATATTTGAGTGAAATATCAAAACGTATTAATATGTTAGATGAAGAAAGGCAGCTGTGAAAATATTTTGAGTGAAGTAGTCACACATGTCAATATAAATACTGGTAAAATTTAGAATATTCTCCATTCACCAAAATATTATCTGAGTTTACTAGTTACCCCAGAATCTGAAATATCATTTTCTCAATTCAAAAATCTTAAATATGATGGGCTGTAGAAAATCATAAGTTGAATATTTTTAAATTACACATTTATTATGCATAAGACCAATTTTGAAGGGAATTACAGGCAATTTTATGATAAAGAATAAGACTATATTGAAAAACTAGATTTTTCATTAAAATACAGATAGAGCTAAGAAACTATTTAAATTACTTTAGTATATAATAAAGGAACCATTTTGCATATCTTTTTAGTGTTTGGAAATAAATACAGAGATTTAAAAAATTTTGTGCTTTCATGTACTCAGATGTATTTTAACTTTTAGAAATAATTCTGAAAATACATTTGAATAGAACTGTATATATATGTAATATAATTGGCACATACAGTATAATATAAAAACATAAGTAATATAAGAAAATCAGTTTATCATCGATATATTGTATTTGAAAATTTATTTTTCATATCTCCATTTTACTCTAAGGTTTGTCTAAATTTGAATTGCAATTTATGGAAGTCTTTCCAAATAAACCCCATAGTCAGAACAATCAAGAATATTAACAAGAATCAACAGTATTTACAAGGATAAAATTCAATTACTCTTATCCCCTAAATTCTTTTTGTCCTTTTAAAGTAAATATTTTTTTGGTATATCTTTAGAGAACCCAGGATAATCCTGCCTCCAAGTGTTCTGAGTTTGCCAGCAGCTCAATTTTGGGGACCAAGTTAATAGGTCAGTGTTCTTGCTAAATATATCACAGACAATATATTGTTATCATTCATTGAATGTGCACATACAAATAACATTTTAGCCTTCTCTTAAGTGTCAGTTGTTTTGCTTTCTAACTCTATTAAATTAAATATGCACATTTCATTCCCAATTCAGGATTTTATTCGTGGCACCTTTCAAGTGGTGAATAGACCCTGAACCTGCCCATTAGGAATGAGGAAATAGAAGTTCAGTAGTAAAATTGGAAAAAACAAAACAAAACAAAAAAAAACCCACATTAACCATAGTCTTGTCGTTCTAATGAACTCATTTACCTTTTCATGCGCCTGTTAGAAACAGCCTCTTTCTTCCTTCCTCCCTTCCTCCGTTCTCTTTGTTTCTTTCTTTGTTTCGGCTTTATTTTTAAAAGCAATTCTAGCCTCATGGCAAAATTGTAGAGAAGTTACAGAGATTTCCTCTATACCCCCGCCTCAATGCATGCACAGCCTCCCCCATTATCAGCACCCCCTACCAGAGTGGCAACTTTTAATCTGCTCTTTAAAATACTTTTAGCCTAACTGTATTAAAAGGAAAACTATTGTACTTCTTTCCCCCCCTTTCCCTTAACATCTAAGATGACTTTCTCCACACTCTGCCTTAGAATTTAGCTAGCAAGTTGTCTTAGAGCAAAAGGTTTGGTGAGCAAGGTTTATTCTAGCTGCCTTTGTTGGCAGAGTGCTTACACTGCCAAAGGCTTCTCAGCCTCTGCTAACTATTGATTTTAATGGATTTTGTTGGCCATTCCCAGTCCATCTGTCTGCAATAAAACAAAGATCTCTTCAGCCCCTGTAGGAATTTCAGAGCTATGAAAACTCAGAAAATGCCACCTGGGAGATTATTTTACCTCCCTTTTTGGCAAAGATTAAAGTGTTCTTCTGGGATTGATTTGTGCTCTTCCAAGCTTTTGAATAGCTACTTTTCTCACAACTCTTTAAAAAAAATCCTTTGCAGTGAATACGTCCTCTCATGAACCCAAAGATGCTGGGATAATAATAATAAAAACATGGACTAATGATCATCTTTCTAAGTAGAAATATTGTAATAGGACAGTATTCACTGTAAAAAACCCTGAGACAACATCTTTGGATCGCTTCTTCACTTGCTCTGAAAAGGTGTTGCTTTGAAAAGGTGTCTCCCATTCTAACCCTGTATTTATTTAACCATCTTCCAGTAAGTACACAGTTCTTGTTTTCCTTCTATACATCATTTCACTAAGAGACCAAAAGAGAACAGAGGGATGTTAACTCTATAGATTCTTAGGATAAAGTCATGTTTTGTTCCTCATTCCCTAAGCAAGATTGTAACTGCACAATGTTTTTGCCATCAACCCCTGGAAGATAGAGGAGCTATTTTATTCTGAATTACCATGGAAACTTCCAAAAGTCTTTAGGCAGATTATCCCAGAGCAGGGACAATGCCAGCCTGCATGTTTAGGAACAGGTGTAAATAGTTTTCAATTCTTCTACAGAGACAGACTCTAAAAACAACTCCAGGCTGTCTCTCACATCTTTAATCCTTTCCCCAACTCATGGGAGCAAAGTTGACTCATGACTCCAGAGCTACAAGCCCTCAGTTTCTGGAAAACTTGTGGATTTGAGCCTAAGGAAAACAAATGTCAAGATGCCATAACCACAGTGATTTATATCTCTATTCATTATCGTTAATATTTTTCTTCCCTATCATAAATGCCTAGGAACTGCCACATGAAATCTAAGGAATGTTATTGCTCAAACAACAAAGGGAATAGAGCAAGTTAATGCATTTTATCATTTTACAGGAGGGAAACTAAAGTGAGTAAGTACCATGCATCATAAAAAGAATCATATTTTTTAAAAGCCAAATAGAGAGGTACTAATAAAAGTGAAGGCTTTCTTATTTCACTCAGTCGCCTGCAGAGAAAGAAGAGGGGGAGGCATTGAGCTGAGGGGCTTGGCCCTCCAAGCCAAGTATCATGCATAGATGTCTGGGTACTGCGTTTCAGCCTTCCCTTCTAGGGTCAGGAAAACATGCCCGGATGGGACAGCTGAGACCTTCCTAAAGGTTTGGAGGATTATGTCAACCTATTAGAGTAAAAGGAAAGGAGATTCTTGGGGCCAGACATCTTCACTGCCAAAGATCTATTGCTGCTGCTGGGAGAGCCTATCCCCAGCCTGATAGTATTGCAACTCACTTTACCAAAGCAGCCACTGTCTGTGACTGTTGCCATTAGAAACACTTCCACAGTCCAGACAGGGATTTTCTTGCTGCTAATCAGTGAAGGAGTAATTAGGCATGCATAGTTAATGGACAGTGGCTGTGGAGAAGGCACCAGCTTCCTTCTGAAGGGAATTCTAGTTGCACTAACATTATGACATGCAGGAGATGCTCTGCCCTCCATATGGAATGAAGCAAAGACTGTCAAACTCATCTGATTTAGGACTGTGAACCTGGATTCCTATGGAGATTTCAAAAGCACAAGGTCAGGACTCCTAGTTTGAAATAATTCAGCACTCCTTTTTCTTCAGCTGCAGATTTCCCTAGGAATCCTCTTTAATATTATGGCATCCATGGGATTGTGCTCATAAAAGAGAAAGACATAGATGTTTCTTTTAATGCCCTGAATACAGAGTTGACCAGTCAACTCATTATATTCTGCATATTTTAAAACATGATGTGGATATTTTTTTAGGAAAAAAAAATTCTATAGTGGGTCACTATTTTATATTAATGATTTTCAGGGTAGAATTGTCTGATCAAATAGTGAAATAAATTCGTGTTTGTTGTTGCTGATGTACAATGCAACAGGACATAAAGGAAGAATGGACAGTTGAAAGAAACTAAGGACAGGAAATATGTATGAAGTGGGAAGATGTGGAATGCCATATCTGTAGTGAAACTAAGGGAGTTCATTTGGATTTCATACTGAAGAGATTATCTTTCATATTTTCCTAAAAGAGTGCAATATAACACATTTTTCACAAAAAATAAAAGATGGAATCAGGTATTGAAGTAGACTATGCATATACTTGTGTTTTAGAGAATGGCATTGAGAAATAAAAGGGGATATATATATATATATGTAAAGGTATGTATATATATATATGTAAGCAAAATTTTTAGTAATAATTCTTCATTAGAAAAAAAGGGAGACATTTGAAAGAAAAAACGGGGTATTCTTTAAATAAATGAGCTCATTTTCCAGCTTTAAAAGTGTATTTTCAAATTTGGCCAGCAGAAGGTACACTGTACAAAGGGCTGAGTTACAAACTAGGCTGGTACAGTGTACCATAAATCAGTTTGGGTAGTATGTTGAATTATGTTCTTAATCATGGAAGGATACTTTTGCTTGAAACTATTCTTACTCATATTTCTAGTGGTCTTTCTTATTTATGGGCATGTTGGAATGTGGCCAAAGCTTTTCCCCTAGGTAAAATGACAACATCTTAATTAGGAATGTTTGGTCTGTGGCATGAGTTGCCAGAGAGCAGTCCCATTGTTCTAATGCACAGACATCCATCATCAGCCTGCTCGCAATGCCTGTAGCCTAGTGGTAGAAGCACAGGGCTGAAAGACCTCTGAATCATTTTTTGGATTCTAGCACTGTCTAGGTGTATAAAAACAGGCAAATCATACTTTCTCTTATAGCTCAGCTATGTCATCTTTCAAGTGGCTCTCCCGATTCCTAGTAGAATTATTGTGAAAATTAAATAAATTTAAATCAGAGGAAACATTTTTCCCCCAAGAAAGGCATAAGATTAAAAAAAAAAAAGATAATGTTGGTATTATCTTTGGAACAAGGAATTAGATGGGCAAAATAGATGCTGTATTATAATTTTAGCTTTTAAGTTCTTCGCCATGTAATAGAAAATCTGTTGTAGGATAGGGCAAGGCTGCAATCTACTCATCTCAGAAGCTGCAGAGAACACATATCATCTGTTCAAGAAGTATTTCTGAATGCAAAGTAGAAGACTTAACAGAAAAATAACACAAGCAAAAAAGCTAACTAGAAATCTGTACTCTAAGAAACTACTAAATACCCATGAGAAGTGCATGGTGGAGAAAAGCTTTCCCTTTGAGTGTCTGAAACTGACATTATGGCTTTAAAGAAAAAGAAATTGGAATCTAGGAAAAATCTCAGTACATTATTTCAAACATCCCTAGTTTAAAGAAACTGATTATTAATTCTCATTTGTTACATATTTTCTAATCTAAGAATTTGGGCTGTGAAGGAAGCAAAATATGTGTGTGTGTCTCCTGTAGGATTGTGTGCCCATGTATTGTTGGAGGTGGGAAGAGTTCACAGCAAATGTGAGAAAGTGCTGATTTGTGTCATATTTTAGTGATTTCAGAAATAAGGAACACTCTCAACTTTCTGAAACAAGCTACACATCTTATGACAAAATATTTTGGTATTGTGGAGATTGGCAGTTGTCAAACTTTATTCAAAAGTATTTTAGTCTTTAAGCCTGTCACCTTTGTCAAATTCTTTACAAGTGCAAAGCAAGTGCTTTCAAGAAAGACCTTGGCAAATATGAAGACTTGCTCTGTTGCCACTAGGTAAGAATGTTGAATTTTGAAAGAGCTGTCAAATCATGCCCTGAGTCACAATAAAAAATGATGCAAAGATCAAAAACATTAAGATATGTTTTAGATTAAGAAGACCAACTCCTTATTAGCAGTGTTGTCAAATCTGGTACTACTTACTGGGAGGGCAATAGCTAATGAAATGCAAGTGCTATTTTGAACCCTTGAAAGATTAAAAAAAGTAAAAAAAGGTTGCCACTTATATTCTTCATTAATTTCTGTTGCCGATTGTTTTTAAAGGGTAAATAACTGGCCACCCTTACGTTTCTATGAGAATCTTTTTTTCTCCCATTTGATAGCCTATGTTCTTTATTTTTTAAAATATTTGTTATTTTGGAATTGGTTAAGTCTTAAAAGAAGTTGTGCAAATAATGCAGAGAGTTTCTGTGTATGGTTCATTCAGTTTTCCCCAATGATAACATCTTACATAAACATAATACATTGTCAAAACCAGGAAATTGACATTGGTACAATTATATTAACTCAAATACAGACCTTATTCAGATTTCACTAGTTTTTACATGCATTCTTTCTTCTCTGCCTTCTGGGAATCTGAGTTACCTAAATCTCTAACTGGTTATCAATAATAAATATTATGTGATACAGAAACAAATCATTGACCAGCAGTGACATTTAAAATGAGCAATGCTAAACCGTAAGTCCCATCTGTTTTCACTTATTTCACAAGGTTCCTGTCTTTAGCCTACTTAATCATTCCAACTCCCTTCCCTTTTCAGACTTCCCTCCCAACACCAGTATTCAGATAGCAACTGCCTAAAACAAAGTTTGACATTTTAGAGTGTTTTATCTTTGATAAACTCAAGGGGGTCATTTCTATAAATTCTACAGATGCTTTCTGACATTAATACTGACAAATTAAAGAAATGAACACAATTTGTAAATCTAAGAGCTTGTCAAGAATAACAGACATTTGTGTATTTCTACCTGGTGAACACCTGGGTTCAGCTCACTAAGGAACAATGAGCACCATTGTTTGGAATAGAAAAACCAGTCTAAAGGAGACTCTGCTGTTGCTGAATGTGGTACCAAGGCAGTACTTTGGCACACTTGAAGATGACATGCTGTTAAGTGTTTCATATTTAAAGAGTAGAGATATCATGGTCATTTGTGACCATTAAATACATCATATGTGTTCTTGTGGTTGAATTAAGTATCGTTGCAATTCAGTATTAATAATCAGGATTTAAAAAAAAGGTTTCCATAAAGGAAAAACAGGCAGAGAGGCCATGGATAGATGAGAAAATCATTACTATTATGCACAGGTGGAAAAGAAATAGACCTAGTCAACTAAAATTATGTGAGCTAGGGATGCCTGGATGGCTCAGTGGTTGAGCGTCTTCCTTTGGCTTAGGGCGTGATCCTGGAGTCCTGGGAAAGAGTCTCATGTCGGGCTCCCTGCGTGGAACCTGCTTCTGTTTCTGCCACTCTTTTTGTGTCTCTCATGAATGAATAAATAAAATCTTTAAAAAAAATTAGGTGTGCTAGATTGATAGTTTATTAAATGAAAGACGGCCATCTCTGGGACACCTAGGTGGCTCAGTGGTTAAGTGTCTGCCATCAGCTTAGGGCATGATCCTGGGGTCCTGGGATTGAGTCCCACATTGGGCCCCCTCCATGGAGCCTGCTTCTCCTCTGCCTATGTCTCTGCCTCTCTCTCTCTGTGTCTCTCATGAATAAATAAATAAAATCTTAAAAAAAAAAAAAAAAGAAAGATGTCCTTTTCTCTAAAATTCTTCAATGGGAGAGCATGAGACCAGGGCCACTTTCTATAAGCTATCAGCTGGTGAATTAAAAGAGTAAAAGTGGGATGTCCTTAAGACAAATAACTAAATGTTTTTTTTTTGTTTTTTTTTGTTTTTTTTTTTTTAAATTGCTGGAACATGAAAGCACCTTTTTGGGAGACAAACAATTTCTTTTAACTACTGCCTGTGTATCCAACTAATAGTGGAAAATTAAAAGATTGTAATAAATCTATCTACTTCTGCAGCCCTGTGTCTCCAGGTTCTCAAGTTCAGACCAGACTAGTTAATAGCATCTATTTTCACTTCATTCACTTTGCCATAAATGAGGGCGAATGCTGTTGGGCTCTGGTTAGTCTGAGTGGGTAATGGCTGCTGGGGAGAGGCACTGTGAAGTTAGTGGGCCCAAAGGTTAGATTTATGATTAAGGGACACTTAAGTTGTTTTGAAAGTGTATGCTGGCAGGAGCCTCCAAATAACACAAGAGGATGAATAGCTTTGTAGGGATATTTTTTTTTGGCTATATTATAGTTTGTTTGTTTATTTCTTTCTTTCTTTCTTTATTTATTTATATTTTCCTTAATAAATAGTTTTCCTGATGAGTTTGCATGAAAACATTCATGTCAATTCCAGGCATTAAGGACACTGAAGCAGAAGAATACCTTGGGCATTTTAAGTGGGAAAGGAAATTTATAGAACATTGTTACCCCCCACTGGGCCTCTCTATCCTTTCTAGAAACTCTGGAGTCTATAGGTACAGAAGATTAGAACTTCTGTTTCCTCACACTTGCTATCATAGAGATTTATCCAAGTTTTATTTTACTGTTGATATAAGGAGGTGAGTTACTGGGATCAAGAGGTCTTGCATTTTATGCTATCAAATTCAGTTGTCAAAAGAAAGGTTTTGTTGAATATCTGAAATCTGAAGACCAGCTCTAGGTAATCAGTAGTTCCAGATGAGCTAGTTATGGCCATGATATAGATTTGCACTTGTCAAAATTAATGTATTTAGCTTCCTTTTATGAGGATTCATTATTTTCAATAATTAATAATAGCTACTATGTAATATAAAAAGAAATTAGATGCCAACAATAAAGACAGTCTTTTATATGCCAGAGTTTGCAGTTTGGGTTTAGATAGGCAAGAAAATACACAAGTACCATTGAGAGTTAAGTACAATAATGATACACAATGCCCTGGGCATACATAGAGAGATTATAGAACCCTAGAGGGAGAGAAGGGGATGCAAGCGCTTCTCAATTCTAATATTTAATATTTGTTGCATGCAGCATATAAAATGAAACCCACCCTTGAAGCTTTGATCATATTTATCTCTCTTCTCTGCTCCCAGGGTAACTGCTGTCTGTGTCTTTCAAGGAGCATTTGCCTTATATTATCTTTTCATGTGTATTATTCAGTCTTCTGTGTTACATGGTGAGCCCTTTAAAGACAGAGACCTGCTTCCCCAGGCCTCAAGAGCTGTAAGGTCACACTAGCAACAAATTTCACAATGCTTTACTTGTGTAGTAGCAGAGAACTTGGTGTGTAACTCAAATTTTCAAGTAGTAATTTCTGAGTGTTCTTGGAGATTTTTTGATAAAAGCTCAACATGCAGTTCTCACATACCTCACTACATTCTCACTCTGTCATTGCACTCTACCTCCTGCTGCACCTGCTCTGCAGCATCGCTCCACCACTTCTATCTGTCTGCTAGTGACACACAGGCACCAAGGGTGCCATTTCTTCACATTGCTCACTTTGTGGGGATGGGTTCTGCTCTCAGGTCTCCCTTTGCTCCTTGAGCACTGATGCTGCTCTGGTTGTGGTCGTTATGTCTTTGAGTCTCAAGTGAAATATCTTCACATCTTTAACCACAATCACTCTCCTCATATGGTTAATCCTTGAGGAAAGGCCTGGAGACTTGCACCGCTCTTTCTTCATCACTCCCTATTTCCCCTAATCATAACCACCACTGAATCTAGTAGTTTTCCTCCCTCCTAAATCAGTTCATGCAAATTGACACCTGAGGGCCACTAGATGCACTGCTTTATTAGGTACACTCCTTAGGCTCGGCCTGGATGCCTGCTACATGAGCATCATTGCTCATGATCTTCTATATATAATCTACACTCAATCAAGAGAAGTATTTACTAATTGATTTATAACCACATCTAATATGAAATAGCACTACCTAATAACATGCAGTTGAAAAAAAAAAAAAAAAGAACACTTTTTCTTTTACTTGGGAACCAAAGCAAATATATGTGAGTAAATGGCATAAAGGAAAAAATGCAACCCACTGTGCCGCAAGACTAACAATATGGCAGTAATGTGTGCCTGCCAAACTGCCATCTCCAAAAATTAATCTTTCATTTCATCTCTGGATTTACTGTCACACTTCGGCTGGGAGTACAGTTATGACTGAATTGAGATTCTTTTATATTCATTCCTCATGCTACAACATAATAAATATTTTTATTGCCAAAGTTTTCTTGATGCATATATTATTAGAAATCACAGAATTTGTCTCATAGTTGGCTACATGGAATCAAAAGAAGTAACATTCTTTAAAGTAAAGAGTACCTGAAGGAGGTTCACAGAAAATCCATATGAATATATTAAATATCATCAAAAAATGCACACACACACACACACACATTGGCTCAGTCTCTGGTGCTTTACAAATGAAATTAGCTCCATTGCTTGCTTTATTTAGGTTCTATCCCAAAGTTTCCCTACAATAGCTAAGTTATTCTTCATTGAAATGTTTTCATTAGTTATTGATACTAATCGAAATGAAAAGCAGGATATTGGCCTCCATTTACTGAAGGGCTTGGCATTTGTACATGAGCGTGTTGAATATAATGTCATGGTATAAGGATAAAGATAATGCTTAGTGCCAAATAATGTGTGAGAATTCTTATACCATATACATGCAAGTAGATAATTATTACTGGAGAGCATGACAGATTAAATAACTATTTTTTTTTCTCATTGTGTTGACAGTTAAAAAGACACAAGAAACACATAAGAGTTCTCAAGGCCTAGGCTCAAAACTTAGCATTGATTTCTACTTCATTCCATGGGCCAATGCAAGTTTAAGTAGTAAGCCCGGAATCAAGTGAAGAAGAAATATACTCTGCCCATGATGATTCCTTGGCAAATATAAGGAAGAAGGGAAGAATTAGGAAGTTAGTTAGATCAATATATTAGTCAGTCATATAATTTCATGTCATGTTTCTATTTCTAGTTTGCTTTTATGAACAAACATGATTAGAAAACAGTGTTTTATTGAAAGCCATAGTTTAAAAAGGTGAGGGAAAAATACCTGCTATAATGATTTCTAAGTATACTGTAAGGTCCACTGATGGAATATATGGAGCGTCTTGAAAAATAGTCCCGAGTCCTTTGTTTGTTTGGTTGTTTGTTTTTTTATTGAAGTGCGACCATGCTCTATAAACTTTTAGATTAATTTATTTTTTTAAGAGTTTATTTATTCATGAGGGAAACAGAGAGAGGCAGAGAGAGACACAGAGGGAGAAGCAGGCTCCCTGCTCCCTGGGGAGCCTGATGTGGGCCTTGATCCCTGGACTCCAGGATCATGCCCTGAGCCGAAGGCAGACACACACTGAACCACCCACGTGTCCCAACTTTTAGTTTTAAGTAGCATAAAGAGTATTGGTAAGCCATCTAGTGGGTTTCTAAAAGCAGGTCTTTCAAAACACTGGGCATAGTTCAGTTTGCTGAGGGTTTTAAGTTCAACATTATAAAAAGTTTGACTGTTGTACCATATTATCCTGTCCTAATTAGCCTAGCTCCTAATCATGTTGCAAAGGGAAAATTAGAATACTTACAATTTGGGGCAAGGATGCTTTGATATTAGTATTGTTTTGAATTGAGAATGATTTTGGATTACTGCTTTGCTTGTTTTTCAACTATAAATAACTGTTGATTTAGCCTAATCATAATTTATTTGTTTTGTGCTTACTGTTAGTAAATTTACTTGCAGCAGTGGTATTTAGACTTTTAAAAGTCTCTATTATAAGGTACAGAGAAGTTGTGCTTCAGATAATGTTCACTTATATAATTTGTTTTTATTGTAATTGTGCATAGTTCACATACACAACCGCCAGAAGATAAGGTGCAAAATGGCAATTTTCATAATAATGTTTCCTTGGAAAGTGGGAGTTGATTGATTAGAAAGAGTGCTATAGAATTGTCTGTGTAGCCTAATGGGATGTGGTTTGAGAGCCATTATTCTAGATTAAAGTACATGATATGATGAATGTTAAATCAGGGAAGGCTATACATGAAGCCCAATATCTAAAAATTGCTTCAGTTCTCTCAAAAAAGTGGCTCTTTTTTCTCTCCTCACATGCAATAGGCAGAATTCCTGGTTACATATTTAATATTTCAGTAACCAGACAATGTATAGTAGAGGGGCTGCTATTTATGCAGTTCCTAAATTATTAGTGAAAATCCAGTCATTTGGTCAGTTGTACAGATGCTTCTAGACACAGAGATGTTTGGTATAAGTGGTTGAAGTTTTCACTTTTGATCCAGATGTTTTCAAACTAATTAGTTGTTGTTATGAATCTGATTTTTGCAAGTGTTGTTTTCACCCTTAATTCAGGGCTTTTAAAACTTCTGTGGACTCTTCAAGCTATAAGCATAAGTTTGCTATGTTGAAATCTGAAGACATTAAGTCATGTATTAGAATAGGTGATACTGAAAAGAGCCCATATTTTGGAGTCCGGGAGAAAAATGTCAAATAGCAGATTAAGAATTGTATAATGTAGGCAAGTCACTTAGCTTTGGCAAAACTTAGCTTTCTCACAAATGACATGGAGAAAATGCCTGCTTTGTAAGTATGTTGTAAAGATTAATGGCAGTATATGAACTATGATTTTTATTAAATTTTATTAATAAATAGCTTAAAATTGATTAATATTACTTCCTTAAGTTAGGAAATGACTAGATGTTGCATTGGAAGTCACTATTTCAGTTCCACTAATAGAATGAATGAATTCTTGTATTAGAATGACTACTCCTCCATGTTTGCCCTCTCCATGGCTTTCAGATCTTAATCTTATAACAATCAGTCTAGAAGATGTCCTGAAAATGACAGCTGGATTATACTAAAGAGAAAGAAAAAGATAATGAGAGAAAGGAATGAAGTCAGGTATATAAGCAATTATAACTGTGATTGGAAGAGGAAGTTTGAGGTTGTCTATAGTAGAATCAGTGGACTGTAGTGACTATTCTCTTTTCATTCCCAGAAAAGCATAGGCTAATTCTCAGTCCTTTGGGGATGGTGGTTCACCAATATTGAGAGGGCTGATTTTTTTCACAAATGTGCTGAATTACTAGTAAAGACAAGTTTATAACTGGAGGTGGTATAAGCAAAAAACTAACATAAGACTTTTCTTTTTAGAACAGAAATATCTTAAAAACGTCTTTCTGTGGAAAAAAAAAAGATAAATTGATAATAGTTTTCAACCTTTTTATGTGTTGCAGGGTAGGAAAATGCTATGCAAAGGATTAAGAGAGACGAGCTATGGTGTCGTATCAGTGTTTTGAATTTTGTTTTCTGCAATTTTACAAATGCTAAAACTAAAAGTAAAGTATAATTCCACTGTTATTTTAAAAGTGTGCTGAGATACTGTAGTCATGGATACCATATCACTATAATTGATGAAATGGTTTTGAATCAACTTACAGGCTAATATCTTTAGTAATGAGTTAATGAAGTTAATCAGGCCTGGACACAGACTTTATATTCTTAATAATATATTTCTAATTATATACACATACCCATATGCATATGTATAAGTACATATACAAATATGGACACTTATGAAATAGATATATATTTGTAATATATGTTTGTTTTCCTTTAATAATTTATTCCTTCAGCTGGTGAGATGTAACTTTACTCTGCATTTCTATAGTATGGTTCTGTTTCATTTATTATTGCTGTGTGACAACATACTCCAAAACTTGTTGATTTAAGCAGTGGCCCTTTTATTTGTTCATGATTCTTGGTCTAAGCTAGGCTTCTACTTTATCTCACTGTGGGTCCATCTGAGGATATGTTTTTCAGGTCAGCCTGAGTCTGGGTTTAGCATCTTTCTTTCCAGTGAGTCTCCAGGACTTTTCTCTACTTCTCCATTTGATTCTTTTTGTGGGCTTTCCATCAAGATAGCATGACTTACATAGAGATGGGGTTGTGATCAGGGTTCCCAAGAACACACAAAATAAGGAAAATAAGGAAACAGATCTTCTTAAGGTCTAGGCTAGAAACCAGCTAGCATAATTTATAACACAATTTCTTGGTTAAAAGAAGTTACAGGAACAGACTAGATTCAAGGATGAAGGCATTACATAAGAATGTACTTATTGAAATCATAAATAATGGGGGGCATGATTCACTGGAATCTAGTAGTGTGCCCTCTGTACCCTAATGATTTGCATCCCTCCCACATGTAAAATACATTCACCTCTTCTCCTGGACTATCAAACATCTCATCCCATCAGTGCTTCAAGAGAGGCCTGAGGTCCAGGATCATCTAAATTATGCCCAGGAAATAAGACTTCTTGGTAAAATTCCATTACTTTCAGAAAATATTTGAACTAAAAAGACACATTTCTTTTCCAGATCTACCAAACATTTCATGATAAGACAGGGAAACAACAACAAATGGAACAGACAGTCCCACACAAATGAGAGTGTAGTGGGACCACCTGAAGATAAAGCACTTAGTAATTCCCAGGAATTTGGAATTCAGCAAAGCACTTAGCACCATCCTTCCTCACCATACTCTGGAATGGGAGATGTGAATTGGTTGGGACTGATTTCTGTTCCACATCACGTTAGAATGGTTATTCCTGTTGCTTGATATTGTAACTTGGGCTTTTAACTTTTAATGATTACCTTTGTATAAGAAGAGGTCAGTGTTCTCCCCTGGGCAGTTTTCTTAAGTCTGCTTCCTCACATTATAAGTTTTGGAATTCAGAGGCTCATTTTTATTTTGTACCTTCTCTGTCCCTTTTAGACCAAATTTATAATTTCTCTAAAAATGTTAAGTATCCTTTAAAATTTAAATTGCATGTACTCTATTAGACAAGATCTATGCCCACAAATCTCTGTAAGATAGACCTAACTTCACATAGACCTGAGCCCCTGGAAGCCATGAAACAATATATACTCAGAATCTCCAGAAGTTCTTCTAGGGAACAGTGTCTACAAGGCATGTCTTTAAAATCATTTTGAAGCCCCTTTTTCTCTGAGAGGGTCTGAGAGGTTCTGCCTTAAGTCATTTTTGAAATGTTTAGAAAGAGACTTACAGCCATGTTGTTGACTTGATTTTCCTCCTAAATTTGTTTTTGATTTTTGTCCTGGATTTGATTTTTGCCTTCAGGCCATTTGTATTTTGCAAAACTTTTGCTAAATACAGATGCTATGAATGCAAAGTTTTTATTTTTTAACCCAGCACATTCAGATTGGAAATGTTTCATGTAGATTTCGTTAGAAAATGAAAAGAAGTTCCTTCTTTAGTTCATCCCTCTCTGTAACCTCTCATGCATAGGAAAAATAGGCCAATAAGTAGTTGCAGCATTCTCCATGGAAATGTTCTTAGCAAAATTCTTAAGCTTATTAGGAACATTTGTTAATTATCATAGGTGACAGTTTCTTTAATTATCCTGTCAGTAAATAGTTTGAATCCTTTTCCTTAATCTCAAGTGAGGTTTCCTTACTTCTTTCCCAGCTTCTCATAGTACTCTCCTCAGAGTCCTTTGATCTTCTTCCTCCCTGCATGTAAAGTCAATGCCACAGTTTCAGGTTTTGTTTTAGCAATTCCCTCTGTTGTCAGGTGTCAGGTTTTACTTTAATTATGTATGGTTACATATCAAACCACCCCCAAGTCAATGGATTAAAATAACATCATTCTATTTACTCACAGTTCTTCAATCGGGCTGGGCCCAGCTAAGCAGTTCCCATGTTCTTGTTAGCAGACATTTGTGTAACTGCATTTAGCTGTCAGGTCCCCTGGAGTCTGGCCTGAGCTAGAATACTAGAATGGCCAAGACAGTCCCTCTCTCCTTTTCCCCTCCTCTTCATATCTTATTTCTTGTATCATATCATATCTTATTTCTCCTCCCTCTCCCCTCTTTCTCTCTGGGTATGTGCAGTTTCAGGAGTTCTACTTCTCTACATGGTCTCTCCATTGGTCTCTTCTGGGCAGGTAGCCGTAGTTTATACATGGAAACTCAATGACTCAGCACCTAAGAACACCAAGGTGAAAGCTCCCGGGCATTCTTTCGGTTAAGTACTGGAACTGGCACAATATTACCTCTACCACATTATCCATACTTAAAACAAGTCCAAGGACCAGTCCATGTTTAGGAGGAATGTGAATCCCATGAGACAGGTGTCACTTTGATCCTACCCATGTAAAAGAATGTCATATATCTAAAGCAAAAACATTTTTTCTGTCTAAATTGGATTCATTCTTCTAAAATCCTCTTGCTAGATTTGATGTGTTCCTAGGCATAGAGAAGTCTACTGTTTGATGGCTTCCAATTATTCCATCAGGGAACTTGAGGTGTTTAGACCACCCATAGTCCAAACAGAGAAGAGTCATGTGAGATTCCTCTTAATTGTCAAAACAGAGCCATTGGAGTCTAATTGACATAACAGTGACAGCTCCTGGGGTGAGGGAGTATAATAACCAAGGACAAGAAAGGTTAATTATCCTTTTAAGATTTAGATAGCTGAGAACAATAGCTGCTCTAACATCTTTCTGAATAAATTAATATTGGTTATTTCACCTATATGTGTGTTGGTAGGTAGGGGTTAGTTAATATTGATTGGAAGATATAGGGGCAGAGAAGAAATTCAAAGAGAAAGAGGGATCCAAGAAGCCCATAGTTAAAAGAACTTGAAAACGTAGTCCTTGGACAACTCTTATCAATATAAATGTGCTAATTTAGAGACACCAAAGCACTTGTGCAATTTTCTTTTAAGTAATATTATATTCAGTTATAAGGATGATGGAGATGGAAATGATGGAAACAATTTGAAAATATCAACTATTTTTTCTCCCAAATGAAAGCTTGTAGCTTGTTTTTATAAATAAACTTTTATTAGAATAAAGCCACACTCATTCATTTTCATATTTTCTGTGGCTGTTTTCATGCTATTATGCCAGAGTTTAGTAGTTTAAATACAACCATATGGCCCCCAAAGCTGAAAATACTTTTTTTTTACAGAAAAAATTTGCCCACTCCTAATCTAGGCAAACTCCTGAAAAAGAAAAAGGTCACCTGTGAAAACATCACTTATTGATCCATCTTCATATAGGTCAAATGACTAAGATGCAGCTCCATTTCTAGAGGATCTTATTATCTAATTAGAATGTTAATGATATGCTGATCCAGGAAAGCATACCTTTTTGGCATTTGGACATGTAGTCTTTAATTCAGTAAAGCATATTGGAGAAGATTTTCATAAATACTTTCAGCGATCGAATGTCCCAATTCATAATCTCATTTAGAAATCTTAAAAGAAAAAGCTAATATTCAATTCCATTGGCAAATTAATAAATATAATTAATTAAAAGTTTGTTCAAACCCTAATTTGTTCTTTATTTTCCACCTTTAATAACTCACTTCCCAGGTATTAATCATTTAAAATATCAAAAACATATATATATATATATATACAAATATCGACATCAGAATAAGTACAAGAACAATTTTCATCATCCTGCCAGATTAAAAAACATTATTAATGTTTTCAAAATCCCCAATATAAAAATAACAGCCAACAATTAAGTCATTGCATTTTGAGCAGAATCATCAGTATAGGCAAAATTTCATAAATTAATTACCATTATTTAGCATTTGGGAGACTTATATCAGCCAAAATGATACTCATTTTGGGAAAAGTTTCTTTAAAAAAAAATCTTATGTAGTGACAACACTTCTTGAGAAACTATTATATGCTAAGCACTGTGCAAGAAGGGTGGGTATATTCATTTTACAGATGAAATTTATGGATCATAAGAAATTAGACAAAAATAAGAGAATACTGCTAGATATGATTTAAATCCAATGTCTGTGCTATTTCTGCTTTGCTATCTCTGAGATTATGTAAAGGAAGGAATGAAGGTAAGTTTCCATAAAGGGTTATCTATGTCATGAGGAATTTACAGCACTTGTGTTAGGGTATAGATTCCCTAGAGGGAATTTTGCTTCTTACAGTTTATTTCATTATATCTCCTGTAAATAGGATGGTTGGTGTTTGCGGAGGTGAGAAAGTACCTTTGGTTTTATTTCAAGTATTACTGCACAACTTTTCAAGAACTCACATAAACAATGATGTATATTTTCAAAACAATTTGTTTTGTATTCCAGAAATATGAAGACATTCTTCTAAAAGCATATTAAGTTATTAACCTATTGGACTTACTTTATAGGCACTGCATGAGGCTTATAGTTCCAATGTCTAGCTCTCCTTGATCTTCATTAATTTGAGTGAGAATTTATACCTGAGGTGACTGTCAGCAATCTTGGCTTTCTGGACATTTTTCTGTGCTAACTTCAGGCTTCTAACACCTCTGTAATAATTTTTCCTTTCATATTGAGTCACAAATTATACAAGGTCAGTATATTAATTGGAGTAAAGTTTGACAATTCCTAGGCCAAATCCACGAGTTGTCCATATCCTTATACTTTCTCATCCTGCATTCCAAAAGGCTTCTCTTACCACTTGGTCTCAAAGACATAGATGCAAATTCTGACTTCTTTGAGTACCTATTCCAAAGCCCATGCCTGCATCTAGCTCTTCATTTTTCAGTCAACTTCAACACATGTTCTTGTGCCAATATCTATAATCCTTTATCCCAGTCTTTTGGTTGTACTTCCCTCTAAATAAAATTCCTATCTTCGAGTGGAGCAGGTGATTGAGTCTATGGCAGAGACTGCTAAGTGTCCACTAAACCTGTTTCCTTTATTAGGCACACAGCTAGATTACATTTCCCAGGATATCTGTGGCTAGAGGTGGTCTTTTGACGTTTCAACTAATGTAAAGTGAGTGGAAGGAAAGTATGCCAGTTCCCAGGCGTGGCTCATTAAATCGCCTACCTATATGATTGCTCTTTTTTCTTTACATTCTAGTTAGTTGTCAGCTCCTTGGGAAACCTAGGTATGTGGTGAAGATAGTGGAGCTTCTGTTAGCTTAAGACACTGGATGACTGCAACTGCCTCGTACAAAAAACACTGTGTTCTTACATGGCTTTATCCTGAGTAAGGAATAAACTATGGGTTAAATATCATGGTTTGTTATTTGGAGGCTAGAATAAAGCATTAATTATTCAGTGTTAAAATAGATTCTGCCAAATTAAAGATTTTTTTCCCTTTTATACCAGCTTAGGGAGATATTAATTGGCAAGCACTAATCGCTAAATTAATCCAATGTACACATAAATAAATAATGCATCCTATCCTTATTTGTGTTGCTTCTCAGTATGGCTTATTATTGATATATATAAATATAAAATTTGCAGAGATAAATAATGTTCAATATTTTTAACTAGATAAGTAAAATATTTTTATAATACATAGACAAGTATACATGAGTAAGTATACGTTATATTGTGAATATGTATATAAATGGCAAATGTATTATTCTTTTAACTACTACATAGAACTGCTGTGCCAGGCACTGTGCACAGTCCCAAAAATACAACAGAATGCCATCAGGAAAAGTTACGTCTTTGTGGGCCTTACATTATAGTGGTGGAAAAAGAAAATTATTTTAACATATCAAAGAAATATTTAGTATTATTAATTATTCAAGTAATTATTTGTTTTAATATCTTTATATAGTTATATTCTTAGATCTCGTTCATCATATGTGATATAAATTAAGACAGCCTATACCAAATGATATTTAATAATGCATAATATATCTGCAGTCTTAATGACAACATTCACAGTTTAACAGTATTTAAACAAATCACCTTTAATTACTTTATTTATATATGGTAGTTTTTGTACCTTTATGTATAATCATATTAACTTGGTTGAAGTAAATAATTTTCACAGATAAATTTTAAATAAAACCCTCATATATGGTTATGGGAACATATCTATATAATGATTCAGTACATAAAGAAGGGGTTGAATAGTTCTCTGTTTTCTGCCAGTCTTCTCACATAGCATAGATATTTGTGGTTTTATCAAGGACAATATATTCTAAATAAATATAACTTTAAAATGACTTGCACAATTGTTCCTGTCTTTGTCCTTCATATTGAAATCAAATATAAGTTACAAAGCCTAACACACTCTGTTCTCCTCTGTGAAGTTTTTCTTAATGACTTTCTCACTGAATTTTCATGGCAGGTATATCTGCTGTTCTCACTGCTCAGCCATCAATATTTGTTTTCAATTATTTCAACTTCCAATTAAGACAGACAATCATGGGACGTCTTGCGTTGCTCAATTTTTGTCCAGGAAGCAGATTTTTAAACTTAAATGTTTGGCAATAATTGAGTGCAGATAAATGCTTCATATCTTCAAATATACTAAAGGACAAAATAAAGATTAATTGGTTAATTAAAATAATTTTAAAGGTACTTAGATATCGTGCCAAGGGCACACTTTAGGAATACTAATATGAAGTTATCAGTACTTCAGAAAATACAATAACACAGTTCAGTATAGTAGGAGATACTTCAAGGCATTTTACCATGAGAACTTAGTCCTCAAGCAAAGAAAGGCTAAAGAAGTCAAGAGTAAATTTTCACTAAGATGATGAGATTTTCTGATCCTCTTTAGTAGAATTCACAGTAAGCAGCCCCACTTGTTATTCTAGCTGATGTGGATTTTTCTCCAAATTATCAGAGCCAAAAGGCTCATTTTATCATTTTAGCATGTCTTAGAGGCCATAATGCCAAAACATTCTGACTTAAAAAGAAAGCATTTCTAAGAGTGTGCAAGTGGGTTTTAAAAATACTTCTGGTTCTTCATTTTATTACCCATTTGTAGATCTTTATCATATAAATGTATCTATTCTGTGCTTTCATGTATATGCAAGTACTAATTAGTGCTCTAAGATATGTTAGCATTGTGAAATCTCAGTTCCAACTTCTCACCTATCCACATAATCCACTTAGTGAAATAATCTAAGTAGGTGGTTGACCCTCCACTAAAGAATCGTGGTTTATCGGGTCCTTTTAAAAATATATTTTGAAATATTCTATATAAAAGCTTATATGCATAGTTTAAAAAATAAAAAATAAAGTTAATGTTCCTTATATACCCCCTGATATATTCCCTTTCCTTACTTACAAGATAACTACTCTTCTGAATTTGAGACTGATCATTTCCATGGATTTCCTTATTATTTGTATTATGTAAGCATATTTCCTCAACATTGTATGATTTGCATGCATTTGAATTTTATATATACATATGTAAGTCATGTCTTTTTTCAACTTGCTCTTCTTTTCCCAGTATTATGTTTGTAAGACTAATGCCTGTCAATACATGTAACAAAATTGTAAAGTTACTAATTTTTTAAATATGTTATTTTGGGGGGAAGGAGTTATATTGTTAGACTGTATTTGCTAGCCTTTATAGATAAGTATGACCATATGATTGAGGTCTGTGTAATGAAACACGAATAGAAGTGATGAGATATTTCTGATCTAAGTGTTTTAACTAACTCTGACATCTTTTCATTTCTGCTTGCAAGATGAAGATGATGACAGGGTCCTAGATGATGGTGGGAACCAAAAGATGGAAAAAGCCTAGTTCCTAAAGTGCCACTTGGGAGAAAAGCTGACAGCTGATGAAGAATATCTGTTTTAGATGTTTTATAAGTAAATAATTATCTATAGTATTTGAACTATTACACACAGGGTCATAGCTAATATGATACGTATAGCTTTAGCTCTTCTGTTATATTACTCTGTTTCAAGTACAAATATACCCCATTTATTTATTCATTCTTATGTTAGGACTAGTACTCCTAATTTTAATTTTTTTATGAACAATATTGCAATAAATAACATCATACACATCTCTTTGGACACAAGTACAGGATTGGTACTGAGACGTATATAAATGTGATTAAAATATAGGCTGAAGTTAAACTACTGCATCTTCCAACTTACTAGATTTTGTCAAAGTTGATCTCCACAGTGCTTTGGCATCTTAAGATCCCACTGGCTGTTTTTTATATTTCTGGAATGTTTTGGATGCTGAAAAATCCTGAGAGTCTTTTCTGAGATACAGAGCTTTAATTTTTTTAATCTTTATTATATCATTTATTTTATTTATTTATTTTTATTATATCATTTAAATCATTATTATATCACTGGTGCTTCATTGGCTGTACAATGGGGTAGAGAAGAAACAACAGTGATTGCTAAATTATTATCTACCAGTCATTAATATCACCTAATAATCTCATCAACTCTGGAAGGTAATCAGGATATCAGAAAAGATTGATCTTGGGGTGTACCTGGGTGGCTCAGTTGGTTAAGCATCCACCTTTGACTCAGGTCATGATCCCAGGGTCCTGAGGTCAAGGCCCACATGGGGCTCCCTGCTTAACAGGGAATCTGTTTCTTCTTCCACTCCCCTGCTTGTGCTCTTTCTCTGTAAAATAAATAAATAAAATATTTGGGGGGGCTGGGGAGAAAAGATTGATCTTAAAATAAAAAAAAGACAATGCAGTCCCTGAATATGTTATTATACTTATCAAAAGAATAGGAACTTACTTTTAACTTCAAAACTATAAAAAATCAATTTAGTGGGTCACTCTCAACATTTGTAAAGAAGTAAATAAAAAAATCAGATTGTGAAACACATAGTCAATACTATTTTTTTTTTCAATACTGTTTTTTAAAACTCTTATTTTAGAATTACCATGAAGGGGAGGCTTTACAGATTTGAAACCACTAAGTTTAAATATTTCTCCAGAGGAATGGATACCAAAACTATGTCAAAATACAAATAAGAAAATTAAGTATTCGTGAGAAACCATATATTGCTGTTAGGAATTTCATAAGTTGATAAGAAAATTTCATAATTTCATAAATTGATAAAATAAATTACTAAGTAAAAAGGGGCAAAGAATATAAACATCACAGAAGAAAGGACAGTTACATTTTAGCTGAACAAATGAAAATATTCTAATCTCACTTATAGTTTTAAAATAATGAAAAATTAAACATCTATTTACTCCTACATTTCTTTCATTCAAATAAGATAATTTTTAAAGTACATATATTGAGGAAAAAATATGGAGAAATAGAATCTCTCATAAATTACTTGAAATTGTTCAGAAGATTTTTGATGGGTTACATAAAAATGCTTTAATAATGGTTACATTCTAGAAATAGGACTTGTTTTTTTATGAAAAAGATGTTTTCATTATGTACTCTTTATTCTTTGTATTCTTTTTATCATGTGCAAGTATAAATTTTGGGCTGTGGTACTTTGATACTTGGATTTTCATTTAACTAATAGCAAAATATGAAGCATATTAGCTTACTGTTGCTGCCTAACAAATTACCACAAATGTAGTGGCATAAAACTACATGTATTTATTATATAAAAGTTATTCATAAATTAGGAGTCCAGACAAAGCTTAATGGACTCCTCTGCTCTCAGCTTCACAAGGATATTATCAAGGTGGTAATTGGGCTGTGTGTTCTGATAAGGAGGCTCAGTTGGAGAAAAATCTACTTCCAAGCTCACTCAGGTTGTTGGCAGAATTAATATCCTTGGGGTGGTAGGACTGAAGGCTCCAACTTCTTGTTGGCTTTGGTTGGAGGCCAACCACCTTTAGCTTCTAGTGTCTCTTGTCACTTGGGTTTCTTGAACATGGTTGTCTACTTCATCAGATCTTAAAGGATAATCTCTAAATATTGTTTGAGAGTCTTTAGACAGAGATTGCTAGCAAGGAGAAATCTTACATAATATTATCATAGGAGTGACCTCCAATCATCTTTACCATATTTCTCACTGGTTAGAAGAAAGTCATAGGTCTCACACACATTCAGTAGGAGGGAAATAATGCCAGAGTTAATACCAGGAGCATGGGGGTTATAGGGGGCCTAAAATTTATCCAGAACATGAAGGGAATATTTAATATTTAATAGAAAGAAATGTAATGAGTGGCTGACATGATAACTATTCTAAAATAAACCATAATTATTTAAATAAACAAAAAACCCCAAACAATATCTTAGTGTTTCTTGTATATAATAGTCTTATATTTAGTAATTCAAATTGAATGTATTATATGCTTTAGATAAGTTATTTCTCTCTACTTTTCAAGATTGTCTGAAAAGTCCTTACAATAAATAGAGTAAAAATTTTAAGTACATTAGATTTCTAAATATTTGGAGACCATTCATGAGATACTCATGAAAAGTTTGAATAAATTCCTAGTTCCTTCCTTTGTAATCAACTTCATTACTCATGGATGCTATAAAAAGGCAAATTTAGATTTTTGGAATTTAAGCTGTGCTGAGATAAATTTCAAGACAGCAGGAGATATAATTCAGAGAGGTTATGTGAATAATTAACCTTTGGAAATAACACTTGCTATGTGAACACACATATCAATAAAAATAATTACCAGATTCTATTCACCTTTAGCCAAAGATTGCAGTGGGTAATTTAAAGAACAATTTGAGATTTGCATATCAGTCAGAGTGTTACCTTTTCTCTGGTTCTTGGTATTAATAATATGCCAAACAGGAGAGCTTCTGTATTGGTGTGTAAAAAGGGACATGGTGATCATTTGATTGTCAAACAGTAGCAACCCTTTCATCAGAAACAAAACAAAACAAAACAGTTTTGGGCTTTATTTGTAGATGGTTTAAGACAATAAGCTGATTTCATAAGGTATCGATGTTACTCCTTCAATGACAAAAGGAATTTTCTAACAAAAAGTCTGACAAGGAGGAAATGGCGTTGTTATAAGAATAGAAGATTTGCCATGAGTTTATTTGTCAATACAGTCTTTACACAGAATAAAACATAGGGATATAAACAGACACCTTTTTTGGTTGTCAAGCATTCAAATAGCCTTTTAATTATCCAGTCTGTTTTAGACACAATTGAAATCCTTTTAGTTTTTTAACTCTTTCTCTAGCAGATTTAAAATAACTACCATCTTCATTTATTTAAATGCATTTTATTTTTAATTTTTTAAAAAAGATTTTATTTATTTATTCATGAGAGAGAGAGAGAGAGAGAGGCAGAGAGAGAAGCAGGCTTCGTGCAGGGAAGCCCGACATGGGACTCGATCCCGGGACTCCAGGATCACGCCCTGGGCCGAAGGCGGCGCTAAACCACTGAGCCACCTGGACTGCCCTAAATGTGTTTTAAAAAGGTGTTTTCATCATGTATTCATTATTCTTTGTATTCTTTTTATCATGTGCAAGTATACATTTTGGGCTGTGATACTTTGATACTTGGATTTTCTTTTCTATACAACTTTACAAATAGCAATCTGAGAAGGAGTGTTTGGGTGACTCATAGTATAACAGCAGGATGGGCTACCAGAATCGCTGAAACTTGAACTCTGGACTCTCTTCAGTACATCCTTCCTCACCTTTCTGTATGTGGTTAGGTGGCTTACATTTGTGACTTAATAGCAACATGAGGACAGAGCAGATTGCCCCAATCCTAGACTTGATTCATAATGGGCAATGAACTCATTACTGTGAAGAAATGAAGTGTGAATCCCCTGTCATCAGGTCCCTCCTACTGGTAGGAGAAGAATAACTAGCTATGCGACAAGGTGCCTGTGATTTAATCTTGCATTCCTTCAAATATAAACCGTATCCAATAATAAGATTTTCTGTTTTTGTTTGTTGGAAAGACTGAGGTTAATGCATATTATTAAATAAATATTGCAGTGAATAAGTTAAATAAGCAGAAACAATTTTATTTAGTCTGTTGCAACAGGGGAGAGATTGAACTTTATAGGGTTTAGGACATGCTAACCCAAGATATGGCATGTTGGCACATCGTATATTTTAAGCTGAAAAATTTTGAGGAAATGTCAGAAACAAGGTCAATTTGCCTTTCTCTTCTGCTTACTCTTCTTTCCCATAACACAATATAACATCCTCATGAGAGAGGAGCCCTCCCATCCTCTCCAAAGGTTCTCCAAGAAGAACCCTAATAAACAGATTTTGCCAAGTACTCTCCAGTTTATTACATTTTCTTCATATTTCCTAACCTGATCTATTCCTCTACAACTCTGTACTCTTCATGGAACCCAACATAAAAATACAAAGCTCTCTTTCTTTGGGTTTTCATTTCCTTTTAAAGTCTCTCATCATGTAAAATTTATATTAAATAATTTGTGCCTTTCCCATTAATCTCTTTGTAAGTTTAATTTTCAGACCTGACCAGGAATCTTAAGAGAGTCAAGCAAAACTTTTTCCTCCCCTCCCCAGACTCAATTCCTTTGAAACATGGTGGTAGAGTTGTTAAGTGCTAAGGTAAGCTAGTGGGAAAGTACTGGTAGGTGTGAGGAGGGGTGATGTTTGTCAGTATGATTAGGCCATTTGTATTTGTAATTGGTGTTTATTTAGTCAGCTCCTACTCACAAAGACTGGAAGATAGGTACGCTGTCTTTATTGATTATTACATTTTTGAAGAGATGGTTTGCAGGTCCTTTAAGAAAGACATTTCCAAATTGTCAAACAGACAAGAGACTGGGAGAAGATTTCAAAGGGCCAGAGAAAAATTTACAATTGCAAGTTTTCTTCGGTCAAGGGAGGTTAGGAACCTGTAGTCTGGAAGAAACCTATCTGAAGTTTAGTAAAGCTAAGGGGATTGTTAAGTCAGTCTTGATCAATATACTTTATTACAATGATTTATATTATGCCAAGATCTATACTTAACAACAAACATCATAATTATTATTGAAATTATGACTTTGAGTAGGCTTTCTTTCCTTCTTAGGCTGTTTAATTTCAAATCATAGATCAAATGTTGGTATGCAATATAGATAAAGAAATGACAAGTATTTAGAGATGATCTAGTCCATTGCCATTGTAGAGTTGAATTGGTGATCCATTATAACAATTTCTGAATAAATACATTCTTGAGTCAGAATTTTGACACAGACAAATAATTCGTCATGACAATTTCTCCAAAGAATATCAAAACAAAAAATGTACTGGTAAAGGAAGAAAGCAAGTTAGAATAATGTGAACTTCGGAGGGTCATGTTGATGAAGTCATGTTTAAAAATTAGGCTAATCTGGGATCCCTGGGTGGCGCAGGGGTTTGGCGCCTGCCTTTGGCCCAGGGCGCGATCCTGGAGACCCGGAATCGAATCCCACATCAGGCTCCCGGTGCATGGAGCCTGCTTCTCCCTCTGCCTGTGTCTCTGCCTCTCTCTCTCTCTGTGACTATCATAAAAAAAAAAAAAAAAAAAAAAAAAAAAAAAAAAAAAGCCTGAAAAATTAGGCTAATCTGAGTTCCTTGGTTATAATCCTGTACCTAAATTGAGGAGCCTTCCATATTGATGTTTTATTTTTTTAAATTTAGTTATTTTTAAAGATTTTATTTATTTGTTCATGAGAGAGAGAGAGAGAGAGAGAGAGGCAGAAACACAGGCATAGTTAGAAGCAGGCTACCCCCCAGGGAGCCTGATATGGGACTAGATCCCTGAACTCCAGGATCATGCCCTGAGCTGAAAGCAGAGCCCAACTGCTGAGCCATCCAGGCGTCCCCATACTGATGTTTTAGAGGAAAAAATTCTTGCACTTTGGTCTCGTCTCAACCTTACCTGTAGCCCCTGTTTAGAAAAGGCTAGGAGACAAAACTATAGCAATAGGTATCCAACTATCCTAAGTTCATTTCGCTTCTTCACAGAATAGAGAATAAAAAATGTTATTTTTTTTCCACCAGTTACCAGAAAACAGGATTTGGGTAGTTGTTTTTACTAAATAAATTGCAATAACTTCTGAGCCAAGAATATGATAAAATCATAAACATGAAATTCTTTTAATTTGAGATATTAATACCTGACTCCTTTTCTCATGCAGCATTGCTTCACTCTGAATAGAAGTGAAAACTATTCTTTTTTTCCATTCTCTATTCTTTGTACTTATGTTTTATTCTTACCTAGAATGCTTCCTTCTTTTACCTGTCATTTAGGTAAATGAGACTAGGAAGACGAACATCATTTGGAATTGTGCAGACTGATTTATATTTGTCTATTCAGTTCATTCTCAAAAGATCTCAAAATAACCCTAGTGGATCATTACCATTATTATTTTAATTTTGCCTCTGAGGTGACTGAATTTCAGAGATATTAATAATATGTCTGTGTCCTCACACACCATTCTGTGAAGCTCCCTCTTTACATTTTACCTTGTCTCTTCCTGATCCCATTTTAACATTTCTACCTCCTTTTCATGGAGGTAGAGCAGCAATGGCTAAGGATGGCTATACTGAAACATTAGGTTTTTCTACCATTAGAGATGATATAGAGAAAATCCTATTTCCTAAGCAACAACATTCCTCATAGAAAGACTTATTTTCTTAGATGAGTACTCTTATTAGCTACTTTTATAAGAAATTTCTTAAATGATACAAGATAATCAGTGAGTTAATTTGTAAGTTAAAATATAAAGTGGCTATTTTCTTGGCTTTCTTTACACAGTAGGGTGCATAAGAGGTCAAGCTGAATTATTTAGAACATTAGAGGAGATTAGACTGTGATGAGAAAGAGGGAGGGATGTAGGATTCTTTCATTCTATTGGAAGAATAGCAGTGATGTCTAAGTAGAGGTTTGTTTTGACTTTATTCTTTGTGGTATGGTTGACTTCTCTCGCCTATCTGCCTGTGACATTCTCAATAAAATCTCTTTTTCTTGTTCATGTATTGAGAAAATGGATATATTATTTTTTTCTCACAGAACAAATTACTGAGTATGGCCCTAAAGCTGATTAGGGAAGTCCTCCAAGATCTATGTAAAACTTAGGAGGCATTCTTAGGACTCTTATCACATGTGTTTTATCTGTCTTTTCTCATCTGTTAGTGAAGAAGAAAAAGACCAATGTATTCAAAAAGAAAATCTAGTGAAGAAGAAAGGACAAATGTGTTCAAAGGGAAAATCTAGCCAAGATTAGAGACAAAGGAACAACATCTTTGTCTCTTAGTGAATTTTGCTATGTGGCAATAATTGGTGGATGTACAGATGGCTGTTCAAATGTGTATGGATGCAAATATTATCTTTAAGGAAGTTAGACAAAGAACTTCTAGAAAGTCATATGCCTCTAAGGACCCAGTGGCATCTCTCCTATGAGATGTCTCAAATGTGTGTCTCATTTGAGATGAGATTAGATCACCTATGAGACTCAGTGGCTCTCATTCGTTAAATTTCATAGATGCATCTGAAGTTAATAGCTTTCTCAAAATCTTTCTTTCAGTCTTCCCAAATACTAAGTGGAACCCAAATCTGTATTTGATTCTTGACATCTCAGTAATGATTCTGCTCTGGGACAAGTTTTTCAGTCTTTAGTTCATCAGGGTTTAATTCAAAACAACACATATTCATTAAATACTTACTGTGTGCCAGAAACATTGATTGGAGCTATGGAATATGGGGAATACAAGGGTGGTTTTGTTATTATAATAGGCTTGTTTTCCATATTTCACTGTCTTACCTGATGAAGCTTTTTTCTGATTTATCTGTCTTTCTGACTTTCTAATTCTTGGTTATCTTGAATTTTAATTATTGGTGTGTCTTTTGGTCATCCAGATTGCTTGCCTTGCCCTAATCATTGGCATATTGTTCTTTTTATTCCTGTTTGTTTAAATAGACTGAAATATATTTTTGACCTACTATGGTGATTAAGGTATGCCTTCTAAGTTACTAGTATCAAGTCCTTACCTGGCCTTAAAATAATGTTTGATATACTGGTTCATCAATGAACACTTACTCTTTGGGGAGGAGAAAGGAAGAATTCCTTATTGTTTTTTTCCTAAGAGTTCTTGGACAAGTATACTTTCCTCTGAGAATTCTCTCCATACACACCTCCTCCTTCTGTCTCTTCTCCTGAGGACAGTTCAGGAGACAGGTAAACAGAGCAGTTTGCATTCCCCTACTGAAGCACACAACAAATCCTTTCAGCAAGTCTTGCTGATGGGATATAAAAAGAAAACATTAGCTTAGAAAAGTCAATAATGGTATGTAAAATGAGCCTCAGTTTTTCTTTCTTCTTTTAAGGTAATGAGAGTAAATTTAGCCCAAATGTGTTCCTGCTGTCTGGTTTATTTTAGAGCAATTTAAGAAATAATTCTCCACTGTTAGGTTCGTGTTCAACTTTGAAATCATCAGTTTAGCAGTGGTGAGCTGTTATCTGTAAGTTAATTCAGCTTCAATTTCAGTGGTTAAAGATACAAAGTAACTCAAATTGCCATCTTCTGGGTTCACAGATAATTCTGGGAAAATTGGAGCCTAGATGACAGGGGAACATTTCCTCTAAAGTTAATTTAAATTAACAGATTCAATTTCATATGTGTTATGAGTTACCTGAATTTCCAGATGGGGACTATAACATTTAAACAGAAATCCCACCCAGAAGTTATTCCCTCTACTGGCACACAACCTTGGTAAAATCATCTCTCAGAAACATGTCAACACAGGTGCAATGGAATATAATCAGCATAATTTTCCACGACAGACGTGACTTTGCTAAGAATGCAGAAAGAAAAGAAAGACATTAGTGAAGATTTCAGAGGTACCATAATTCAAGCCGACTTATTTTGGAGGAGAGCAGTATTTGCTAATATTGCTATTGGACAAAACCAAATAAATATATTACTAGACAAGACTAAAGCCAGAAATCCAATGAGTAATAAAGAATGTCAAAAGTCACTGAAGTATTTATATGCAGTAGTTAAAATATAGCTTCTGCAGAGGTTCCTTTACTTCACTCTTACAACTATTTTCTGGCTTAAACACAGCAATATATTTTAATATTAGAATTGGGGAATTCTAGATCTGAAGATATGATTACCTGGTAATAACTGAGATGAGATTTATGTGACAATAATTAAGAAGGAAAAAAATATCCTTTACATAAAATATAAACTATGAATTGAGGATTATATGTATGTTAAGGCATATGCATCCACTCACAAATATGATTATGTATCTCTATATCTTAGATTCTAATATAAACTATTTTGTTTTTAATAAAAATTAGGTCACACATTAATCTGATAATCAGTCTCATACATTGGAAAAATTTGAAAGAAGATTGTCATTTGAAAACCCATTGTGTGCCAATTTCACATACATTTTTCAAATACATTGACATTTAGGTATTGATATATTTGAACCAACAGGTCATAATATGTAATGTCTCTCCTTAATCTTACTAATAATCTAGAGTTTATTTTCTAAAGTCATTTCCTTCGGTTTAAATGTATTCATATAGAATATTTTTATTTTGTTTTTTTATCTTTATACATGGCATCAGCCTTATTTAATAATAGTTCAGTAGAAAATTGATAGATCAAGAGGGCTATCTACTACTAAATTCTTTCAGTTCTGTGCTCTCTAGCTCCTAGACTCACTGCCACCAGACATCTATGTTATCATTTCAACTAGTGGCATGCTTTGTCACCACTCAGGCACCTATATGGTGAACAAGCCAACAGACCAACACTCATAGCTGGTTTCATGAGTAGTTACTATCTATGAATTTTCCCCAGAATCTTCTAGCACTTTTAATGCACAGATAGAATACTACATACAATAGCTGGTTTCCAAAGATGGCCATCATCCTTTCCAGTATTCCTGCCCTGGTGTGCTTTCTTCTTTTTGAATCTCGGTTGCCCCTTGAATTCTGAACCAAGAAAATAGATTGTTGTGATGTTTGTGGATTTCCAAGTCTAAGTCAGAAGAATCCTTGAGGTTTTCAACTAAATTATTTTGAATTTTACTTCTTGGAATGACCTCTCTGTGAAATTGGCCTCCCTGCTTATGAGCAGCCCAAACCATACGGAGAAGCCATGTTCAGTGGCTGTGGTCTATATTTCTAGCTGAACTTCCAGCTAAAAGCCCTTGTCTACCACTGGCCATGTGACTGAGCCATCTTGGACATCCAGCTCAGATGAGCCTCTAACTGTAACCACATGAGAGACCCCACATGATGAGCTGGTCTTGCTAATACATTGCTAATATATAATTAATAATCCTCTGTTTACTGATATTTATGTAGGTAGAAACATGTCTGAATGGTAGGAGAGGGAACTAGCTTGTAATCATAAAGCCACTGTAGATGGCTTCTTTGGAGTAGGAGCTACATCTTATTTTTTTTTTTCTTCCAGATTTTAAATGCTTATTAGCCCTTCAGAAGCTGGGTAAAATTGTTATTTGGTTTAAAATCAAATCAGACGATGTTCCCTGAAAGGTAGTAAAGTCTAAAAGACTATTGATGTTGAGGGACATGGTTTAATACTTAGTCTTAAAGTTTAGAGTTGAATTGTTATAAATAGCTTAGAATGACAAAAGTGCCAAGGCTTAATATTTCTTAGAATATTATGATTTGTTAGCAGTGAAAATATTGTCAGATACATGTATTTTAAAATTTACTCCTTTTTGCTTGACATTGAAAAGTAAGAGTAAAATCCTTATGGTTGCATCTTCCAGTTATCACAAGGGATTTTCTGAATGTCTTTAAATGGTTAGGAAATCAGAAACATTTAAACCCTACAGAGCATTTAGTGAAATCAATGTAGACATATATTCTTTGTGTACTTTTAAGGCTCATCAATCACATAGGGTTGTCATGTGAAATCTGAAAAGAATAAATGTTAAGATTTAAGAAACATTGGTTCTCAGAAAAGCTTAGCTCTTCTTTTCAGAGCGAAGAAATAGGGAATAGTGAGGAATTTGGGGAATGAAAAAATCTCCACTGTCCTGACAACATATAATTCAGATGAAAGTAGTCCTAACGAAAGTATCTTGCCAGCACATGCCTAACAATTTCCCAGAATGTTTCTTTCAATATGTGGCCAATTTGCTTTAAAAAAAGTACCAGTTAAAAATGTAAAATGTTTCCTTTCATGATCAACCTTAATATCTTAAAGTGAGTTTATCAAATGGACACAGTGGAATCAATTAAAATGCCATTTGTGACACTTCTCTGTAAATTGCTAGGCTCTAAACTGTTTTTATTAGTAGGCCTTTATCATTTAAGCTTCAAAGTGGATGCAGCACAAAAAAATTTTGATGTGGGGCCTATAGTAAAATGATGATTCATTAATATTGAATTACTTTCTTTGGATACTGAAGGGAGCATCAGCTGAAAACTAGGGGAAGGATGTGGAGGACAAAGCTCTAAAAGAGAAGCTAGGACAATGGAAAAAGATGCAGAGAATAATAGGTGTTCCATACATATCTGTTTCCCTTTGCCCTAGTTTATGATTTTGATTGAAATCAAAAACAAGCAAGATCAACATCTTTTATATACTTGTACTAGGAAGGATTCATGAAAATGAGTAAAAAAAAAAACTTTGAAAAATGAATATTGGTTACTAATATTAGTAATTTGGTGTAACCCAGGAATATGGTGTCCTTGGAGTCAACATTATATACTCGGATTCATCTCATCTTGCTGCACTCTACATATTCATAGTCCTTTTGGTACATACTTGCCACTGACAGCTCAACTCATTATAGCAATTCAAGACAGACAAAAAACATAGTGCAAACATATATCTCAGGCCCTGCACTGTCAGTGAAGGACAAGGTAATAACATAGGGAAATTCCTTCTTACTCAAGTAGGGTAATATTTAGTCCTATGTGTCCAGTTCCATTTTAAGCTACATATCAGCATATAACATTCTGAAATTTTAAATCCAGAATTAAAATAATTTTTGTAACTCATAAGGGTAAATACAAAGAAAAGGTTAAATGAAAGGGGTATAAAAGGAAAGAAGGATTATTATTTAAAAAAGAATTTACATCATTGTTTGGTGTGGCAAAATACAGAGAATAGGTGTCTCAGATGAAAGTAATGATAGCTAATGGAATTGAATAATAAATTCAATTAATATCTTCTTATGGGTCAAAATGAGCATATTAAACATAGGTATTATGCAAGGGACAATAAACTCACACCAGACTGTTGTCAATAGAAAATCATGTTTCTTGGTGGAGGGGTGGGAAACTAACAAACTAATAAGCAGAGAGGTAGCAGAATACACATGGAATTCCAGCTTTCAGTATATTTTGGAGTGATATGCTTATACGTGGCAAAGCCAGACTACAGTTGCTGTGGCAAGGATTCTAGTAGGGACCACAGTCAGTATTTTTTGGAAAGCAGCAAGAAGCTTTGATACAACTCTGAAATAGTGGAAGTTATTAATCAAGGATGTGGCCATGTTAGAAAGGAAGGTGTTTGAAGCTCAGGGGCTGGTTCTCTCACTGTGCTAATTTAGACCTGATCATTTCTACCGGTGGAAGTGGAGAGATTAGCTTTTAGGTTAGGTTTGGTCTATCCTCAATAGGTCTTATTTAAGGAGTGTTATTGATGGGAGAGTAGTTCACAGAGGTCAAGTAACTTACCCGAGATTATGTGGGTATTTAATAGCAGAGTTGATATGTTGATAGAAGTAAGAAGGGCCTATGATTTCATGCATTTATCATCTTCATATAATGAATTGGGATGCTCTTTTTGGTATCTTATGAAATAATTTGAGTATATGTGTTAATCTGTTTCTTGTGAGTTCTGTAAAAATTGTTATGGGGGAACAGTTGAGTAGTTTGTGGATTTTTTTTGTTTTGTTTTGTTTTGTTTTTGTTTAGTTTTTGTGTTTTGTTTCCATTAAGAGGTGTTGGAGGTAGTCAAGAATTGCTGATTAACAGTTTGGTTTCTTTTCTTTCTTTCTTTCTTGCTTTCTTTCTTTCTTTCTTTCTTTCTTTCTTTCTCTTTTAACAGTTTGGTTTCTTTATAATTGTTTTTGGTTTAAGTTTTCTATTTCTTTCTGAGTCAACTGTTGTTACATGATATTTCCTAGAGAAATTTTCATTTCAGCTATGTTTTCATCTGTATTATAAAATTGTTGTAATTTGAAAATAATCTCTACTGATCTGTATCTCTGTGCATTTTTCTTTCCTTAGGTGGTTTGTTTTTATCTCCTTACTTTTTCTTGGTAAACCTTCTAAATTTGTGTCTATTTTATCTATCTTGTGAGTTGTCTTCATTAGATTTCTTTAAATCTTAGACATATTTATAACTTCAGCTCATAATTTTTAAAAAGCCCTTTTCTGTTCAATCCATCATCTTTATTGTTTCTGGGTGTGTTTCTATTAATTTTTCTACTGGGTTTGGGTCACATTTGCTGTTTCATATGCTTAGTAAATTTTTAGTGAATTTATGACATAATGAATGATGCATATGAGAGTGTATGAGATTTGTTATCTTTCTTTAAAAAGTATTAAAGTTTGTTTTTGCTGGCTTGATTCTTTCAAGGTTTGATTTTAAATTCTTTGAGGGTGAGACAAAGTGCTAGTCTGGTCTAACTCCTTCTTAAGTATGATTCTTAAACAGTTTCTACTGATTGTCTTGAATGTTGAATGAGATTTTTACAGTCTGGCTGCTTGGAATTTGGATGTCTCTTAGTTCTTGAGATGTTTGGATTTTGTTAACTTGTAACTCCCTGCCTTTGTTATTTGCCAGGCTTCATAGAGTTTCAGCTTTACATTCACTGATTAGTATGAAGTCAGAGATTCAAGGGAATCCAATAAAAAATATCAGGAGTTCAGTCTCTTCCCTGTAGATTTCCTCTTCCTCAACTTCCCCAAACTCTGAGAAATAAGTTTCTTCAAATCAGCAATCCATTATTTAGTGCTTACCTTCCTCATTCCTGGGCCTCTGTCCAGAAATTGTCTCCAGTCAGAAAAAATACTGTAGAGCCTGCTTGGTTTCTATTCTCTTAAGGATCATGATCCTGTTCTGTCAAATGTCCCAATGTCTGGAACCATTTTTTTCTTATACTATGTCCATTTGTTTAATTGTTTGCAAAGGAAAGGAAGGTTCTCCTCTAGCTACTCCTTCATGACTGGAAGCAGTACTACATTCCACTAGTTTGTTAAGTCTTACACATTTTTGTGGTTTAATCTTTAATGCCACTTTCAGTATGGTTATTTTTAATGTGGAATTATTTAGAAGTGAGTTTCCAACCATATATTTGTGTTTTTGAAAGACTATCCTTGTTGTTACATTTTAAGTGTATTTCTTTCTTATTAGTATTTGTTCTGAGTTCTTTTGAGATAGCATCCAAAATATGGGTGAAATACTGTATTTTCCTTAATTATTATTTGCAAGATTCTGTATGTATCAACCATATACATTACTGTTGAAATAATTGAACCTGCAAAGATTTGGGTTCTTCTATCAGTTTTAGATTGAGTAGTATAATAACTTTCCAATATAATTATTTGATATATTTATTTATCCTCTATATAATTTTAGCCATGTAGTAAGCTGCTTTTAGTCATTAGCTTCAGAATTTTTATATCTTTCTGTGGGACTCAGGAATTTTACAAAAATCCCCTACCCCTGGACAAGCAGAGCAGGACTAACTCCATTTGTGCTACACCTGCCACCTCCTGTATGACCCCCACATAACCTGCTTATTGCTTAAGGCACTGCCCCACCCTAGTCAAGCCGCTGGGCACACCCTAATCCGAAATCGGCTCATAACAATGTAACCCTGCCTTGTGCCCACCAAAACTGTGCCGATTCTGACCAAAGTAATAGGCCAGTTCAAATGGATACTATAGGGTAAGATGTAATTCAATCGGCCACCTGCGTGTGGACCGACATGACTGTGCAACTATCTGGGTATCCCATGGGGCACTGGCCCCTATAAAGCTGCTACGCCTCTGAGTCTCGGGGTCCAAGTCCCTGCTCTGCTGCATCGGGTATACTTGGACCCAAGCTTGAGCTTGTAAATAAACCCTCGTGTGTTTGCATCGGTGTCGGCTCCTTGGTGGTTTCTCGGATTCGCAATCTTAGGCACAACACTTTCAATTGTATTAATTGCTTCCAGGCGATTAACTCTTTTTCTATTTATTTTTTGTTACTCCAAACATCTCTTTATTTTCACCTAGTGAAAAAAAATAATTAAAAAGAGGCAGTTATTTTTTCTCTGCTCTATTTTTTAATGAGTTTTTGTACTATTAAAAAATGTAAATTTACTTCCTGAAAGGATTTACAACAATAAAATAAACACATCAATAGATAGACTTGTAGCCCTTCACTATTCATATGACAGCTGAAAGCCAGTGAGTAACAGGATTCCAAGATCTCTTGCTTATTAGGAATTACTTAAATTTTCTGCAAAGAGAGCTTTGTAACATTTGGTTTACTATTATTTTAGTTATATATTTGCCTCTTTTTTTCTCCTTCACTTTTCAGGGCTAATATTAAGAGAGTTCAGAGCAAAAGTAAAGGAATATATAAATTAAATAAATATTGTGGAGTTTTGCCAACTACTTGCTACCTAGTTTTAAGTTTGACTCTCATTTTTGTTATTATAGTACCATAGGCTAAATTCAATGGAAAAGCTGGAGGCTGTTGTGAAAATCCAGAAAGTAGTGGCTTGGACTCCAGTGATAATAGTGGAAAGAGTGAGAAGAAATCAGGTGATTGATGCATTTTGAAGCATGTGTTGGCTGAATTTGCTGATGAATTGGAAATAATATGTGAAAGTCATAGAGGAATAAAGATTTTAAACTGAGGAATTAGAAGGATAGAGTTCTTTCTCTAAAAGACTTCATCTAGATATAACATAATTCAACTATTTCAAGCTAAAAATTAATGGAATTAATTGGAACTAATTACAGTGGTTATTGCCAAACCTGGCTGGATAGTTGAGCCACTGGGAGTCTATATAAAAATATAGATTCTTAGCTTTGTTTCTAGAGGATCAGACTCTATGTTGGAAGTAGAATTCATGAATTAACAGATGCATGTAAATAAAATAAAACAAGTAGGTTGAAAAGAGAAAAATGTACTATTAATGTTTTATTTTACATACATAAAAATAGAGGTCTTCTCAAATCAGTGATGGACAAACTACTACTTATAGGCCAACTGCTATAAATTGTTTTTTCCTTTTTTTTTTTTTTTTGAATATACACATATATTTGTTGTCTGCGGCTGCTTTCATCCTACACAGCAAATTTAAGTGGTTGAGATAGAGACTATATGGCCCACAAGCCTAAAATATTTATTATTTGTCTCTTAAAAAAAAAAGATTGCTGGCCTCTGCCCTAAAAAAATAGTTTCTATATAAGTACTGGTGCATTTACAAAGTAAAGAAAATAATTTGATGGATTAGATTGAATAAATCAGGACTAGAAATGAGAATCTTGAAGCTAGATAGTGTATTTTACTACCTGATTTAATTCAGTTGAATGCCGTTCAATAAATATGCATTGATCACCTACTTTGAGCTTGTTCTTTGTTAGTTGAGCTAATCTCATGGGCAACATCATTGCCATCAGAACCTTTATGGATGTATTGCCATTTAGGTTGGACACTGAACAAGTCTGGGGTACTGTTTACATAGTAGATGATAATTTATTTCAGGTTCCTTAGTTGTGTAATATGGTGGCTCTGATCGTCCTCTGTACCTCAAATGTTTCTCACTTGATTCATTGTAGAAATATCAACATTTGAAAGGAAACTTGGGTTTCTGGATGATTTCTGAATGTAAACTTCTTTACTATTGCTCAGAAACTTTAATGAAATACCATTTTCTGAGTTTGTAATGTGTGGGAAACTTCTGTCTTGGCTTTCTCCCAGGACTTCCAGAATGAGCTTGCATTAAAATGACTTTTGTGACCTAGAAAATTCCAGACTGTGGTGTTTCCTTTAACCTACATCTACATAATGGCAAAATAAACACTTTGGCAGAAAACAGATCCAGTGAATAGTTATTTGTCTTAAACATCTGACCACTTGCAAAGTGAATCACCAAAGTATTTTTGTCCTGTAGAAACAGATCACAAAACCAAGTCATAAAAGCTAATGAATAATATGTGGCTTTCTCAGGGTTATTTATATAATGTTGTTAAGTAAGGGAAATCTTTTAAATTTAAACAATTCATCTTCTGTTGGTAGTCAATCAGTGTCCATGCTAGGTGAGTTAAGGAGAGTTGGGTGTAAAGAAGTAGAAGACATCAGGGCATCTGGGTGGCACAGTTGGTTGAACTTCTGACTCTTGATTTTGGCCCAGGTCACAATCTGAGTTGTGGGATGGAGCCCACTGAGCCAACTGTGACTCCCTGCTCCATGGGGAGTCTGCTACTCTCCTTCTGCCTCTCCCCTCACTTGCGTTTGTGCATTCTCTCTCTCTCTCTGAAATAAATAATAATAATAATAAATCTTAAAAAAAAAAAAAAAAAAAAGAGGATCCCTGGGTGGCTCAGAGGTTTAGTGCCTGCATTCGGCCCAGAGTATGATTCTGGAGTCCCAGGATCAATTCCCACGTTGGGCTGCCTGCATGGAGCCTGCTTCTCCCTCTGCCTGTGTCTCTACCTCTCTCTCTTTGTCTCTGTGTGTCTCTCATGAATAAATAAATAGAATCTAAAAAACAAAAACAACAACAAAAAAAAAGTAGAAGACCTAACTTGAGAACAGAACTATATCAAAAGCTACTTGGGGGATCCCTGCGTGGCGCAGCAGTTTAGCGCCTGCCTTTGGCCCAGGGCATGATCCTGGAGACCCGGGATCGAATCCCACATCAGGCTCCCGGTGCATGGAGCCTGCTTCTCCCTCTGCCTGTGTCTCTGCCTCTGTCTCTCTCTCTCTCTCTGTGACTATCATAAATAAATAAATAAATAAATAAATAAATAAATAAATAAATAAATAAAAAAAATTAAAAAAAAAAAAGCTACTTTATCCTGTGAGCTATGTAAACAAATAATGTGTAAAGCTCCAAAATCTTGCTAATTTCATGAAACCAATGAATATAAAGGAAAACGAACTTTTAAAAACACTTTAATGTAATCTCTACACCAGTGTGGGGCTTAGACTCACAATTCTGAGATAAGAATTGTGTGTTCCACTGACTGATCCAGACAGATGCCCCAACAATTTTTAAGCACAGACTCTTTTAAGAGTTTATTTACTGTCCCATACCTTAGGCAGGCACATCTGAAATGCACAGTATTAAAGCACCCTACCCTTTCGGTAAATGGATAACAGCATTTCATTAAAAAAGAATGAAAAGGGGTGCCTGGGTGAGTTAAGAATCTGCCTTCAGCTCAGGTCATCATCCTAGTGTCTTGGGATGGAGCCAGAGTTTGGCTCCCTGCACAGTGGAAAGCCTGCTTCTCCCTCTGCCCCTCTCCCCCACTTATGCTCTCTCTCTCTCTCTCTCTCTCTCTCGCTCTGTGCTCTCTCAAATAAATAAAATCTTAAAAAAAATTAAAGGAATGAAAAAAAAAACAATTACATGATAACCACTCATCTTGATATACTAATTACCTCTCAGTTTCTCAAGATCTTTAGACTCAGCACGTGTATCAGTCAGGGTCCTTTGAGGAAAATGATTCAAACTCAGTACAGGGATGCCAGGTGGCTCAGCAGTTGAGCATCTGCCTTTGGCTCAGGGCGTGATCCTGGAGTCCCAGGATCCAGTCTTGTATTGAGCCCCCTGTGTGGGGCCTGCTTCTCCTTCTACCTATGTCTCTGCCATTCTCTCTCTCACGAGTAAATAAATAAAATCTTAAAAAAAAAAAAAAACTCAGTACAAAAGACTTTTTGTTTCTACGGGCCCCAACAAATGTTGAGGCAAGGCTCTTAAAGACTAATAATAGCAGAAAGCCATTACCACACCCTGGATGAGGGGCCAAGAGAAGGAAATAGAAGTATTGGGTGGGGAGCTACCTTCAGAAGCTTAGTCTAGGAGGAAATAGCCATTGCCATCAAGGTGACACTGAGTCAGGAAGGATTCAGGGGAGAGCATACTCAGCCTTCTCTCAAAACTTCCCAGTGCATCACATTTGGCAAACTCATTTGCTTCACACAGGCACATTGGATAGGGAAACAGAAGGGGCAACACTTCTTCAAGTGAATGTTTTCTTCTGTGCAGATTTTTGTTATGTTATCTTTTTTTTTTTTCTAATTTTTGAGGGCAAGTTAATGAGATGATGAACACTAGAAATTCATTTAGTTTCTTTTAAAACATGTACATTTAAAAGGAATCAACAAGTGGGACTTAACATTTAAAACTCACTGTACTCTCCCCAAGAACATCAGGAAGCCTGCTAAATGAAATATACCTGGTGAAAAGTGCCTCAAGTAGAGCCTAATAAATCTTAGACGAGCAGACAGTTGAAACAGGAAGACCTGCTGAGCTCTGATGCAGGAGAGTCTAATCCACTGGATAAATTGTTCCAAGAAGAACTCATCCTTGTGAAAATATATTATCCGTATGACAATACCAAGGCCATCGTCCAAGGCAGTTATTGGCTGTGCAAATGCCAATAACAAAAGTGAAATATACCAGGAGACTGAAAGTGGAGAAAGAAATAGGTGATTAAATACAACATATGGAGAAATAGAAATGCCCACATGGGTTCCGCCAATCTTCTCTCTAAGACGTGGCATTCCTTCTATCTGCCTTAGCTGGCACCACCAAATATTCTTAAGTTTCAGATATACTTAAAAGATAACTTCAGAGAATTTCCTCAATAATCATAATTATAATAACTATTATATAGTTAATAACTGTATTCTGGGATAAGTCAACTCAGGCCAAAAGAGGTCTTAAAAAGAATGATAGTGGCAAAAACAAAACAATATCAAATAACAAACAAAAGTGAAATATATAAGCCAAATTAATTTTTTGGGTGACTCAAACAAAAGAAACCTAAAGAAAAAAAATTGTGCTTTTGGTGAGGGAGAGCTGCTACTGATGAAATAAGATGAGAGACCTGTAATCTTTGACTTATCTAAATAAATACTCAATCTTTATTTTACTTGCGGAAATACAGTTTTATAACACATACTTTGCCAAAGCAAGGGGATAATTAATCTCCTGTGAAATTGAAGCCTGGAGTAAATCTCTGGATATCTTGAGCAAGAATATTCAAGAGCAAATAGTTGGAGCTATTTGTTAACTGGATTATTTGTGTCATAAAAGCTAATAACTAGTCACCAATATCTGATGAACATGTTTCGTTTGAAGATAGGAAAAGATTCAGACTTTTTTCCACCTTGGGGGACTGTGCTCAGTACCTTATCTTTTTTTTTTTTTTTTAATTTTTATTTATTTATGATAGTCACAGAGAGAGAAAGAGAGAGAGAGAGAGGCAGAGACACAGGCAGAGGGAGAAGCAGGCTCCATGCACCGGGAGCCCGACGTGGGACTCGATCCCGGATCTCCAGGATCGTGCCCTGGGCGAAAGGCAGGCGCTAAACCGCTGCGCCACCCAGGGATCCCAGTACCTTATCTTTGAGACATGTGTTAGTGATGTGGTTTGTCTATCATAGTCTCACTGTTAGGGTTATTGTTCCCTTTATCCTTAATCACCCCTGCAGTGTCATCCTGCAGGGCATTTTTGTGCAACAGAATGGTAGGGTGGTGGTAAAAATGGCATTTTTAACCCTAGTTCTGATTCCAGTTCTGTCACTCTATGGTGTATCTATATCATATTTATGAGAACTTATTTCATCAATTCATGCCTTAGTTTATTTATCTGGAGATGATTTACCTGCAATTTACTACTGAAACAGTTTTTTTTTTTTTTTTTTTTTTTTTTTTTTTAGTTTTTTTGCAATTTATTCATGAGACACAAAGAGAGAGAGGCAGAGACATAGGCAGAGGGAGAAGCAGGCTCCATGAAAGAGCCCAATGCGGGACTCAATCCCAGGGCCCCAGGATCATGACCTGAGCCAAAGACAGGTATTCAACCACTGAGCCACCCAGGTGCCCCTATTACTGATAAAGTTTTATTATATATACTCTAGTAAGAAAATCAAAGGATATTTTAATAGAGACCCAATGATTGGCATTGAAGAAGGAATAATCAAAATCTCTAAAAGTCCTTAACTAGTTTACTTTTTTTTAATAAATTTATTTTAAAGATTTTATTTATTCATGAGAGACATAGAGAGGCAAAGGATAGGCAGAGGGAGAAGCAGGCTTCCTGTATTGGGACCCCAATGTGGGACTTGATCCTGGAACCCCAGGATCACGTCCTGAGTCTAAAGCAGACACTCAACCACTGAACCACCCAGGCCTCCCATTAACTAGTTACTTTTTATGATAATGCTCTTCCTTTTTTAAAAATAACATATCACTTTTTAAAATTTTTGAAGTAATTCGTGTTCATTACCAATAATCTGTGAAGTATAAAAATATGAGGAAAAAAATCAAGCTTCCTTATACCTATGAATACATAGTCTGATATAATTAGTTATTTTCTGGACACACACATTCTCATGCATACAGACACACATTTCAATAGAATAAGATGATGTTATTTCGCATAACACTATATCACAAACATTTCCTACCACAGCTATTTTAAGGGATTATTTTAAATAATGACAAAATGCACCATTCTATCAACATTCCATAGTTTGGTAAGTAATGCCCCTAGTTTTAAAAATGTATGCTTTGTAATGTTTTCTTTTCCTTGTTCTTAGAAGGAATACTGTGATGAAAACCAGAAGAAGGTGCAGAATCTGTGTGGACACCTGTTATAATTTCAGAGTTTTGATACATTGGGTCAAATTGCTTTCCTAATGATTGTCACTAGTTTATGCTTCTACCTGCATCAGATATTTGCTAAGATTTCAGACAATTACATATACTTTTGTTTTCTGTTACTTTGCTAAATAATTTTTTTAAATGTAGTTTAGGATGAATAGTTAATAGCACAACTATATTATATTGAGTCTTAGAAGAATCCAGTAAAGGATAGATGTAGATATAGATACAGATACAGATATAGATATATGTATTATGGGAGAGATACACATACACAAAAACACATAGAATATATCTATATAAACCACATATAAGTGCACACGCACAGACACCTATACAGAAAACTCAGACATCGGTCTAAACTCCTACCTTAGTAGGTACAAAGGAAGATGTGAGATATTACAAACAAACAAATATGCTTACATATCTGATTAGAAGACCTAACATTTTTTGGATTGCCTTTCTGCTGTAATGGAAGTAGATTTTATGAGAGAATAGAATTGTGTGACCTGGTTGTCTGACTTGAGGACTATGGATATCATATTAAACCTATCAGCTTAGCAAATATTTTAAAAGGCTAAAAAAAGCAAGTGTTGACATAGATGTGGAGCAATGTGAATTTTGGGGCATAGCTGGAAAAGTAAATGGTAAAGGGCAGAACAAGTTTGGATAGATTTCTTGGGCATTCCTCTATTTATTATAAGCAATCCTATGGCATCATTTCTTTTTTCTTTTTCTCTTTTTTTGGGGGTAACATGGTTTGTGCTTTATTGATTCATAAGTTTATGAATTCTAAAGAATTCTGATATAAGAATTCACACTTGCTTATTATATTGTTTTCTTTTTTTACTTATTTTTTTTTAATTTAAGTTCAATTTGCCAACATAGTGTAACACCCAGTCCTCACCCTATCATGTGCCCTCCTTAATGCCCATCAACCAATTAACCTATCCCCTCATCCACCTCCCCTTCTGCAACCTTTTGTTTATTTCCCAGAGTTAGAAGTCTCTCTTGGTTTGTTTTCTAAAAAAATGGATTCAAAATTTGTATGTTTAGGCCTCATTTCCCTTCTGAATTCTGCACCATCATTGACACTTACTTTTAGATATCTTTATAAGCATATCTTACAGGCCTTTCAATTTTAATGTATGTACCAGACTTTCCTAACTCCTCTTGGGCATGCTGTATTGATTAATGACAACAATATTCTCTCAGTTATTCAGCTTTGATATTGTTTATACCTTAACTGTACCCAATATTCTTCATTTTACCTTTAGTGCATCTTGACTGTATTTTCTTTGTATGTTACTGTTTAGTTTATTTTCTTGTTATCTTTGGTCATAACTCATTTTCCTGCTTCTGATCATCCTGTCCTAAGCAGCATTGCTCTAATAGCCCTTCTCAGAGCTCACTTTTGGTCATGGAACTACCAGGCTTAAAGTTTGTTAAAACTTTTTTTTTTTTTTTTTTTTTTTTTTTTTAATGCTTTACATGAATGTAAAACACAATCCTATACCCCTTGCCTGGAATTTAATGTCTTCTTACATTAAGGAGTCAACTTTTAGCCACACTTCTCTTCTTGTGATCTTCCCTACCCCTGTATATTCAGTAATTTGCATCATTTGCTGTTTTTCAATAGCAACAGATTATTTTCCATTCTCCCAACATATACAATTCTTGCCTTTATAAATTTGTGCAATCTGGTCTAAAATACACATTTCCTTCCTTTGTTCCAAGTGATAGACACATATTTCCAAGTCATTTTAAAAACTGTTTCTAAAAAAAAAAAAAAAAAAAACCCAAAAAACTGTTTCTACATAAATAATTCCTTTAGATCTGCTGGTAACAGTTAATATTTCCTTTTTGCTAGAGTCCAAAAACTAATCATTTTTGCTTAGTTTTTTCCTTTCTACAATCTATCCCATTCATTTCTTTAAACTTATGCATTTTCTTTCCTATCTTTCTTACCAAATTGTGAGAGCCAAAATCTTAGAGCTGATTTATCTTAGCTTTTCTCTTCAGCACCTCAGAGTATCAGACACATTGCAGGCAATCTATATATGCATGTTGGATTTAATTGAATTCCACTGAAACTTTAATCAGTATACACTTTAGCAGACAGTGACAGAGACACAATGGACCTCTTCCCACAGAACAACTTGTTAACAGCCAGGCCTTGAAGCACACTTTCTGGATCACATCTGGATGGCCAAGCCAAAGGGGAAGTAAATAAAAGGAACCAAAGGGTATTTCTCAATGGCCAGAGCAGCAGGTAGAGGGCAGTGTGTCCTGAGAATGTGCTTAATGCTCTAGAGCCACTCCTCCAGCACTAACAGTAGGATGGCAGGTGTAGAATTCATCATGCTGGGCTGCAACTTGCTTTGGGACCTGGCTGCTATTATGATTTTCTTCTCCATTCACTTTATGCTCATTGAAAGAGATACAAATGATAAGTGTAATCAGCAGTGTCCAAATTATGACTTCCCAACCCTTGGAGACTGCTTACATTGACTTATTTTTGGATTTTGAAATTTAAATTAGATGGCCAACAGGAATTGATAAAAATAACAAACAATGAATATAGCATGAAATGAATGAAACTTGTAGTTAGCAAACCAATTTCATGTATAAGGCTTCATTTAATTTTCACAACTCTCTTCGAGTCTGGTAGAGCATACAGTTTTATATTTTTAGTTGTGAAGGTTGTAGATTTTAGAGTCAAATGATCATAGATTTAAAGTTCATCTTTTCCAGTTATGAACATGTGTACATACTATTTTTTTACGTATGTACTTTTGTACATATTACTATATACATCTATGATAATTTTTTATGTGTCAACTTGACTGGGTCAAAGGATGCCCAGATGTCTGGTTAAACATTATTTTTGGGTATGTCTGTGAGGATGTTTCCAGAAGAGATTAGCATTTGAATCAGAGGACTCAACAAAGTAAATGGCCCTCCCCAATGTATATGGGCAACATCCTATCCTTTGAGGGCTTGAGTAAAACAAAAAGTGAAGAAAGAGAAATCTGCTTTTTTCTGCCACATTGTTTGAATTGGGACATCTCATCTCCTCATGTCCTGCCCTTGGACTGAGATTTACAGCATTATTTCCCTTGGTTCTCAGGCGTTAGGACTTGGACTGAATGATACCATTGACTTTCCTGGGTCTCCAGTTTGCACATGGCAGATCAAGGGACTTCTCAGCCTCCATAATCACATGAGCCAGTTCTTCCTAATCTCTTTTCATATCCTGTTGATTGTGTTTCTTTGAGGAACTCTGATAGAACATCCCAGTCTCTTTCTTTCTGTCTCATTCTCTAGAAAACAGATACTAATGACATTGATTATCCATAGGGATGTTGGAAGGATTAAATGACTAAAGATATTTCATAAGGATACTTCCAGATAGTAGAGCATGCTGGGGATTGTGAAAGGAAAAATACTTTGGGGTGAGAACTATGTTAAATCTCATAGTTAATCTCTATGTTAATCTCATAGACTCTCATTGTGGAAACATGGGTACATTGCAGACCATTCTGAACTTCATTTTCTTTATTTACAAAACTGGGGGCTAGATCTTTCTGTCATGGTTTGTATAAAGATTAAGTGTGTAGCAAATTTGAAAGACTGCTGTCTGCTAGAAAGCTGTGTTTGCAGGAATCATTCAATAAATAATAGTTTCCTTCATCTTTCAATAGACCTCCTTTTATTTTTCATCTGTAAAGTGGAGATAAATAATACCTTGCCTGTCAGTCTCATGGACATATTTTTGAGGTCAAATTAGATAATGAATATGCTTTAATAAAATTGTAAAATGTTAGTTTATATCAAGTTTCGATGCTTATTTGATTAGATTTTCTACTTATCTGTAAATATATCCATTAGGAAATCTTGTTGACTCTCTCTTCAAAATATACGAAGGGTTTGGCCACTTTTTATTTTCCCCACTGCTCCCATGCTGTCCAAATCCCAGCCACTGTTCATCTGGGTGACTGCTTCCATGGTGTCTCTCACAGGCTCTTCTCATTTCTGCCGTGGGGTTTGAGCCTTATAGATATATTATGCATGTTGTGTCATAGATCTCTTCAAACCCTTGAAAGAGTCTGCATTTCACTTAGAGAAAGAAAGAGACTGCAATGCAGTACTTTTGGTGATCTGTTCCCTGCAATCAATTATTTTATTATCTTTCTAGTCTCATTAACTACAGATCTCTCTCTTGCTCATTCCATTTCCTTTCCATCTGCCTCCTTGGTATTCTTTGAAGTTGTCAACTTAGATTTTTGTTTTTGGGCCCTTTGTAGGGGTGCTCCCACTACCAGGGATTCTCTTAACTGTCAGCATGGTTAATCCTCTTAACCTCCTTTAAGAAGTTACTCAAATGTCACCACTTCAATGAAGACCATCTTGATCACTCTATTTAAAATTACATCTCCCTGCACTCCTGATCCCCATGATTCTGCTCCTCATTTTTGTCCATCATAGTTATCAACTTATGTTATACAATTTATTTGAAAATATTTGTTTTATTGTCTGTCTCAGTGAATAGAAGTTCCATTACAGATCTCAGCTTTATTCACTAATGCATTCCAAACTTCTGAAACAAGCCATCACTAAATATTTGTTGAATTAAAATGAATTAGTAGAGACAGAGGTGCCATTTAAAAAAAAATCAATTTGTAGATTTTTGTCAAAGGGCTTAGTGCCTAGCACAGCATTATGCACACGTGGACCTGTGATCAGACCATTATCATTTGTATTTGCTACATTAATTTTTGGTCTTTATTGAATCAGCCTAGCCCTCCTATAATTGAAGCTGCTGTCCACAATTGCATTGGCATCTCTTGAGAGAAATAGAAACATGGAGCTGACTTTTCAGAATTCTGATAAAAAATGCATTGCTCCATGGCTGAGTGCACTTAATTTTCTTATTAAAAGCTAATGCTTGCATCCCACATGAAGGTAGACACCATATGCCAGGTAGTTATATATCCCTGGAGAATGGTCCCCAAAACTGCAAGCTAGTTTGCATGAAGGATGCTAAGTTATCAAATTCTACTGACAGAAATGTATTGAATATTTTTTAAAAGGACATAAACATACTGCATTTTTAAGATGACAGTATTTTGATATGTGACAGTTTCTATAATTACAAATAAAGCATATCTTCAGCTGTGCTTTATGATTTGTATTAATGATGATTGGGAAGCACTTCTGACCTGAAATACATGCAACTTTGTCATATCTGGACACAGTCTACCCTGAGATGCTTGGAGTGAACAATAATATCAAATGAATAGCTCTGGCAGAGAAAATTAAGAGATTCCCTTTTAGCCATAAAGCTCTTTGGTAGGGATTAGAGGTTGGAAATATCAGAAGAGGCAGATAATGAAACCCTAAGCTACCCATGGTGAAAAGAAGAAGATGGATGATGAAGACACTGATACCAGAGGCATTAAATACAACGATCATGATGGGAAATGGAACCAGCAGGAGGTATTCAGACAGCTTTGTTTCCTTATTCACATTTCACAGTGATACTTTCATTTTAATCTTTTCTTCCCTGTGTGTCTTTTCTCTTCTCTGGTTCAATTCTGTGGGTGTATTTGTGTGACTTTGTTTCTGTGTGCACTTGTGTAGGGCTGGGCGTGATGATAATGATCAAGGTTTAAGAAAGGTAGGAGGAATCGAAAGTATCCACAGTGATTTGTGGAGTTGTGACAATATTTTTAATTATGTATTTATTCCTTTCACTACCTCCCCTTTCCTCTTACTCTTTTCTTTCTGTTTTTTTCGGGACCAATCTGATTTTTGTTTGTAATCGTAGTGAAAGGTAAATACCACTGTTATGACAGCGTGTCATTTCTTTCTCTCCCAAGCAATAATTCCAGCAAATAATTTTCAGATATCTTTTTTTAAGATTTATTTATTTATCTTAGAGAAAGAGCATGAGCATTGAGTGAGAGGGGGATGTATATGGGGAGGGGCAGAAGGAGAGAGAGAGAGAAAGAATCCTCAAGCAGACTCCCCACTGAGATAGAGCCTACAGGGCTCCACTCCAGGACCCTGAGATCATAGGCTGAGCTGAAATCAGAAGCCAGCTTGCTTAATGGATGGAGCCACCCAGGCCACCCATCAGATATCTTTAAAGGACAGCTTGTTTCAATTTCTTATATCTTTTTGGGCTAGAATTGTTTCAGAAGAAAGATCTAATCAGACATGATAAGCTGTCCTTTTGTTTATCATTTGTAACAGGTAAAAAGAGATCCATGTCTATTTTGAGAAGTAACCATAAGCATTAGGGAACACTTATCCTCAGAGCAGCTACAGGCCATTATGGTTTGTTAAAACAATAACAATAGAAGGAGGGGGTTACAGATTGTCCCTGTGCAGATGGGTGGCACTGTTAACATTCTTTTTGTGAACAAAAGCTCATAGAGAGTTCTGGAGTTGTCTCATTGAAGGCAGCAGCACTATAGGACCATTAGTATGACATACATAAATCTTTATAAAAAGATGAGCAGAAGACAGAGGTCAGCTTTACTATGGGACTTGTCTTACCATAGGCAAGAGACCTCTGATAATGTCCACAGATATATTGTCTTAATTATCTGAAACATGACTTTGTTTCATTATATTCATTTTTCTGCAGATGTTTAGAGAGAAGGAAAAAAAAAGGAAACTGTCAAGACAGGGACAGAAAACACATACAAACATGCCCTTAGTCAAAAAAGATTCTGATTAGACAGTTTGATTAAAGATGTAATAAACAGATGGTGGAATCTATATATTGGAGAATTCATGTATCTTTGACCAACATTTCAAGTGACTGTAGGGCACATATATATGAAGTAATATAGCAAAGCATTGCTAAATGTCATCTTTCCTAAATAGAAGGAGCAGCATTTTCATTGCCATGGCAATTTAAAGAGGATAGAAGCATAGAAAAGAAAACCAGGTTGTGTATTAGATGTTTTGATTGCCAAGATGAGAAAACTGAAGATGAGTTACCCTAATCTCCATGAGAAAAGAAAATTTCTAAGAATGACATTTGAAGGATTGTGGAAAGACATGCTATAAGTCAACTGCAGCTAGGTGTTTTCCAACTCTTCTCAATCTTCTCAATGGGATAATTAAACCATATGGATTTGAAAATTAAGGTGATGGCTCAAATAAAATGCTATCTTTACAAATCCACATTTCAGAACATAATTAAAGAACTATCATTATACAATGCAAAATGCAAAGCTCAGTGCATTACTCTGAATGTTTTACTCTGCTGATTTGCAAATCTTGACAGAATTGAAGGCAACATTTCAAAATAAATAAAATGGAACTTTGCTTAAAAAGATAAACAAAATATCTGTAAAAAAATCTAATGGGGAATTATTCTCTCTGAGTGCCCCATATATATCACTATAAATTCTTACCTCACCCAGCTCACCCAGAGGATCTATTTTAATGAGGAGGAAAAATTCAGATCTGTGATTTATTTACAAATTCTGATAAGAAGGCCAGTGGTAATTTACAAAAAGCCTTTAGTTTTTTATTATACTTTTTTCCCCTGTACATGTGAAATACAGTTACTACCAGTTCTTTAAGCCAAACACACCTTGCTAAGTAATGATTTGACTTCATTTAAGAAAATCATGGAAGATTGAACTATTAGTAGTCAGAACTCAGTTGCCCCAGCTGTTTATCTTTTTCAGGTTATGTGTGTGTAGACATATGTGTATGTTTATTTATATGTGATGTGTACATGAGAGATCATCATCAGATAGAAGAATGCAGCAAATTCCTGGAAGATACACTTTAGATGAGACAATATTTAGTAAAGCCTGATTTGTTAGTGGCTGTACCTCAGAATCCAAATCAGTTCCTAGAACAGAGGAGATACTCAGTACATTTTGTTGAATGGGTCAAGAAATAAAGCTAAAGGGGATCCCTGGGTGGCGCAGCAGTTTGGCGCCTGCCTTTGGCCCAGGGCACGATCCTGGAGACCCGGGATCGAATCCCACGTCGGGCTTCTGGTGCATGGAGCCTGCTTCTCCCTCTGCCTGTGTCTCTGCCTCTCTCTCTCTGTGTGACTATCATAAATAAATACAAAATAAAAAAAAAAAAAAGAAATGAAACTAAAAGCTGGGATCTTGAAAATTGGAAGGAGACTATAGCAAGTACGTGTGGTATGCCACAATGTCCCAGGATGAGATTTGAGAATTAGAGAGTGCTAAAGGGAGAAAACTTGCAAATAGGAAGTATTTGTAAGTCTGTATGTGGACTATATGGAGCAATTCACTTCATCTTTATTATCCCAGAAACATTTTGCTGAGGGACCAACAGTCAGTTTATATTATGAGGCAAAACCGAAGGTTTTCCTTCCAAAAAGTTGACTAGACATTTTGGAGAGTTCTAGGTCTGCAAGGATGGGAATAGGTGTCCCAGAATGAAGCGCTGGGGTTGCTAGTATAAATAAATTTAAAAAGAGAGAGGGTAAGGAAAATGAGAGAAAATATGAGACACCAATGATTATTCAAGGATATTTGACTATAAGAATTTTTCAGAGACACAAAGAAATGGAAGTGAAATAATAATGTGATGATTTTAGGGCATTTCCCAGAGATAATGACGACATAAATTATATATTGAAGTTGCCTAAAAATCCCAAATAGGATGAATGGGAAAATACTTAAAGAAACTTAAGACTGTAAGATAAGAATGAAGGAAAGATCCCATTTCCAAAGAGAAAAACAATAAATACAAAGGAATAAAAATCAAAAGCTTTAGTATTTTTGTTTGTTCATCAGCAAGAGTGGATGCTGGAAAAAATAACAGAGAAATGCCCTCAAAGTTCTGAGACCTACAGTTTGAATCTGGAGTCAATGCTAAGCAAGAAAAGCAATCAAGGATGATGACAAAGCAAATGTCTTTGGATATGCAAAGACATAGTCTTAGATTTAATTTTTTTTTAATTGTTCCAGGGATTCTTGTAGGCACTGAAGATAGAGCAGTTAATAAGGCAGACAAGGTCCCAGTTAAATGAATAATATGTTCTGGAGGTTGGAGACATACACAAAAACATCAACAGGAAATCGTAGTAGGTAAAAGAGAAAACAAGCCCTCAAGTTCTCTACTGATGAAAATATCAATACCAAAGACTTTGCCTCAAATCATGGCTGTTCTAACATCCTGGTTCCATTTATAGCTAACACCAGATAAATCAAAACTTCTCTGACAGGTTTCCAATATGCATGGAAGTGATTTGTTTCTCTCTCTCTCCTTTCTCCTCTCTCCTTTTACTTGCTTCTTTTTTGTGTGTTTGATTTCTTTGAACCTGTACATAGTCAAAGTTTTATAAAGTCTCTCTTAAATTAGTCTCTCATTTTGTATTCCATTAAACAGCTGTTCTTTGCTCTTTGCTACCACTCTCTTGAATAAGTCCTAGGGTAAGAACTGACTTTTTAACTAAACCATTTTGTGTTACCATTTCTCTCCCTGAATTTAACTTTGCTACTATAACTGTGATATTTTCTTTATTATTTCATTCTTAACATAATTTGTGGTCTATTATTTTCTTTTTTAAAAATTAATTCTTTTTCTGACTCCTCACAGTAATTCTCTCCCATCTTAGGATCTGTTTGCTATTTTGGGCAATGCATGCCCTTCTGCTCCCTGCTGTGATTCATAATTGTTACTTGGCAGATGAATCCTGGCATGCCTAATCATTGCTCTGAACTTTCCACAAGCTCAATTAGCAAACAGTGGTAGTGCAGGGGGTGCTTCTCCAGAAAACCTCAGAGCAGCCCTCCATGAGTTCTTAAATTTGCAGTGACTCACTATAATTATAGTTTTTCATAAGTATAAATCATTTGTGTCTATAGAACATATAATCATGATATTATATTATCTTTATACCTCTGAACATAGATGAGGCCAGTGCTTATTAAGGAATACTGACCTAACTGAGTAAATATTTGTAAGAGATTACTTGATGGAATTCTTAATATTTCAAGCAAAGACATCTTTGATTCAAGGAAGATGGAAACAGGGCTAAAACTTACCAAAAGCTTCTGCAAATAATATCTAAATGGATTGCTAAATGAAAAATGCAACAGTGAAAGGTTGTCAGATCCATTTTCCACCTCCCTATGTCATGTTGCTATCAATGTGTGAGAAGTTCTACTTCAAAAATAACATTCTTGAATAATGTATCTTTCTTCTCAGATTATCCGTAAGTTTTTACAATTATGGCTGAACTTTTTTGGGTGGTTTAAATTTCTATGTATCAAAGTATACTCTTCACTCTTTGCTTTATTTGGCAGAGATATAATATGATAGAGTGTAAAGATAGATGGGTATCATAGATGGGTATCAGAGATGGTATCATGCCTGTGTCTTTGACAGTTGGGCATTTAACCATTGGGCAAATTACTGGTATAAATCAGCAGTGGTAATATATGGGTAATAGTGTCTTCCTTGCAGAGCCTTTACAAGGGTTGAAGATAATGTGACGAATGTTCCACAACACTATTATATAGTCAGTAACTGGCAGTTCATTATTGGAGGCTTATTAAAAAAAAACTTCAAAAAAAGAGAAAGAATTTAAGATTTTGGATAATTGCTCTTTTGTTTGACAGTGATAGGATGCTCAAAGAGTTAAAGAATTTAAGACCTGTGGATTACTATATTTAAGAAAGCCATATGGTGTTTCACTGTGTCACATGAAAACTTACTGTTCTGAATTTGGGACTAACCTTGTTTAAACTTCCACAAGGAAGGAGACAGCTAATAATAATTCTGTTGATATTTGGTAATTCTCTATTAAAAAGACATTGAGGGGGCACCTGGTTGTCTCAGTAGAGCGTGCAACTCTTGATCTCAGAGTCATGAGTTTGAGCCCCATGTTGGTGGTAGAATTTATATTAAAATATGTATATATACAATATATGTCATATATATGTATATATATGTGTATGTGTGTATATATATATATGGCATTGATAATGATTCAGTGCAATCTCATCAAAATCCCAGCAAGTAATTTTGTGTATATTTGTGATCTGCTGTAAAGTTTATGTGGAGAGGCAAAAGGCCCAGAATACCCAACAAAATTTTGAAGAAGAACAAAGTTGAAACAGTGGCACTATCTGACTTCAAGGCTTATTATAAAGCCAGTGTGTTTTTGGTAAAAGAATAATTACTCAATGGAAAAGGATAGAGAGCTCAAAAATAGACCCACCCTAATATAGTCAAGTGACCTTTGACAAAGGATCAGAGGCAGTACAATGGAGCAAAGATAGTTTCTTCAAATTGTGCCAGAATAAATGGACATCCATGGGTGAAGAAATGAATCTAAACAAAGATGTCATATCCATTACAAAGATTAACTCAAAATGAATCACAGACCTAAATGTAAAACACAAAACTATAGAACTCGTAGAAGAGAACTTGAGAGAACCTAGATGGCCTTGAGTATGACAATGACTTTTTAGATACAATACCGAAAGTATGACCCATGAAATAAATAATTGGTAAACTCGACTTTACTAAAATTAGAAACTTCTGCTCTGTGAAAGACAATTCCAAAAGAATGAAAGGAAAAGCCACAGATTGTGAGAAAATATATGCAGAAGGCACACCTGATAAAAGGACTATTATCCAAAATATACAAAGAACTCATAAGACACAACTATAAGAAAACAACCCAGTTAAAAAATTGGTCAAAGACTTTAAAAGGCACCTTACAAAAGAATATGAAGATGGTAAATAAGCATATAAGAATATTTTCCAGGGGGCACTAAGGTGGTTCAGTGGGTTAAGTGTCTGTCTGACTTGATTTTAGCTCAGGTCTTTTTTTTTTTTTTTTTTTTAAAGATTTTTATTTATTTATTCATGATAGTCACAGAGAGAGAGAGAGAGAGAGAGAGGCAGAGACACAGGCAGAGGGAGAAGCAGGCTCCATGCACCGGGGGCCCGATGTGGGACTCGATCCCGGGTCTCCAAGATCGCGCCCTGGGCCAAAGGCAGGCGCCAAACCGCTGCGCCACCCAGGGATCCCTGATTTTAGCTCAGGTCTTAATCTCAGGGTTATGAGTTCAAGCCCTGCATTGGGCTCCATGCTGGGTATGTAGCCTACTTTAAAAAAAAAAAATCTCCATATAATATGTTATTAAGGAAATGCAAATTAAGAAAAAAAAAAGACATGGAATACCACTATATACCTTTCAGAATGACCAAAATCTGGAACACTGACAATAATAAATACTGTTGAGAATGTGGAGGAACAGGAGGTTTCACTCATTGCTAATAGGAATCCAAAGTGGTACAGCCAATTTGGAAGACAGTTTGGCATTTTCTTATAAAACTAAACATTCTTTTACCATATGATCCAGCAATTGCAGTCCTTAGTATTTACCCAGAGGAGTAGAAAATTTGTATCCCCAAAAAACCTGCACATAGATGTTTATGATAGCTTTATTCACAACTGCCAAACCTTGGAAGTCACTAATATGTCCTCCCCCGTTAGAGAATAGATAAATAAATTGTGGTACATCCAGACAATGAAATGTAATATTTTTTAGTGCTAAAAATAAGTGAGCTATCAAGCCATCGAAAGACATGGAGTAACTTTAAATACATATTATTAAGTGAAGGAAGCCAATCTAAAAAGGCTACATAATGTATGATTTCCACCATTTAATTTGGTATCCAAATATGTAGCAGGTGGTCGGTAATGCATACATATTTTTGATAATGCTATGCCAGATTTTATGTGTTGTACAAACTGGCCATGAGTTTCGTTGTGGTAAATTGTGAATAATTACTTCCTAGATTAACTAAGGCAGCATTGACACAATGCTAGAATGAATGATTTTGGAGAAAAAGCAAAAAGTAAAATTATGGTCAAATTCTGTATTTGTTCAGAGAGATGCTGTATCTAAAATATTTAAAATAAACATTTTATTTTCATTTATTTCATACTCATTTGTGGATATGATTGAACTGATGCAATGATAAACATACTAGCATTCATATGTGTCAGATACTAGAATAAACACTTTACATGCACTAAATATTCAATCTTATAATAAGCTATGAGTTAAGTAAAATTGTTATCCTCATTGTACAGATGGGAATATTGGGGCTTTAAGTTACTCCTTTGCTTTATAATCATTTGATTATATCATCTGATTAATTTTCTCCTTCCCACATGATGTAAGTATCATGAGAACAGGTGCCATGTTTATTGTTGTATTTCTGGCACATATTCTAGTCCACAGACATGGCCTATGTTCAAAAGACATTTTATAAATGCTTCCTTCGTTCTTTTTTTTTTTTTTTTTTTTAAAGATTTTATTTATTAAGCAGGGTAAGCAGGGTAGGGTCAGAGACAGGGAGAGAGAGAATCTCAAGCAGGCTCCCCACTGAGCATGGAGCCCATGGTGGGACTCCCATCTCACAACCCTGAGATTATGACCTCGGCTGAAACCAAGAGTCAGACACTTAACCGACTGTGCCACCCAGGAACCCCAAATTATTTCTTCCACAATTATTGTTAACAGTTTTAGTTATAAGTTCACTGGACTTAATGGGTTAATGTTACCATTTGATATATAGTCACCTTCACCCAAAACCTTAAACAAAAGGTTGGTCATTTTTTAAGTTGTGTTAACTTTTTATGGTGACAGGGTACCATATATTGACTAGAATAGTTATTTAATTAAAGGGGCTCATAACTTATATTTATAACCCTTGATGGTTTTCAGTGTGATTTTTCATATTCTAGCATATTTCATATACTATGTATCTGGCATTAAATCTGAGAAAAATATTTAGTGACCTACTGGAAGGACCTAGATGATTTTGCACTGATTTTTAGAATAAGTGTATGTCAGGTTTTCTTGAGAGCTGGAATATTGGAAGGGCTAGGGAGGACAGAAGTTCACTCTGGTTACAGTTACTCTTGCCATCATTCTCAGAGGTATATGGAATTATAAAGTACAATGATGGTAAGGCTGGTGTCCTTGGAATGCTTCCAGTGTAAGATACAGGCAGTGTGGATCTTTAGGATGTATTTCTCCAAGCCCAATTAATGGTGCCTACCATGCCTAACTTACTGTGAACAAGTTAGTATCTATGCCTAGCTCACTGTGAATAGAGTGATTACTTTGACTCAGAAGTGGGACCTACCAGGCTATTTAATTCAGATGCCTAAATGAGGTAGTTTAGTGCTATTAAAAGATATACAATTAAATTAGAAACTAGATTTCTGGCTTAACTTGAGAGTTTATTTAATCTTGGGAAAGTGTATACACTTCATCTATGAATGAAGAGTCTTGCCTTGATTGTCTCATATTGTGTTATGAACATTGAAAGAAATGTTGGATATTTAGGTGTTTTTTTTTTTTTTTTTTAAGATTTTATTTATTCGTTTGAAAGAGAGAGAGAGAGAGGGCCTGAGCAGGGGTAGTGACAGGCAGAGAACAAGGAGGACTCCAGCTGAGCAGCGAGCTTGATCCCAGGATCCTAGGATCACGACCTGAGCTGAAGGAAGATAACCAACTGCCTGAGCCACCCACACGCCCCAAGATCTTTAAATATTTTGTGAGCTAGCAGGCATTATGCATGGGTAAGGCATTTTTTAGTTATTTTCCATGAGTGCAACAAACGGGCCTAAGTACAGAGTAAACATGGACAATTATAAGAAAAGAGAGGGGTACCTGAGTGACAGTTGGTTAAGCATATGAACTCCTGGTTTTGGCTCAGGTCATGATCTCAGGGTCGTGGGATGGATTCACACATTGGGCTTCACATTCAGCGCAGAGTCTGCTTAAGATTCTTGCTCCCTCTTCCTCTGCCCTACTCTCTCTCTCTCTCTAATAATAAATAAATATTAAAAAAAAAAAAAAGAAAGAAAGAGAATCCGGATGGTCAGGGGTGAGCTGGTGGATGAGAGGATGAATGTAGGTTGGGGAGCAAAGAGGTAGAGTAGAAATACATAGATACCACATCAGAAACTTTGATTTCCTTTCTCTAAGTATCTGTAACTTTATATTAACCCTTCATTGAAGAAAGGGCCAGTGTGTAGAGAGGAAATAGAGTCCTGAGAATGTCTCTTTGACACACTGTCTTATTATCTTCAACTAACATTTCTTAATTGTTCACAATAGCAACATTTTAAGGGCCCAGTATGTCTCTTCACTACAATAAACCCTAAACTTCTTAAAAGACAGTGTTTGGATGGAAAGTTAAATACTAGAGAATGTTCTAAGGTTAATTGCCAATTACAGAGGATACTCTTAGAAAAAAAAATAAAAGCAATAAATTTCTGATTTCTGGAGCTGTTTGAACATAGCTCTGGCAGGTCAAGATCTGTTGACCTAAATTCAGGATATTCTCTGAAGATAGAAACAGTGACAACTACCCTGCAGAAAAAAAAAATCAAGAGAAATGTCATATTTCAAATGAAGGAATGAGTTGTGTTTTTTTCACTCAGTTGATTGCTAGAAGTTGGCTGCAGCTAGTTGGAAGAGACAGACTTCCTATTGAATATGTTTGATAATTACCTATATTCGTAATCCTTCAATATCTAGTCACTATTTTTTAAATTATCATATTTTTAAATAACTCATATAAATTTTTTTTTTTTTTGGAAATTGTCTCTGAATATATAGACACATATATGGGGCAAATAGTACACACTCATTTCTACTTTTTTTTCCCTCTTATCAAAACATAGTTCCCTATAAATCTCAGCCCACAAATTCAGATTTTCATGAAATGTAGCTTTGTTAAACTGTCCACTTGTATTTTATTTTGAACATTGATCCTACCTGTTGCAAAAAGAAAATCTTGGTAAACTTAGCGACTGCCTGTTGTTTTCCCTAAAGTAGCATCTCCTGGATGTTGGAAGTGTTTGGCAAGAACTGCGGGAAGGGAGTAGGTGCTAGGCCTTCTTCATTCTCTGTGCACTGCAGTGCTACCTACCATCTGAGGTCTGCATTTGTGCACGTTACCGATAAGGCATCTCTCACTGCTTTTTGCCAGGTCTCTATGAGGCCGGCTCTGTCTGTCTCCTGAGGGCACAGGAAACATTTTTTTCTGATTCACCATGCTACTTTGATGTGCGAGTGATCACTGATGCTATCTTAGTTCTCTTGTGTGCCTACTTGAACTCACCAGAAATTATTCCACTGACCCCCCTGGTCTATGCCAAGGCTTGCCTTTGCAACATCTGCCCAGATGTATCATGCAACCAACCATTTCTTCTGCTGCTCCTTTGTAAGCATGTGTGGCGATGGGATGAAAGGTCGTGATTTTGATGTTTATCAGCTTCACTTGGGAATTGAGACTTAGATATGTCTCTTTTTGATTAACTCAAGTTATCTTGGGGATCTTTTGTTTTATAATCGATGGATAGCGGATTACATTAGAGAAATACAAATCTTTCTGACTCCCTATAATTCGCTTCTCTTGTTATTGTCATTGCTCTTGGGAAGGAGGCCATAGATCTTGGTGTTTCAATTGATTTCTTGGTTTCTTGTGTTCTCCCTTTCCTGGGACTATGAAAACAGGATGCCTTACAACCTAAGTCTCGAGATGGTAGGGGACATAGGAAATCTGGGTGAGGAGAGGGGTATTGCATGGGTAAATATAACAAAAATATATGTGTTCACAGCTGTATGTGGGAGAGTTTTTCCTAGATACATTGTTTTAAGGGAGTTGATGGGATTGTATTATTTGGGTATACCATGTTTTATGTTTTTAATACTTTTTCTGTTGAAAGGCATTTAGTTATTTCTATTTTTTCCTAATATCAAGGGTGCTATAAAAAGTCTTACATACATTTATCTTTTTCCACATATGTAAATATATTATTCCAGTTAAATCCCTAGAAATGGAATTCCTGGGTCAATAGACAAATGTATTCTGCATTTTACAAGTCATTGCCAAAATGTCCTCCAAAGAGGTTGCATCAATTTAAAATTCCATTCACACAGGGTCACCTGGTGTTTTTAAATTCATGTTTCATACTGTTGAATTCATAAATACTCTTACTCTCTAAAGTTCACATCACAATTTTTATTTTATAGAAGACATAAATTTATTCAACGGATAAATTGGACATATCTTCAGTTACTTAAAGATAAATGATAGTAAGAGTAATCATCATATTGTGTTTGTATTTTGCAATAAATTTCCTTACACAGTCTCTTTTTTGTGTTAGAAAATACATAAAATCATTCTTAAAGATTAATTAGTCTATAAACTCTATGAGACAGGGAGCTAGTCTATTGCTACAGCATATAGACAGGGTCTTGATCAGTATTTCTTGAATAAATAAACACAAATATTACCAGTTTAGTAACCAAATTGTCCCACCCTGATCTCTAAAAATATTATACTAACTAAAAACATATACTCACTTAACAATGACTTACTTCTCTTAATAGATAATTGTGTAGATGTGATTGCCTAAGCAATGAGGAGCTTTTTCAAGTTCTCTTTGTGACAGCCTTGACTAATCTGAATGAAGTTGAATCCTTTAGGACACATCTTAACTGGAGAAATGGAAATAAGAAGATAAGGGGAGTGAGGTGTAATAGAGAATTAAAAGTCATCTATTAACTTTACGTCTCATTCTTGAATGTATTCTATTGATAACTCTGTAATAAGTAGCTGCTGGAGTGTTTCATTTTTTCTTAGTAGAGTACCGACTTTTAGAAAACGTTTTTTGTTTATTAAGATAAAATCTATGTTTCCTTTGGTCTACAAAATTCTTGTAACGAATATCTATGTTTTACGCTTTCAGTATCTGAGGAAATATTTACATTTCCCAGAATCTCCTCTGGTCTGTCATGCAAGTTAAATAATCCCATATTCTTATCTCTTTTACCATGATCAGTTCCCCTGCCTCTAAGATTCCATCTTTACTCATCTGAGCTGATAGGAGAGAAACTCTTGTAATGATAAAGTGGACACTACATTTGAAGTATGCCTGTATACCTTGAGATCTTTTGGAGAGAAGAGGGATAGATATGGTCTAAATAAGCATTTGCATATCAATATTTGTATAGTGAGAGAACAAGAGAGAACACACATCTAATTGAACTGGAGTAGACTATTATAACCGAACATGTATTAAACCAGAAGACTCAAAATGCCTTCCAGTACAGGACATTTATCTCATTCAGGCTAGAGTCAGGGTAGAAAATGAAACAATCCTGAGAATTTATAATTCTGTATCTCCTGGGATTGACGTATGAATTTTCACCATTCATGGGAACCCCCCAAACCAAAAATCTTAAATCTTAAAATAAATTTAAATGATCTCTGGCCAAGGATAAGCCTGGAGTGCTCATGAGAAGTAGAAATAAAATCAGTATGGAGCTTTATATGTGCAGTTATTGACAACACAGATGAAGTCCTGCAGAAGATAAGTCTAAATTAACTTGACAAGTGAGGCAGTGATGCAACATGAGTGGGAGTCAAGAGCTACAATAAACAGTGGGAAGAACCTCAAATGATTGAACTGTAACAGGGAGACTTTGTTACAGTGATTGAAATTATGAAAGGAAATAATTAAAAACTTTAGCAAAGAACAAAACATGAAAACAAAACTAGTGGAATGATTTTTAATTGATTTTTTTATTTCATTATCAAAGTATAGTTGACATACAGTTTTTTGCTAGTTTCGGATGTACATACAGCATAGTAGTTTGATAATTCTGTGCACTCAGTCTCACCATGGTAAGTGTAGTCACTATCTGTCACCATGCAATGTTATTATATTACTTATTCAATATGCTGTGCTTTTCATCTTGGTGACTTACTTGTTGTACCTCTTAATTCCCTTCACCTATTTCACTTATATCCTCACCCACCTCCCCTCTGGCAACCATAATTTTGTTTTCTATAGAGTCTTTCTCATTTTCTGTTTTGTCATTTATTTTGCTTTTGTAGATTACATATATAAGTGAAAAATTTTATGGTATTTACCTCTGTGTCTGACATATTTCGCTTAGCATAATGCCCCCTGGATCCTTCTGTGTTGTTATACATACCAAGATCTCATTTTTTAAGAAGGTTTATTTATTTATTCATGAGAGACACACAGAGAGAGAGGCAGGAATACAGGCAGAGAGAGAAGCAAGCTCCCTCTGGGGAGCCCGATGTGGGACTCAATCCTGGATCCCAGGATCACACCCTGAGCCGAAGGCAGATACTCAACCACTGAGCCACCAAGGTGTCCCTGAATCTCAATCTTTTTTTTATGGCTGAGTAATATTCTGTTACATAATATACATAATATACACATATATGTAAACACCACATCTTCTTTATCCATTCATCTATCTAGGTTGCTTCCATATCTTGGCTATTATAAATAATGCTGGAATAAACATGGGGATGCATAAATTTTTCCAAGTTAATGTTTTATTTGTTTTGGTAAATACCTAGTAGTGGAATTCATAGATCACATGGTATTTCTATTTTAATTTTTTGAGAAACTTCCATACTGCTTTCCACAGTGGCTATACCAATTTACATTCCCACAAATAGTGCATAAGTGTTCCCTTTTCTACATATCCTTCTTCTATTTCTGTTTTATTAATCTTTTAATTAAGCTTTTTATTTTCATACTCTTTTCTCCAATGCCTTGGCCATTTGTATGACTTTGTTAGAAAAGTGTTTATTTAGGTCCTCTTCCATTTTTAATCAGATTATTTGTGGGGTTTTTTGGTGTTGAATTGTATAATTTTTTTATATATTTTGGATATTAATCCATTATCAGATGTGTCATTCACGAGTATCTTTTCCCATTAGTAGATTGCCTTTTTGTTTTGTTGATGGTTTCCTGCTCTGTGCATGCAAGATTTTTATTTTGAAATAGTCCCAGTAGATCATTATTGCTTTTATTTCCCTTACCGGAGGAGACATATCCATAATTATGTGGCTAAGGCTGATATCAAAGAGATTACTGCCTATGTTTTCTTTTAAGAGTTTTATGGTATCTGGTCTTATATTTAGATCTTCATCCATTTTGAGTTAACTTTTGTATATGGTAAATAATAGTGGTCCAGTTTTATTCTTCTGCATGTAGTTGTCCACTTTTCCCAGCACCATTTATTGAACAGACTGTCTTTTCCCCATTGTATATTCTTGCCTCCTTTGTTATAGCTTAATTGATCATATAAGCATGGTTTTATTTCTGGGCTCTCTATTCTGTTTCATTGATCTGTGTGTCTGTTTATGTGTCAGTATCATACCGTTTTGATTACTACAACTTTGTGGTATTCCATCCAATCCAGGATTGTGATACTTCCAGATTTGTTCTTTTATGAGATTGCTTTGACTATTCAGGTCTTTTTCATTTCATACAGATTTTAGGATTCTTCATTCTAGCTTTGTGAAAAATACTATTGGTATTTTGATAGGGATTGCATTAAATCTATAGATTGCTTTAAGTAGTGTGAACATTTTAATGATGTTAATTCTTCTTCTCCAAGAGCATGATATGTCTTTTCATTTTGTGTCATTTTTAGTTTTTTTTAATGAGTGTCTAACAATTTTCAGACAACAGGTCTTTTACCTCTTGATTAAATTTGTTCCTTTTTTTTTTCCTTTTTTTTGGTATAGTTGTACCAAAAAAACAATGGGATTGTTTTCTTAATTTCTTTCTCTACTACTTAATTACTTGAGTATAGAAATGCAACATATTTCTGCGAATTAATTTTGGGTGCTGCAGCTTTACTGCCTTTTGTTTACTAGTCCTAATAGTTTTTTTGTTTGTTTGTTTGTTTGTTTGTTTTTTAATACTTAGGGGTTTTTTTAAGAAATGTTTTTTAAAGATTATTTATTTATTTGGGGTGCCTGGGTGGCTCAGTGAATTAAGTGTCTGCCTTTGCCTTGAGTCACTATCCTGGAGTTCTGAGATTGGGCCCTGCATTGGGCTCCCTTCTCAGTGGGGAGTCTGCTTCTCTCTCTCCCTCTGCCCCTCACCTTCTGCTCACACACTCTCTCTTTCTCTCTCTCAAATAAATAAATAATCTTTTTGTGACAGAGAGAGAGAGAGCACAAGCAGGGGGAACAGCAGGCAGAGGGAGAGTGAGAGGCAGACTCCCTGCTGAGCAGGGAGCCCAATGACATATATACATCATGTCATCTGCAAATAATGAGTTTTACTTCTTTCTTACTAATTTGGGTAGCTTTTATTTTTCTTTCTGATTGTGAGTAGGACCTCCAGTACTATGTTGAATAGAAGTGGTGAGAGTAGACATCATTGTCTTGTTCCCAATCTTAGAGAATGTGAAGGGTTTTCATCATTGAGTATGATGTTAGCTGGGGTTTTTTCATATACGTCCTTTATAATGTTGAGATATGTTCCCTGTAAACTCACCTTGTTGAATCTTCATCCTGAGTCCATACTGTATTTTGTCAAATGCTTTTTCTGCATTGATTGAGATGATCATATGATTTTTATTCTTGTTTATATGATGTATCACATTGATTGATTAGTGAATATTAAACTATCTTGGTTTGCATCCCTAGGATAAATTCCACTTGATCATGGTGAATGACTTTTTTATTGTATTGTTCAGAATTATGTTTGCTCATTTTTGTTGAGGATTTTTGCATTTATGTTCAGCAGGGATATTGACCTATAATTTTGTTTTTATGTAGTGTCTTTATCTGGTTTTTACATAGGGGTAATTCTGGCCTCATGAAATGAATTTGGAAATTTTTCTTTTCTATTTTTTGGAATAGCTTGAAAAGAATAGTTATTAACTCTTTATATTTTTTTTTATTATCTTTTACATATTTTATTTAATTTTTTGAGAAGAAATGAAAGAGAGAGGGAGCATGCGCATGAGAGAGGGGAGTGAGGGGGAGACAAGACTACCTGCTGAGCAAGGATCCTGAAGCAGGCCTCTCTCCCAGGACTCTGGGCTCATGACCTGAACTAAAGGCAGATGCTTAACCAACTGAGCCCTTGTGCCCTATTAATTCTTTTTTAAATGTTGATAGAATGCACTTGTGAAGCCATCAGTTCTGGGACTTTCGTTTGCTAGAAGTTTTGCTAGTAATAAGTCTCTCCAGATTTTCTATTTTATCCTAATTTGGTTTTGGAAGTTTATATGTTTCTAGGAATTTTTCATTTGTTCTAGGTTGTTAAATTGTTGGCATGTAATTTTTTATAGTATTCTGTTATAATCCTCTGTATTTATTGGTATTGGTTGTTATTTCTCCTCTTCCATTTCTAATTTTATTTATTTGAGTTCTTTCTCTTTCTTTCTTTATGAGTCTGGCTATATCAATTTTGTTTACCTTTTCAAAGAACCAGCTCTTTGGTTTCATTGATCTTTTTTATTGTTTTCTTAAGTCTCTATTTCATTTATTTCCTTGCTAATCTTTATTATTTCCTTCCTTCTACTAACTTTGGGCTTTTCTTATTCCTTTTCTAGGTACTTTTGGTGTGGATTGTTTACTTCAGACTTTTCTTGTTTCTCAAGGTGGGTCTGTATCAGTATAAACCACCTTCTTAGACCCACTTTTGCTATGTTCCAGAGATTTGAGACTGTTGTGTTTACATTTTCATTTGTCTCTCTGTATTTTTTTTTTTTTGTATTTTTTTTTTATTTCCTCTTTGATTTCTTTGTTGACACATTGGTCGTCTTGTAGTATTTTACTTAGGGTCCATGTGTTTGTATTTTTTCCAGTATTTTTTTCTTGTAATTGATTTCTAGTTTTTTACTGTTGTGGTTGGAAAAGATGCTTGATAAAATTTTAGTCTTCTTAAACTTATTGAAACTTGTTTGGTGGCCTAACATGTATATGTCCTTGAGAATCTTCCATTGGCACTAGAAAGGAATGTGTATTCCACTGCTTTGAATGAAATGTTCTGTGTATATCTGTTAAGTTTATCTCGTCTCATGTTCATTCACAGCCAGTTTCTTCGTTGATTTTCTGTCTGGATCATCTTTGCATTGATGTAACTGGGAATTAAAGTCCCCTACTATTATTGTTTTATTGTCAGTTTCTCACCTTCTGTTAATGTTTGCTTCTGTTAATGTTTGTATTTAGGTACTAGATACTTACAGTTGTCATATCCTTTTGTTGGATTGATCATTATAGAACATTATAGAATGCCCTTCTTTGTCTCTTTCTGCAGTCTCTGTTTTAGTGTCTATTTTGTCTAAGTATTGCTACTTTGATTTATTTATTTGTTTATTTTTGCTTCCCTTTGCATGTAATCTCTTTTTCATCCCTTCACTTTCAATCTGTATATGTTTTTAAGTCTGAGGGGAGTCTCTTATAGACAGCATATAGATGAGTCTTGTTGTTATTGTTTTTTAATCCATTCAGTCACCCTGTATCTTTCTGTTGCAGCATATAGTCCATTTACATTTAAAGTGTTTATTGGTAGATAATTACTTATTAGCATTTTGTTAATTGTTTTCTGATTGTTTTAATAGTTCTCTGTTCCTTCCTCATGTTTTGGTGGCTTCCTTTAGTGTTATGTTTGGATTCCTTTCTATTTTTTGTGTATCTATTATAGATTTTTTATTTGTCATTACCATAGGGTTTATATATAACATCCTATCTGTATAACAGTCTATATTAAGTTAATGATTGTGTAAGTTTGTACACATTCTAAAAGCACCAAATTTCTATCTCCTTCCTCCATATTTTATGTATGTGATGTATATGATGCTTATGTATTTGATGTTTTATGTATATAAATTTAAAAGTATATGATTTTATGTTTTTATTATGTATATATCCTTCAATTAATATCTGTAGATATAATTTATTTTACGGCCTTTGTGTTTTAGTGTTTATACTAGCTTTATAAGTGATTAATTTATTTACTTTTTTATGTTTATAATTACCTAAATCTTTTTCCTTTCATAATTTTATTTCTAGTTGTGGCTTTTTTCCCTCCACTTAAAGAATTTCCATCAACATTTCTTGCAAGCTAGTTTAGTGGTTTAATTTTTGTTTGGAAAACTATATCTTTTTCAATTTTGATTGATAACTTTGCCAGTAGAGTATTCTTGGTCATAGGTTTTTTTTTCCTTAAAGCAGCTTGAATATATTATACCACTGCCTTCTGATCTGCAGTTTCTGCTGAAAAATCAGCTGATAGCCTTATATGGTTTCCCTTGTATATAACTGTTTTGCTTTTCTCTTGCTGCTTTTGAGATTCTCTATTTATCATTAATTTATGCCATCTTCATTATGGTGTCCCAGTGTGGACCTCTTTGGCTTATCTTGTTTGGGGCTCTCAGTGATCCTAGACCTGGATGTCTCTTGCCTTCCTAGGGAAGTTTTCAGCTATTATTTCTTCAAATAAGTTTGCCAAGTCTGGGTCCCTATAATGTGAGTGTTACTATATTTGATGATGTCATGGAAGTCCCTTAACCTGTTCTCATTTTTTATTATTCTTTTCCTTTTTGCTGTGTATCTTGGTTGTTTTCCATGACCCTGTCTTCCAGATCACTGATCTGTTCTTCTGTCTCCTCTGATCTGCTGTTGATTCTTTGTAGTGTATTTTTCATTCCACTTATTGTACTTAGCTCTGAATGATTATTTTTGTATTTTTTTCTTTTTGATAAAGTTTTTACTGAGTTTATCCCCTTATTTCTCAAGTTCAGTGAACATTTTTACGATTATTACTTTGAACTCTTTATCAGGTAGACCACTTTCTTCCATCATTTACTTCTTTTTCTAAGGTTTTTGTCATGTTCTTTTGTTTGGAATATATTCATATTCCTCTGTCTCCTCATTTTGTGTAACTCTGTGTTTGTCTCTATGTATTAGGTAGGTCAGCTGTGTCTCCTGGTCTTGAAAGCAGTGGCCATCTTTCAAAGAGGTCCTGGGTACGCTCTAGCACAATCTGTTTGGTCACCAGAACCAGATTTTTAGGGGTGTCCACTGTGTGTGGGCTGCATGTATCCTAATGTTGTGTCTTAGCTGTGATTACTGAAGGCACATTAATGGATGGGATTGGCTTCATCCAGCTGGTTGCAGTGACCTGCTTTGCCTACTACAGGCACATTTGGTAGTTTTTGCCCTGCACTGTTGGAAATCCCAGCTGCAGTTGCTGTTGTTTGACTGGTGAGTGGGGCCAGCCCTCAGTGTAGCTGTCTGCAGTTACCCTCTGCAACAGTTACAAGCATTGAAAGTCAGTGCTTGCCCCCTGAACAGTCAACTAAAAGACCAAACTGCAGGAACTGTGGTTGTGCTGGTGTGTCTGGGGTTGTCTTCCTTGTTCCCCAGGGCAAGAGTCACTTTGAGGGTCACCAGTACTGGCTAGGGCTGCCTGCCTGGTATGGCAGGGCAGGAGCCACTTGATCAGAGAACCTGCAGAGGCAGGCAGTTTAGAAGGAGCAGCTCTGCAGGGAAAAGCCAAGGTGGAGAATTTGGTGCTAGTATAGTAAATAGAGAGTATGAGACCTGGCTCCAGCTACCTAGACTGGGGAGGAAAAATGGCATCTGCCAGGACTTTTGTTTCCAGAGAAATCTCCTGCAGATCCCTGCCCCTCCAGCACAAGTCCTAAAATTAGTTAATAAATCTTTCACATATACCATAAGTGCTTTTCAAATTGTTGCTTCTGTACTGGCTTTTAAGGGTAGAGACCCAGTTTCCTGTTACCCTTCAGCTGTCCTGGAGTTATGCACTGCTGACTTTTAAAACTCCTAGAGTTCAACCTCACTCATTTTAACCTCGTTCAAAGCCAGATATTATAGGAACTCATCTTTCCAGTCCAGGTCCCCAGGGCTAGGAGTGCCCAGTGTGGGGGATCTGATCACCTTGCTTTTTTTGTACTCGGGATGTCACTCTTGTTTATGGTTAGTTGCACTGGGGGTTTAATTCCCTAAAGAATGTCTACCCCCCCAACTCTGTCCAAGTGTCTTTCTCTCTACAACTAGCTGTGGAAGACCTGCTCTGCTAGTCTTCAAGTTATTTTCAGAGTTAGTTGCAATAGATATTGCCTCAGTGTGTCTGCAGGATGAGATGAACTCAGGATCCTACTCCTCTGTTATTTTCTAAAATCAGTGGTATTTTAAAATAATTAAGTAGAATTTATATAAAGAAAAATATTAAAATTTTCTAACGTTTAACATATTTAAGTAATTTTAAATGTTTTTAAATTAATTAAACTGAAGAAGAAATTAGTGTCTTAGAAGAGCATACTGAGGAATTTTTATGAAATGAAGCATAGGAGATAAATGAAATCTTTTAAAAAGATGAAGATATCTGATAATCAATTCGCTTGATTCAAAATTCATTTATTAAGAATTACAAAAGGGTGGATCAGAAAGAATGCAGGGGAGGTAGAATTGAAGTGATAACTCAGGAGAAATTTTCAGATTTGATGGAGAATGTAATCCTTAATTTTCAAGACAATAAATTCCAGCAAGATAAATACATGCCTAATGTATGCTTCGTGTATTAGTTATCTATTGCTATGTAATAAATTATTCCAGATAATCTGAAAACCTAGTGGCTGGAATTAACATTTATTTTCATATTGTTTATTTGTAGATCTGGAATTAGTGGGCTGGTTCTGATTTAAGGTCTTTCAAAAGATTGCACCCAGGATGTCCATCAAAATCAGACATCTAAAGGCTTAGGTGGGGTTGGGTTGACTTCCAAGACAGGTTATTCACATGGCTTTCAAGTTCTGCTCAAGACCTCTCCCAAAAATACTTGTAAATTCTCATGACACAAAGATTGACTTATTCTAGAATGCTTGATCCAACAGAGAGAAGATATGAAAGCTGTACAATTTTTATCATCTAATCTCAGAAGTCAATAGTATCAATTCTACCACTTCCTAGTGGTTAGAATTCACCTTCCTATCTTGTTAGAAACGAAAACTCTTCTCTGTAGCATTCCAGCTGTTCTCTCTTTAAATCTCAGGTCAAATTCATAGGTTTTCAGGATGATTTGAAAGTTATCTAGGTAAATTGGTGGGGACAGGTGACTTGGGGACCCTACTCCTCTGCCATCTTGCCCCACCCCCCTGGTAGTTAGAATTCAGACAAAAAGTCTATTCCACATTCAGAGATGAAGTATAAAAAAATTTGCAGACATATTTTAAAGTCCCCAACATCTAGGGGTGCCTTGATGGCTCAGTTTGTTAAGCAGTCAACTTGATTTTGGTTCAGGTCATGATTTCAGAGTCCTGGGGTTGAACTCTATGCTCAGTGGGGGTACACTTGAGGAATCTTTCCCTCTCCCTCTGCTCACATGCATGCTCTCTCTCTCTCTAAAATAAATGAATAACTCGGGGTCCCTGGGTAGCTCAGCAGTTTAGCACCTGCCTTCAGCCCAGGACATGATCCCAGAGCCCTGGTATCAAGTCCCACATCATGCTTCCTGCATGGAGTCTGCTTCTCCCTCTGCCTGTGTCTCTGCCTCTCTCTCTCTCTTTGTGGTCTCATGAATGAATAAATAAAATCACTTAAAAAAAAACTAAATAAAATAAATAGAATAAATGAATAACTCTTAAGAAAGAAATCTAGCTATGAAGTTGAAATAATACTTCAAAATCACCAAAGTGGACCAAAGAACTAAATACTAAGAAAAGCTCATAAAATATTTGGAAACATAAAGACATAATATAGAAATAATAGTCAGCTATCCTTAAAAGAAATAATAAAATTTGGAAGGCAATAAATAATATCTTCAGAGAGTTAAGAAAATAAATGCCATGGTAAAATCCTAAAATTCAACAAAATATGATTTAAAATTAGTAAATAATACAGAAGTTTCAAGGAGAAAACAGGTGAAAATAGGTTACCGTCATAGCCCTTTCCTGAAAGTACTAAAAGAAGTACTTTGGGAAGAAGAAAACTGAATTGAAAGGATGAAAAGTCATTTCAGATGAATTAAAGGCAAAAATCTGAAAAATTTTGTACTTTTAGTTGAAAGCAAGAGATGATCTTCATGGCCTTATGGTAGATATGGAATTCTTATACAAGAAGAGGAAAGAAAAAAAGTGCAAGTTAGTAAATATTATTGTATCAGCATTTAAAATATCATTATGAAAAATGTTAACATAAAAGAAAGAAAGATGTTGACTGGGAAAAGAAATTGTCAGCTTCTATAGACAAAATGCATTATTTTTGCAATGACAAATTAATGACTCTTACAAATCACAAAGAAAAGACAGCTACAAAAATACAGAATAACAAAAACATATTACATATGAAAGGAAATTCAAATGAAAACAAACACACATATGTACATTTCATATCCTAAAACTCAGAACAAAATGCAAAACAGCAAAGTAGTATCATTTTCATCCCATAAGACTCAGAAATTCAGCACATATATATCAGGAAACATATTTAGGAATATTCTTTTCAGTACTGTTTATGATAATAGAACATTGACAAAAATCAGTAGTCAATGGACAAAATTTTTTTGTGTATATAATGATTGACTTGAAGACTTAATCAATTTGGAACAGTAGTACACAAAATATATCTAAAGTTCCAAAAGTCATTAGCTAGTAAAATTTGTTAAATTGTAAGATGTACATATGACTAACTCTATTTTTATAGAATATTAGTATTTATGCAAGTTCGTTTGACAAATCTGTATTTACATTTTTCATACATTCACTATTTATGTATTCGGGTTAATTTGCAAGACTACAAATTGATATCCTCCTTGAAATCTTTCTGCTCTTTATTAGAGTTGTACCATTTTAAAAATTCCTTTGAAATCGGTCATTTTATATGTTGAATTACAATTGTTGGAATGCCTGGGTGACTCAGCTGATGAGCATCTGCCTTTGGCTCAGGGCGTGATCCCAGTCGGCCAGAGATCCAGTCCCACATTGGGTTCCCTGTGAGCTCACTCTGCCTATGTTTCTTTCTCTTTTTCTGTTTCATGAGTGAATAAATCAAATCTTTAAAACAATGCAATTGTTTTCATATGTCTTATATATCTAACAATTGTATTCAGCAAATCAATAAAAAGGCTTGCCTTCAGATTTTCCCTTATTCTCCAGAGCACCATAGACAAACTAGGTACTTAAAAAAAAAAAAAAAAAAAAAAAGAAAGAAAGAAAAAAGTTTGTTGATGTCCTCTGTTTGCAAGTGAAAGAAAGGCTTTTTTATTTAGTGATATAATGAATGCTATCTTCTATTGTAGGTGATTAAGAAAACATAACCAAATGTCCCATCAATAATTTAAGTACTGTGAAGATAGTAAAAATGATAGTCTCAATTTACAGTGGAGGCAGAGCCATAAAGGACTTTCTTGCTTTATTTTCCTATTCATTTTACTTACCAGTTAGGATTTCTATAGGACTTGGAACATTTCTCTGCATTTTCTATTATTAAAAATATTTCATAGAATTTTCCCTAAAATTTAGCCTTCAAGAGTTCTCACTAAGGAGATTGTGCTAGAGGTCTTTGCCTTGTTGATATGCCCTATTCTTTTTCTCAACCAACTACACATTTTATTTATGGTTCATAAAATTTCCATCTGAGAATTTTTTAATGATTTAAAATAGCTTTATGTAACAGAGTTATGAGGAAATGATATAATATTAAAATATCCTGAAGATACTAAAGTGGTAAAAAGTAGTTTGATAAATCTATTATTTAGCTCTTATTCTCCTTCCAATTACACTAAGAAAAGTGGATTCTTTTTATAAATTTTGGCTTAAGTTGGTTTAATAAACCAATTATTAAATTATTGTACTTACTAGGCAAGTTAGAAGACTTTAGAAAAAAAGAAAAATAACTGAAAAATACCAGAAGATGAAATATTGCTATTTTTATTTTAATTGTATAATCCTGGTAATCTTGGTAACGTGGAATAGAATATTTTGGTTGTGTTCACAACTCAGATATCCCACTTTTTCTTGGAACTCATTTATTTATTTATTTATTTATTTATTTATCTATCTATCTATCTATCTATTTATTTATTTATTTATTTATGAGAGACACGCAGAAAGAGGCAGAGACATAGTAAGAGGGAGAAACAGACTCCCTTTTAGGAGCCTGATGTGGGACTTGATCCCAGGACCCAAGATTATGACCTGAGCCAAAAGCAGACGCTCAACCACTGAGCCACCCAGGTGCCCCAGAACTCATCTCGTCTTGATCCCTTTCTGAGAACCATAGAGATGGACCATGGACAACTCTATTTTCTCTTTGTGACATTGACCCATGCCTTGTTGGCCTGAGATATGAAAATGAGAGTGAAGATTTAATGCAAAGTGAAATTGAAATATGAGGTGAATGCACAGCTATTTCATTAAGCTGTACATTTGTTTAGTGTGGTTTTCTACAAATACATTTAACAATAAAAATTTATGAGGCAATAAGTAAAAGCATACTTTTAAGTTTAAAAATTTAGATGAAGGGACCCCAGGGTGGCTCAGCAGTTTAGCACCTGCCTTCAGCCCAGGGCGTGATCCTGGAGTCCCTGGATCGAATCCCACATCGGGCTCCCTGCATGGAGCCTGCTTCTCCCTCTGCCTGTCTCTGCCTCTCTGTGTGTGTGTGTCTCTCATGAATAAATAAATAAAATCTTTTTAAAAAATTTTAGATGAAATAGACAAATCTTAGCAACGCAAGTTACATGTAGTAAAATAAGGATAAATAGAAATTCTGAATATATGTATTTAAAAAATTATGTTTGGAATAAAATCATTTTTTACAGGTAAAACTTCACAACCTAGATGATTCCACTAGTAAATTCAATCAGTCATTTAAGGAAGAAATAAACTCTTTTTCAAAAATTTCCAGAGAGTATATTGTTCAGCATTTTGTATGATCTGCCTGACTTTGATAGAAACATACAACCTACCAAGACTGAATCATGAAATGGAAAATGTGAAAGACCAGTTACCATGAGGAGATTGTATCAGTAATCAAAAATCTCCCAAAAAACAAAAGTCCAGGACCAGATGTCTTCACTAATAAATTCTACCATTCAAAGAAGAATCAAACTTTACAGATTGGAACTCTTCCAAACTCATTTTATGAGGCCAGCATTACCCTAACACCAAAACCAGTCAAGGATGCCACAAGAAAAGAAAATCCCAGGCCAATATATTAGATGAACATATATGCAAAAATTCTCAGTGTAATATTAACAAACTGAATTCAGCAATACATTAAAAGGATCACATACCATGATCAAGTGGGATTTATTTCAGGGATGCAAAAATGGTTCAATATCCACAAATTAGTCAATGTTTTATGCCACACTAACAAAATGAAGGATAAAAAAACATATCTCAATAGATTCCAAAAAGCATTTGACAAAATTCAACATCCATTTATGATGAAAACTTTCAACAAAGTATGTACAATGTACTTCAACATAATAAAGGGCATATATGAACAATGAACATCATACAAAAGAATGAAAAGCTCATATTTTTTTCCTCTTAGATCAGGAACAAGACAAGGATACCCACCTCACTATTTTTATTCCACATAGTATTGGAAGTCCTAGTTGGAGCAGTTAGGTACAAAAAGAAATAAGGACATCTGAATAGGAAAGAAAGAGGTAAAACTCATTTGCGCTATTTGCAAATGACATGATATTATATATAGAAAACCTAAAGAGTCAATCAAGAAACTGTTAGAACTAATAAACAAATTCACTAAAGTTGTAGGATACAAAATGAATATGCAAAAATCTCTTGTATGTCTATATACTAACAAAGAATTACTAGAGAAATTAAGAAAATAATCGTATTTGTAATTGCATCAAAGATAATAAAATACTTAGGAATAAATTTAACAAAGAAGTGAAAGACCTCTATATTGAAAACTATAAAACATTAATGACAGAAACTAAAGAAGACACAAACAAATGGAAAGCTATTCCAATGGCATTTTTCATAGAAATACAAGGAAAAAAATCCTGAAATTTGTATGGAACCATAAAGATCCTGAAGAGTCAAAGCAATCTTGAGAAAGGACAGAGCTGGAGGCATCACACTTCCTGATTTCAAGCTATATTATGAAGCCATAGTAATTAAAACACTATGGTATTGGCATAAAAACAGACACATAAATCAATGTAACAGAATAGAGAGCCCACAAATAAACCCACACATATATGATCAATCAATATACAGCAACAGATCAAATAATATAAAAGGGAAAGGGCAAGGATCCCTGGGTGGCTCAGTGGTTTAGTGCCTGCCTTTGGCCCAGGGCGTGATCCTGGAGTCCCTGGATTGAGTCTCACATCAGGCTCCCTGCATGGAGGCTGCTTCTCCCCCTGTCTGTGTCTCTGCCTCTCTCTCTGTGTGTCTCTCATGACTAAATAAATAAATAAAATCTTTTTTAAAAAGGTGGGGGTAGGTCAGTCTCTTCAGTAAATGATGTTTGGAAAACTGAACACCCATATATGCAAAAGAATGAAACTGGACCACAGTTTTATACCATACGCAAAATTAACTCAAAATGGATTAAAGATTTGAATGGAAAACCTGAAACTATAGAACTCGTGGAAGAAAACATAGGTTGCATGCTCCTTGTCATAGGTCTTGGCAGTGATTTTTTGAATCTGACATTGAAGGTAAAAACACCAAAAACAAAAGTAAACTCGTGGGACTACACCAAACTAAAACAGCTTTTGCACAGCAAGGGGAACCTTCAAATCAAAAGGCATCCTGCAGAATGGGAGAAAATATTTGTAAATCATGTATCTGGTAAGGGGCTAATATCCAAAATATAAACTTACAATTCAATAACAAAATTACAATCTGTTTAAAAAATGGGTGAAAGATTTGAATAAACAGTTTTACAAAGAAGAAATAAAGATGGCAACCAGGTACATAAAAAGATGCTCTATATCACTAATCATAAGGAAAATCCAAATAAAAACCAAAATGATAACATCTCACACCTGTTAGAATGGCTGTTTTCAAAAAGACTGGCAATTACAAGTGTTGGTGATGACATGGAAAAATTTGAATCTTTATACACTGTTGGTAAATAAGTGCAGCCACTATGGAAAACAGTATAGAGGTTTTTAAAAAAAATAAAAATAAAACTACCATATAATTCAGCAATTCTACTTCTGGGTATTTATCTAAAGAAAATGAAAAATTTTCAATTGGGTAAAATTTATGCACCACTATGTTCATTGTAGCATTATGTACAATAGTAACATGGTCTCCTCTTTCTTTAGCATGGCAGCTTACTCATTTAAAATTAACATTCTTATCTCCTTTAAGTAATGAGCTGAGGTCCACACCACATTATCTCTTTTTTGGTTAACTTAAAGCCAACTGATTAAGAGACTTAATTACATATGCAAATATGTTTGCTAATTAACTCCATACAGTAATGGGAGTGATATATCCTTATATTTACAATTCCAGTCTACATTCAAAAGGAGATGATTATATAGTATGTGTATAAAATTTTGGAGATCTTAAAATTCTGTTTATTATAGTCAATCAGTACCCTGTGAACTAATGAAATGGAGGTGTCACATCCATTTTCTCTGTATTCCTCTCATGTAGTGCAGTTTTCAATGAATATTTGTTGAGTAAAAGAAAAAAAAAACAATTGAATGGGTGAATATTATTATCATTGTAACTTGCCAATGCTGAACATAACAAGGAGCAAGGACTTAAGTTATGTATTGCCAACATAAATTGAAACTACAAATTTTGTTGAGATTTTGGACTTTGAAGTACTTGTAAAAGTGGTCATTTTAAGTTTTTTCCTCCCTGTTTGTTGATTTTGAGCAGCTTGTTAGGGTCCTGTTTTTCCCCATAAATCAAAGCTAGTCAGAATTTTGTGGCTTCTCTAGCCATTTCTCTAGCTTCTTTAGTAAATAAAGATTTACTAAAATTAATCTTTCAAGCCCATCTTCAGACTATTATTGCTGTCTGAAAACCCATATCAATCTGCACTCAAAACCTCTGTGATTGAGTAGAGTTCCAGGATACTCCAAGAGGTTCGTTGGTGTCTCATTGGTTTCCATCAGAAAATGAAAATCAGATATCTATGGATTTTGATAGATTGGCTTGCAGAAATAAATATTCATTTATTTATTTGACCTATTTCCTAAGAAATGTCTGCATGGAACACTACTGAATGCAACCTTGTTGATAATTCAAAAAGGGAAGGATCAGTTGGACCATACATATGATAATGAACTTCTGCTACATCTTATACCAAGGTTTATAGGGCAGTGGCTGGAATCAAACCTGTTAATTTTAATGTTTCCTTAATTCAAAACAGCTGTTTAAAAATTTTCATTTCAAAACAGCATAGCATTTACACATAAAGAGAACAGAATATTTTAAATTCCCAGTTCTAATCAGCTTCAAAAGAGTTTAGGAAAATGACAGCTCCTCTTTAGTTTGCCTCCATTCTCCCTGAGATATTTCTTTTGATCTGATTCAAAGTTTGGGGTCGCTATTATTGTTTTATATTTTGAGGAACATTCTAAACCTAAATACTAGTGACATAGACCAAACTAATTTGGAACAACGTTAAAAAAAAATAAAAAAAATAAAAAAAACAATAGCACTGTAACACAAATAAAAGAAAGGGCAATAGTGCAGGAAAGTGTTCTTTATTCATGCTTCTGCATAATTTTTCTGCATAATTGGCAATTAACCTTCATTATCCCTCAAGCCCTTTGCCTTCAAAATGATTTCCTTTCTAAAGAAGGGGACACTGATTTTTTTTTGAAGCACCTCCATTTTAGCCTTCTTAAACTTTGCCTACTGAGAATAATTAGCATTTCCACTGAAGAATATGCATTAAGAGTTCATTCATACTAATTTGCATCTAGGAAAAACCACTTGAGTAAAAATTAATTTGTTAGAAGGATATAGATTATACCATGACTTTTGCTTTAGGCTCTTTATCAGAAAGATTTTAAAGAGGGACAACTATAAGACTGCCTGCAGTATATTTTAGAGTTGTGGATATTTAGAGAGCTAGGCTTCTCATCTTCTTATTCACCTGTACTTATTTGAAAATTTTGCTTCAAGTAAACTCAACACTGTATGGCAAATGAGTACATCAGAGTTCCTTGAAAATCTTGTAAAATTACTTCATTTCTTAGGGCTTTCCTTGGAACCCTAGTAAATCTAGTTTAGAATAGATTTTTAAATAAGCTTGGAAGCTTGAAGGAGTAATCTTCAGTTATCTCAATAATGTGTATATGGGGCTAATCCCATTTCCAAGTGATTCTTGAAATGATTACTTAATCTGTATTTTCAAACTGCTTTGGCAAACAGAAAGATGACTTTTGAGGCATACTGGTAACTCAGAGACCTCTTAGGAATAATATGGCTTGTTGTGCTAGGTCTTTTCTCTTGAATTTTTCATGACTAAAGCAATACTAACTATACATCGAATCACTGTATTATTACTTTTTTAAACAATATTGATACCTAATCTTCACATCATACCAGTGAAATAAATTCTGGAGATAGGGCCAATTATTAATATTTTTTTAGAAGTTATCCAGAGTCTTCTAATATGAAGACAGGGTTTATAATCATTGGTGAAAAAAAAAACATTCTGACATAACTATAGCCATAATTGAAAAATCACGTTATAATACTTTTATCAAAGATGTTTGTAACATTTAATAAAATATATTAACTCGTGAATCCAGGAAGATATTAGGAGAAAAAGACAAGGCACCTTTTTGCAGCCACAATCATGAGATAATTCAAGAACTGAGTTGAGGCTCAGTTGCCTGAGTTGGGGAGAATCCTTTCTCAGTCTTACCCAAATACAAGGACTTACTGTAAATAAAACTCAATATAAAACTACAAGGATGCACAAAAACAAGATAAAGATTAATATATCTGGTTCTGTGGTCTTCAGCCTGGGACAGGTATGCTTCTAAAAGTGCATGAAAATTTTCCAAGCCGCCTGTCTTTAGAAAATAATTTCCCAGATCCTCAGCTTCAACGTTTACTCTTCCCTAAAATGTGTCTTCCAGAGAATGGCATCAGCACTCTGCTGCTTCTCCTTTCTCCCCTCTTCTCTCATTTTATAAAAGGCAGTCAGCATCTCACACAGACTGAATCTTGCTTTCATAATGCATTGGTCTGGTGTGTAAAATCCTGAGTATCAACAGCAACAAAAAAAGTACTATTCAGGAATGCAGAGCTCCTGAGTGAGACTCTGAAAACAAAACTAGAAGAAATTTTAATATCCTTTTATTCATTTATTTTTTTAAAGAGAGGAAGTGTATGAGCAGGTTGGAGAACAGGTTTGCCACTGCAAAGTGAGAGGGAGAGAGAGAATCTTAAGCAGGCTTCAAGTAGATCCTGAATTGGGACACGATCTCACAACTCTAAGATCATGACCTTAGTGGAAATCCAGAGTCAGATGTTCAACTGAGCCACCAGGCACCCCAAGAAATAGGAACTGGTTTTATACAGGAAACATACTGATGGCAAGATCATATCTAATTATTTCTTGTCTATCTATCCATTCATCTGTCCCTTAGGTTTATATCTTGGAAGTGAGGACAATTGTCATATATAACTATATTAATGTTCTCTATTAGAGACTCCTTTCTGAACTCAGATTGCCACTTCAAAATAGATATTAGAGAGACAGGTGATGGTAGAAAAGAAAAAGTTGCTTTATTCAAAAAGCCAGCAACCTTGGAAGATGTTGAACTAACTAAATATTGTCTCAGAGACAATATTTTCCATTTGGGTGAAGATGGAGGGCTTTAAAGGTAAAGGTGTAGGTAAAGGAAGGGGGCTATGAGCAGAAGAAGCAGGTGCTCAAGCAGTTAGTTATAAGTCAGCATGACCCTAAACAGACTTACTGGCATCGGCAACAGCTGTTTTCAAATATAGTCAGGCCTTATCTTCTAGAAAAGTTTGGTCCTTCACTCCTCAAGGCCAGTGGTCTGCAAGTCTCAAGGAAAGTAGGTTAGTTATGCTACTGTGGGATTTAGATCAGCAAGTAAGGAGCACATAAGCTTGAAGCAAATTAATACTTAAGACTGGTTGTGTGCTGTTACATTAATTAATCTAATTAATTATTAATCTAATTAAGAATTGGGAAAAAGACCTCATAGGTTATATTTCCTAGAGTAGGTCTGGTTTGACTAGTGACTTGACAATGAGGTCTGACTTATTGTCAGAATTATGCTTACCTTATATGTATTTTATATGTCATATATGTTATATATTTCTATTGGCAACAGACATTCTCCATAACTGAACTAATCAAATTAGCTCCTTCAATTTTTGAGGATATATAATTATATATACATGTGCAATTCATGAGAAATTTTATTAATGTTAATCTTGTGAAAATTGTTAAGATACCAATCTATATATGTACTAAGGAATACATAGTTTTCATAAAAAAAATGTTTGAAGACCTTCCAGTCTTAGGGGGCTGATTAAATTTGGGAATTTGAGGGTGTTAATAAAATATAAAAATCTAAATGAAATGGACTTCTGGTAAAAAAAAATATTTTTCTTTTTGAGTTTTGAGCTGGGTGGAGAATGTCTAGGGTATTACTGACCTACACGGACAGGAGCAGTTCAAATTAAAGAAATGCTTATCAATCAACATAGCCTATCCTAATTAGTTCCATCTCTAAGGAAGAAAACATCAGAATTCATTTTCCTGAATGAACAGCTTTAGGAGTAGGCTTATGTGATATTGATTCAGGTGGACTACTGCCCTGGGAACTTCCTTGGTCTTTTTCTGCTTCCATGGATAGTTATTATGGATCAACCCAAAGGGGGCTATGATCACTTGGAGAAGCTGTCAAAGTCCATCAATTAGGGTGAGCAACTTTCACCAGCTGTAGCATCATCTCAGAAATTATGATTTGACAGTGAATATCTCTATGTATCTTGGTGTGTGCCAGAGGAATCTGCCCATATATTAAACTCAGCAGCAGCTCCTCCTGTTCTGATTTCATCCGTGCTATTTAATGAAACTATTCAATATAGATTTCTTAAAGTATGTAACAGCTCACTTTGCCTGTGAACTCCCACATGTGTTCCCCTTTTGTTAACTTACACAGTTCTTTAACTTTCTCAGTTTAGCTGTCTGTATCCAGTAGGGCTAAATAAGTAAATATATGACATTTGTCTGGCTTCCCTCCTTCTAATGTAAAACATCAGCCTCTCGAAAGTCCTATCTCTCTTCTCCAAGAGTTCCTATGGGTCTTCACATTGTCTCTCAGTTGTGCTTAAAGCATCTGACCCCTAAATTCTCAGTGTCATTTGGACTTGGGGTGCAACTGCCATTTTTGCTAGATATCCACCCATTTGCTGCACATTGCTTCCATCTCTGCTCTGGAAATGGCAGCCCAGGAAATGTCGAGCATCAATGTTGCCCTGTTCAAGCAGGCAATGAATTGACTTCCACTGGATTCTCTGATTCTGCTGGGATCTTCTACCTCTTGCTTGACATTTTTGCACTGAATATCTTAAGTGCCAGTACTGGATGTTTGCTCAGAAGCTGGGGAAACTTTCCCTTTCTCCTTTATATTAACCCTATTAAAACTGTTTCTAGCTACTTGCATAATTTTAAAGAAATAGTACTTTGCTTTTATATACCTTCTTCCCCTTTCAGTTGGTTGTAGGACTGGGCCAGGATATGCACTAGAGCAATAAACATTGAGTTTTATTCAGAATCATTCCTGCTTTCTGGCAGACACTAAGAATGAGTTCTCCTATTCTAACTTCCTTAGTCCTTTTTGTAAATTGGCTAAGAGGTAAGGCGTTGTTGCTGGAAGACTGATAGGCACATACCTCTGAATCTTAGTGATGGACAAAAATTGGGTATAAATTAGGAGCTGCACGACATTCATAAAAAATCTAGAAGAGTTGATGACATATAGTACAGGTTCAAGAAAATTGGGTTTCTTTCTTTCATCACTTCACTTTTCTACTACAAATTCAAAACACCTTAGAAAAAACCTTTCAAAATGAAACACATATAATGGCATTGCTTTTACTAGATAGCATCACATACAAAGTGAACGTACAACTGTAACTGAATGGTTAATTTTGGCATACGTAAACTTTTATCCTTAAAAATGATGTATACTCACTTTTTTAGTGATAGGAAAAATACATAGGCTATAATACTAAGTAATAAAGCAGAATATTGAATTATGTCCATGTTATGATGTCAAATAAATGTATAAAAGGAAAACCTGGTTGGAAACAATTTTCAATTATTAACATGGTTTTCATTGGGTAATCAGAATTTGCCTGGTTGCCATTATCTTCTTTGTACTTGAGAATATTTTCCAAAAATTCCAGAAGGAGGGTGTATTATTTTTGTTTTGAAGAATGAATAATTTGATTAAACAGATATCGTAAAGGCAGCCTATTTGCTGTTGCTCTCCAGAAGGAGAAATTTTCCTGATGGTAAGTTCTTAGGAAGTCTTTCACTGAAATATTCACATTCTGCTAGCTCTTTCCTGCTGTCTGCTCCTCAGCTATCTTTAGGACAAGCACAGTGATATATTATTCTAAAAGTACTCATTCCCTTAGTCCATGCCTAATTTGAGAAAGGAAGGAGTTTTTTTTTTTTTTTTTTTTTCAGGTTTCTTGAAACTCTTCCTTCAGCTAATAAGCTGTTTTTCTATAGGACTTGATATTTCTTTTTTTATCATTAGAAGTTTTCTTGATTCCTACATATCTCATTATTATTTTTAAGAAAATCACCTTTACTGATGTTCGCAGTATTTTATAATCAGCTTGCTTAATTTAACCTTTTCTTTTCTATCATAATCCTGAGTCAAAAACATTTGAACTATCCATTAATTATACCCATGTGTAGAAGAAGGCTTCTCATTTTGAAATCCAGCTCCTGAATCTAATAAATTCTGTCTCTTCTCAATAAGTAATTGACAACTATAGTTGGGAAGATACATGTTTCACTGATCTTGGTCAAATAGCAAAATTAAACTTGGCTGCCAAATATGATCAATGAAAGCTTGCCTGTCCAAGATACAATCAAAGACTCATTGACAGGCTACATGGTTCTCTAAGCCCAGCCTCACTTCCCAAATTTATGTAGGCACGTCTCTGCCTGTTTCTTCTCTTTTAGCCTTTCTTTTAGAAATCCATTAATTTATAATTTTTAAATCATTATGAATTTGTGTCTGAAAGTTTCAGTGTCTGAGACTTAGAAATAAACTAATTTCCTCCTAAGAAAAATGATACTACATAATAATAGTTTTAGGTATTGTAGCCAGTGTTCCAGAATGTTTAAAAGCAAATTCACTAACTAAAATTACAGATGACAACAGTTTATAAATGCTATTTCATAACCAAGAATTATCAATTCATTATCAGAGTGATAAAAAAAATATTAGCCTGTAGGTTAGCTGGGTTGAAATAATACAATGTCTAAATCAAATGATAGCATACATTTTTGTGGTATTTCATAGGTTATTGTTAGTAAAGCAGGTATTGTAGAAAGACCCTAATTGGATTTTGTTAGGTGTTTTGAATCTTAGCTGTACTTTACTACATGAGAGATTTGCCTATGGTCTGTGGAGTTGAAGTTTTATGTGGCTGCCTGGGAGAAAGGGCAGTGGGGACATTCTGAAGTAGAATGCAGTACGGGTGTTGTTTTCTGGCTCAAGTATAAGAAATAAATAGGATTCCTTACAAAAAGAAAGAAGCTTCTGGAATAAATTTAAGGGGTCTCCATTCTTTATAATCCATTTAAAACTTAGAGAATAAGCAATATTGCTTTAAGACAAGGGTGAATGATACAACACATTACTTGCTGGAGAGAGTGATTCTGCTCAGTTATGCATGAGGTTCAGCATCACAGTAAAAATGGAAATAACCCTGTAGCATTTAGCAACTTTTGTACTACAGCTTTGGTGACACTAGGAATTGGCTATTTAGACAGGAAGACAGATAGTGTTCCCATGCAGAGCAGCAGCAGCAGCAATGTGCTGTGTCAGCAAGAGAAAAGACATGGGCCACTGTTGGCTACAGCATGTGTAAGACAAGCTGGGGCTTCTCAAAAATACGTGGTGAGACTTCATCTTCATGGATATTTGAAAGCTTATGGTGTTTTGCATAAAGATCTCATTCTTATTCACAGATTCCTGAGGCTGATAGACATTAGTTTTCTACAAATATCTGGTATGAACCTGATTTTTTCTATCTTTACAGTTCTATAATGAATGCATTATCATGCCTACATCAATACAATGGGTTATATCTCAAAGAGATCAATAAATTGCCCATTCTCATTCGGCCAATAGGTGGTAAGGCTGGATCTGAAACCCAGTCCTTTAAATGCAGATCCCAAATGTTTTCACTGCACTTACTGGATCTTTACTTGAAAGCTTTATCTGATTGAAAGACAAAGCTGTATCTTCAAATTCTAGGATTCTTTCCATTCAGTTCTTCTCCCTTCTTTCATATTAAATAAAGCTCTTCATTCTCCCTGTAAGGGATTAGCAGTGGTGGTTATATGCAGGTAAGTAAAATGTTCATACATTATCAAGGTCAAAGCAAGCAATCAATTTAAATGGAGGGAGGTGAGGAATTATATGTGCAGTTTAGCTCAAACCTGAGACTTTTGCCAGTCACTCCTGTTTTCCATTATCTTTCATAACCCATGTAGTGGGAGTAGTCTCTGGTTTATCATGGTACCTCTGATTTTCTGGACCTTGTTCAGTGCCAACTCCTCCGATATTGAATATCTAGAAACTACTGAAGGCAGATCTTTCACTTCCCATAAATAAAGGAATTCCATATATTTAAAAGGATATAAAATTTATATGATGCTGAGCCAGGACCAGAAATACTTTTTTTTTAAATTAATATACAACCAAAGAAGCTGAGTCTGAAACATGAAAAATTTTGTGCAAGGTCACACAGCCAGTTAGGGGCAGAATTGGCAGTCTCTCTTAAGGTTTCATCATTGCTTCCTGGACACCAGCTCTCAAAGAGTCAACCTCTCTCTTGCCAGGGAAAAGAAATATATTTAAAGAAGTTCTTACTCTATCCCATTAGATTGTTTCATTGAGTGTTTATTAGTAGCAACATTAGTGTAATCAAACTCCTGAAAGCTTCCTGACCTAGAGCTCCGTTTTCCTCTATAATTCAAAGTCCAAGAATTGCAGCATGGTCTTCTAATTCTTCCTATACACAGAAAAGTTAGCATTCTTATTTATACATTGTTCACTTTTTTGTGTGTTTGTAAAGCCATAAATGCAAGATTTTATGTTTCCCTGTAGAATGTTGTAAGGTTCGTTTAATTGAGAATCAGAGCATTAACTGTGATGATTTCCTAGTGTTTGATAGGGTCAACAAAAGTCCTTGATAAGAGGTAAAATGAAGTTTCAGAATAATCTATTTTATTTGTTTTGTTTTGTTTTAGATATTTACCAGCTAGTAGGGAGAAGTGCTATTAGAGAAGTATAGTAGATATATGTGGTCAGCATTCCCAACATCCATTGCCACTTTTAGCAGAGTTTCAACTTTTACTTGAGAATTCTACCCTCTTCAACTTTTAATTCATATTGTGTAAGTGAAGTTTTATCGGTACATGACCTAAGCCAAGCTGGTAGTGAGTTGTATTTTCCTGGCCACAGTAGGTAGTTCAGGCATGGTAGGGACACACCCTGTTTTTATCAGAATAACTAGGAATTTTGTGGGCTATACTTAAAAATAGGAATAACATTTGCTGGTGATACTAAACATGAGAGGATTTGAGGCTAGGGCTGCTATAGGCATATTGTCACCAGGAAACCATTGTTTATGACTCTGGGGGACCACCAAATGAAGCCTAAGAGTGAAGCCAAAACAGAGAAAGCAGATTCGTGGGAGAACCTAAGTCATTATAGCTTTGCTGAAGCTCTTAAGTAGGACTCTTCAATTTTTATTTGTTTGATTTAATAATTTTGTTGTTTCCTAAATCATCAAGAGTGTGTATGTGTGTTAATCTATGTGTGTGTGTGTGTGTGTGTGTGTGTGTGTGTTCTGGTTATAAATTAACAGTCTTAACTCATACAATAAGGAAACTAAAGTTATTTACAGGTTGGATAAATGTGTGATCATCCATCAAGGCAAATTTTATTGTGTCTGATGGTTCCTCCTCCAAAAAAGGATTATAATTGTTGAATACTCTGTATAAGTGCTTGTCATCCTAAAATAATCTTATCTCATCATTCCATTTCTGGTTGTCTGGCTTGGAATAGACAAATTATACTATTTTAAAGATTTCATGTTTCAGTTTTATTGACAACCCATTTATTAAAGGTATCAGTGATTTCCAGAACATGTGAGGAAATATTTTAACTTTGTCATTAAAAATTCTATATCTAAAGAGTAACGTTATCTTACATTTGCCAAACACTTCTGAGGAAACTCTCACAAGAAAACATTTTTCCCAATTCAAAGAATAAAACAATAATGGGTATGCAGTTTTAGAGTCTGTCAAATTAGAAATGCAATAATGATGTGTATAGTATAAATCCATGGAATATATTTGAAGAGATTATTTATAGGCTCTTAGCAGAATGTCACTACCAAAGTGTTGGGAATTCCCTCTGTATATGAAGGAATTTGGTATAATTCAAGTTATTTTCTGTAAAGGGCAATTGTGAAATCTATGCCTCAGTGGAAAGGATTGAATATTGCAGTCATGGCCAGCTTCAATTCAAGTAACCACAACATAATTTTAAGAGCTCAACAACCTTCGCAAAAGGTAGCACTAAAACTAGATTGCCTATTTCTTCTGTGCTTGAAATTGGAGTATTACGGGATTCTAAAGGAAAAAGAAATACTGTACAACACCTTCAAGTGGAATGTATGCATAGATAATCAGTACAGATCAAAAAGAAATAGGAATCTTAAGGTAATTCTCCTAAAAAAGAGAGAGAAACCCCCACATGCCCCTTGGAAAATTTTAGTAGCTGGACAATTTGGCATTGGCCTAAGGCTGTCATTTCAGGTCCCCTATTAGTAAGGTTCCTTTTTAATTTTTTTTTTTCCCCTGTGGCTCAGGGAAAGTATTTGATGCTTCAGCAGTTTCAGTTATACCCAAGCCTCTCCTTAATATAAAATAAAGGAAAGCACAGGGAAGGAAGTATATTGCACACTTCTTTAGGATAAAGCAACAAAATGCTGTGATCTATCTGAGGTTAGTTGTACGATAAGAAATTTTCTGAATTTGGAGAATATGGAAAACTCTTTAAAAATCTTCAAGCATAATTATTAAAATGTTCATAGATCCAAAATAAGTTAATACTGATGTCTAGAAATATATTTTTGCCACTTCTATAAAATGCAAATTACTCCTTATGTATGTTTTCCTAATTTCTAAAATAATAAACGGTCTTTGAAAACCCTGAAAAGACCTAAATGAAGAAAAATATGTTTGTAATCTCATTACCTAGAGGGAAATAATTATAACATTCCCTAGCTTGTTTGTAGTTTTTGTTTGTTTTTTGTTTTTTGTTTTTATTGTATCTCCATGTAGATGAGCTTCATTGTGTAATGGCTTGAATATAAGAAAACTAAATTGATAAATATATATATATTCTGTTTCTCTTTTTACTGAGAAAGACCAAGTTAATGAGTATCAATTCATCACATGACTTTTAATGGATGCTTATTAGTACACCCACACATATTCAAACAATTCTATTTCGTTGTACTTTTGGACATTTCCAGAGTTCTCCATAATAAGATAAACCATTAAGCATCCTTCCTTTCTCTGATACTGAAATTCTTTTTATAAATTTTAAATTTGAATCTTATGGCAAGTTGAGATGTTAAATGACAATTAAATTTTGTGTCTCAATGGATGTCATGACTTAAAATTAAAATTCAGTAGGATGCTCCAAGAATAATTTTACTATTAATTTATTCATTGATTTGCTTCTTCTAGTTATATATAGTAATTGATATTTGCCAACTCCTGTACTAGACTATAAGCCTCTAGTGAGTAAGATGAGGATGGTTTTTTTCAGCTTATGTTAGTATCAGAAGCATACCTCACAGTATGTGGCACATTGCAAAGGCTCAATATTTATTATTGATTAAGTGAGAAAAACATAAAGTTTTCTAGATAATAAAAAATGACAAGACTGTTTCAATAGTAAAATCACATATATTTAGACTTTCTATTTTTCAGTTTTAAATACATTATGTAACACATCAGTGATGTATTATAATTCATTTTATAGATGATGAAGAAACATAAGCAAGTTAAGTAACTTGTTCAAATATATGGAGAATCCTACGTGACAGATTCATGATGTAGCATATAGTTATCTATTTCAGATTTCATGTTCTAAACCACTATACAATACCAGTAGTTTGGAATTGTAATAGCATACTTATTCCCAAACTGGATTCAAAGTGCCTCAAAAGCTGTAAATTGATACTGCTCACAAAATGTTTCTATATGCAACTAATATTCATAAACAACTAATTAAGTTAGATAAATTCTTATCTTAGGGAACACTGGAAGCATTTCCTATATTATCATGCGTAGTAAAACATTGTCTTTCCTTTTTCTACACCTAAACTTCTGGTCCCCTAGCTCCCTCCTTTTTAAGATGTGTAATAATGGCACCATTATACATGATATTGGATTTACATCCTTTGGGAGATATGTTTTTGCGTCTGCAAGACTGGAGATTTAACACAAATGAAATGTTACCTTCCCTTGTCTTTGTTGCAATTTTTTTCTCTCCCTATATAATCTTAAAACTTATTTTATTAGAGCATAAGAATATGTAATTTAAGACCAGCTCCAGTTTTGGCCACACTTGAGATCTGCTTACAATCCCACACATGAGGGTCTGTACATTTTTTCATATAGTATTAACATATTATGGCGGCCAAATTTATATAACCATAAAATCTACAGCCAAATGATTGGAATTAGAGGAAATAGCAAGTGCATGAATCATGTCTTGAATCAACAAATATAGGGCATATACAATCATCCCATACCCTGACACATATAGCATTCCAGTAAATGGCACTATTTGGGACAATCCATATTTTCTCTGCAGCTTTGCATACTCTGTTCCTTCTGTATGGACCATCCTCCATATTCCAGCTTCTTCTTTGCTAGATTAATGCCTGGCTGTCCTTTAAAACTGTCCAGTTGTGGGGCATCTGGGTGGTTCAGTAGTTGAGCATCTGCCTTTGTCTCAGGTTATGATCCCGGGGTCCTTGTATTGAGTCCCACATCAGGCTCCCTGTGGGGAGCCTGCTTCCTCCTCTACCTGTGTTTCTTCCTCTGCCTCTCTCTCTGTGTCTCATGAATAAATATATAAAATATTAAAAAGAATAAATAAAAATAAATAAAATTGTGCATTTGTGACCTCTTTTCAGATGAGTGCAGTGCTGTCTTCCTGTCCTCCCGAAACATCATACATTCCAAAGCCTCACTGTGAGTGTGTTATACATTTGTTTACCAAGCCTCCATTAGACTATGATGTCTATGTTACATCAGTTTCTAGCACCTAATAGAGTACCTGGCACTAAGCATGCATTCTTTCGAGGCAGACTTCTGGGAGAGTCTCATTAACATGTTCTTATATGTTCCCTGTAAGTACATACAAGAATATGAATTCTGCAGATGGTGTAGTATTAGAGAGATCTAAATAGCTAAAAGGATATATTATGTAGTATATTTTCTAGCTAAACTTCCTGAATATTAGTTGTTTACTATTAAAATGTTAGCTTTCTTTTCTATTCTTGTATTGTCAACTATATCATTGAACTCTTGGTTACAAGCTATTGTTTACTTGATGTACCTGTTCTTCAAAATAGATTGTGATCTTTTATGATCAGGGTCAGGAATTAATAGTCCACTTTCTTCCTCACTTGAGTAGTACTATGTTGAATCCATAGCAGGTTTTGTATTTGGTAATTGCCCAGATATAATGAAATATCTTTCATTTTCTTTCATAAATATAAATATTAAATTATCTGAACTTTTAGAATAATTAAGGATCTTTTATTTTTGTTGTTAACAAAGATAAAATGGTTTTGGCATGAACATTTGTCTTAAGTTTCCAAAACTTCAGTCTATTTCACTGAGACAAGATAGCCAAAGACTAAAAGCTATTGTTTTAACTAAAATTTGCCAAATTATTTCTTACAGGGAAAATATTGCCAACTGTCTTAGTTTTATGAAAAAAATCTCATTAGTAATAATGTTGTTTTGTAATTACCTGGAAATCTATGAGTACTGAAATGTGAAGGTTTTAATATTCTTCTAATTTGCTTCCCTAATTATAGTAAATATCATTAGCTATGATTTCACATACTCAGACCTTTAAAATAATTATTTGTGAGCTAATATGATCTTTATTTTGGCATTACTCATAAGAAACCAATGTGGTGAGAAAATATAAACAGGGCATAGATAAAATTTTACAGACTATATTTATACTGAAAAAGAACAAGCATTTTAAGTCTTAGAGTTTTCAGTTATACTTACACAGAGGGTACATATTACCCACATACAAAGGAACTAAGCATCTGGATGAAAGCAAAACTGGACTCTGAGCAGCTAACTGGAAGTCACAAGTTTTCACAGGAATAAGTTACTCTTTGATACAATCATTGCAAGTCTGTTTACACAATTTAAAAAGCACTGTTGCTTAGGGTCTTAGTCACAGAAAATACAGGCTACCACAGCACAGCGGGTGAGAGTACTATTAGAAGCTGATGAATCCACAGGAACAAAAAAAAATCCCAGCTGGCAAGTAGACATCAACTTGGGGGTCATAAGAAGACAAATGGGTACATGAATACAAAAGGAGTCATTTGGTACCATTAGTGTAGAGGAAAACAATCTAGAAACATAATGGGTCTTTTATTTATAAATTACCACATATTTGCCAAATTATAACAATTACTAAGAATAGAATCTTACATTTTAAAAGTACTTTTAATACATGTTCAGGGCTGATAGTATCCGTTCTGGTAGGATTTTGCCATTTTCTTACCAGTTTAAAAAATCTTTAGTATTATCACTGCTGTGTTAACTCTTTTAACCCTTAAGTAAAACTTCTACTGCAGGTTACTTTCTGTTGCAAATAGAAATATATGATAAGCAGATTATCTTGGTCCTTCTACTAATTACTCTAGCTATCAGATATGGTGGCAAATAAGTTCTACCCCAAAAAGAGGGAGTATGTCTCACATATGTGATGTGTCAGAGATAGGCAGATGCTCTCCAAAGATGTGTTCCCGTTACATTTGTTAATAGAAGTTTTGCTAGGAAATGGCTGCTCAGCTAAGGTCTGCATTCTCCTCCCTGCTTTCATTCCTTTCCCTCCCCCTACCTGACCTCCCTTATAACTAAATCACTCATTTGTGTTACTTCCAGGCTAACGTGTAACCAAGTGTTCTGCTCCATATCACCACATTCCTGTTCCCTATTCACGTGCCTGTATACATAGAATACAGTGGAAGCACTAGTGAATAGTTGAGATAGTGATAGAAAGAGCTTGGATCCCTGAATCTCCATGTGGAAAACCAGTTGCCACCCAGAGGTAGAAGCAATGTACTATAACATGTGGGTAAGTAATATATACTGTTGTGTCAAAGTTTGGAATTTACCCCACAAAGTTGAGGTTTATTGATAAAAGTTAGGTGGTGTTTAACTAATATTCTGTTTAATTAGATAGCAAGCCTTTTTCAGAAGCTGTGGACTTCTCCAAACAATTTGCAAGGACAAAGATACATGCCTATGCCCATGGGAAGGTAAATAGGATTATAGATTTAAAATTCATATTTAGCACCAGGAAGCAAGCTAGAAATAACTCATTTCTAACCATCAGTTTGGCTTCTAAGCTCTTTAATATTAATTTTGGTGTAATCTTGTCTATGTGGATAGAATAACTACTCCAGTAGAGTCCAAACCTCATGTTAGATCCCCGTTCTAGATTTTAATTTTCCTGCACAGCATTTCCTATTTGTAATCACCAGAAAAATGAGAATAAGCTGTAGAAGGATTCTTCATATTAACCTTTATTTTCTTAGAGACCTTGTAAAATCTTCTCTGAGTTTTCTAACTTTAGCAAATTCAGTGTTTTCTTTTTCTCATTGAAAAATTTCAGATATTGATCCAGCTCTGTCAATCTTTAGTTGTTAGTAATGTTCCTAGGCTTTTATTCTCACTTGTAACATGAGAGAAGTTAATCAAGTTATCTCTAAATTGCTTTCAGTTATAAGCAAGAGAGAATGTTTTTTTCTGTGTGTATGTAGCAAATATATAAAATATCAACCTCCTTTTCCATTCGGCTTTCACATGTACATCTGGCAATGTAAAGTGTTGCTCAAGTTTAAGAACAATATTTTAAGCTGATTATACATATTTATATGTCCTCACCCTCCACACACACTCACGGTCATTAAGTGTATGGGTTATTTCTCTTCTGCCTTACAGTATAAATTTTTAAGGACTAAATAAAGTTATTGAACCTTCTCTGTCATAAAAAAGAGTAAATTATGTTATACTTCAACCCAGAAAATTAAATTGACCAGAACACCTTGTTCTCCAAGCCACAGGGTACTTTAAAAAAAATTTGCAGTTGGTTTTCAGTTTGCAATATTGGACCTGTTTACATAGGTCTCTCCAGAAACACTTTGCATTGTTTAAATGGCCCAATCCAGTGAAACTTCACTGTTGAATTCTTTTTTTTTTTCCTAAGACATTACTTTTTATTTTTATTTTATTGTTATTTTTTTTGTCTTGGGTGGGATTTTTTAAAATTATTTTTTTATTGGAGTTCAAATTGCTAATCGGTGCCCATCAAAAGATGAATGGATAAAGAAGCTGTTGTCTATGTATACAATGGACTATTACTCAGCCACTAGAAATGACAAATACCCACCATTTGCTTGGACATGGATGGAACTGGAGGGTATTATGCTGAGTGAAAGAAGTCAATCGGAGAAGGACAAACATTATATGGTCTCATTCATTTGGGGAATATAAAAAACACTGTCGAGTTCTTGAGAAAATAAAATGCCTAGTACTTATGGCATAGAAATGAGGGTACAATTGTTTTCTGAGAATGAAAATCTTTGAGCTGCTATGACAAGCAGAATTAAGCATTATATTTAATGGATAACTCAGTGGGAGCTGAGTGAAGTAGCCACCCAAGGAAAACCATTGTTACATTGTCAAAAAATAGCACAAGAGATTTTCAGTCAATACAAAATCAGGATATCTTCTATCCTGAGAGATATAGAAGAGAGAAATAGAGAGAGATATAGAAGAGAAATAGGAGAAATAGGAGAGAAATAGAAGTAAATAAAAGAGAAGAATGAAAAATAATAAATTGGTTATTTTCTTTTGACTCTAAAAAATGCTGCAATATATTGTAACTTCCCTTAGATGGTTGGTTGAAATAGAATTATAACGTTCTATCAGCTGCCATGCCTCAGTGAGGGTTGCAGACATTAGCTTTGGGAGGTGTGTAAAGAACGCTTTCTTTGAGGAAACTGCAAATTGCCCCCATATCATAAGGGAGTTAGACTTTGTTGAGTGGAGCTATTAATTGTAGGAAAAGGCATATAATGTGCTATTAGTTTTAGAAAGTGTATATTTTTGCTATTCCTTGATGATTTTTAAATCTTTGTCATCTCACAATGAGCAAAGAGTAACAATGGTACTAGCAAGTTAAGCCACCAAGAGGAAACTTTATGCAATGAAAAAGGTATAGAAAAACACAGTATGTTATGACTTATCATCTGGTAATTTCAGTGCTTCTTTATCATGTCAATTATATCTTGACAAAGCTATTAAAACTAAGGATAGAAAATATCATAGAACAAAAGATAGAATGAATTAAATTTACTTTAGGAAATTATCACTCAAAGTTTTATTTTTTATTTTTTTATTTTATGTTGCCTTCATTTATTAAACTATTATAACAGAATGGCATTTGAGATCTAGTAAATTAAATAACAGGGATCCAAAAATAATGATTCTAATCTAGGGACACTTGCCTCAGTGTCAGTGAGCTTAACTCTTAAATATCAAAATAGTTCACCTTACATACCTCAGCTTCATTTTATATAAAATGGATTATGAAATACATTGAAATTGCTCTAAATATTTTTTTATTGGAGTTCGATTTGCCAACATATAGCATAACACCCAGTGCTCATCCCATCAAGTGCCCTCCTCAGTGCCCATTACCCAGTCACCACATCCCCCCACCCACCTCCCTTCCATTACCCCTTGTTCGTTTCCCAGAGTTGGGAGTTTCTCAGGTTCTGTCACCCTCACTGATATTTCCCGCTCATTTTCCCTCCTTTCTCCTTTAATCCCTTTCACTATTTTTTTATATTCCCCGAATGAATGAAACCATATAATGTTTGTCCTTCAACGACTGACTTACTTCACTCAGCATAACACCCTTAAGTTCCATCCATGTTGAAGCAAATGGTGGATACTCGTCCTTTCTGATGGCTGAGTAATATTCCATTGTGTATATAGACCACATCTTCTTTATCCATTCATCTGTTGATGGACATCGAGGCTCCTTCCACAGTTTGGCTATTGTGGACATTGCTGCTATAAACATTGGGGTGCAGGTGTCCCAGCGTTTCATGGCATCTGTATCTTTGGGGTAAATCCCCAGCAGTGCAATTGCTGGGCCATAGGGCAGTTCTATTTTTAACTCATTGAGTAACCTCCACACAGTTTTCCAGAGTGGCTGCGCCAGTTCACATTTCCACCAACAGTGCAAGAGGGTTCCCCTTTCCACATCCTCTCCAACATTTGTTGTTTCCTGTCTTGTTCATTTTCACCATTAGCACTGGTGTAAGGTTAATTTTCACCATTAGCACTGGTGTGAGGTGGTATCTCATTGTGGTTTTGATTTGTATTTCCCTGATGGCAAGTGATGTGGAGCATTTTCTCATGTCTTGTTGGCCATGTGTATGTCTTCTTTGGTGAAATTTCTGTTCATGTCTTTTGTCCATTTCATGATTGGATTGTTTGTTTCTTTTCTGTTGAGTTGAATAAATTCTTTGTAGATCTTGGATACTAGCCCTTTATCTGATATGTCATTTGCAAATATCTTCTCCCATTCTGTAGGTTGTCTTTTAGTTTTGTTGACTGTTTCTTTTGCTGTGCAGAAGCTTTTTATCTTGGATAAGTCCAAGTCATTTTTGCTTTTGTTTCCCTTGCCTTCATAAATGTATCTTGCAAGAAGTTGCTGTGGTCGAGTTCAAAAAGGGTATTGCCTGTGTTCTTCTCTAGGATTTTGATGGATTTTTGTCTCATATTTAGATCTTTCATCCATTTTGAGTTTATCTTTGTGTATGGTGTAAGAGAATGGTCTAGTTTCATTCTTCTGCATGTGACTGTCCAATTTTCCCACACCATTTATTGAAGAGACTGTCCTTTTTCCAGTGGATAGGATAGTCCTTCCTGATTTGTTGAATATATATATACATATTTTTTTTAAAGATTTATTTATTTATTCATGAGAGACAGAGAGGGAGAGAGGCAGAGACACGAGCAGAGGGAGAAGCACGCTCCATGCAGGGAGCCCGATGCGGGACTCGATCCCAGGACCCCAGGATCACACCCTGGGCTGAAGGCGGCGCTAAACCGCTGAGTCACCCAGGCTGCCCCTGATTTGTCGAATATTAATTGACCATATAGTTGAGGGCCCATTTCTGGGTTCACTATTCTCTTCCATTGATCTATGTGTCTGTTTTTGTGCCAGGACCATACTGTCTTGATGATCACAGCTTTATAGTACAACTTGAAATCCAGCATGTGATGTCCCCAGCTCTGGTTTTCTTTTTCAATATTCCCCTATTTGGGGTCTTTTCTGATTCCACACAAATCTTAATATGATTTGTTCCAATTCTCTGAAGAAAATCCATGGTATTTTGATAGGGATTGCATTGAATGTGTAAATTGCCCAGGGTAGCATTGACATTTTCACAATATTAATTCTTCCAATCCATGAGCATGTAATATTTTTCCATCTCTTTGTGTTTTCCTCAATTTCTTTCAGAAGTGTTCTGTAGTTTTTAGGGTATAGATCCTTTACCTCTTTGGGTAGGTTTGTTCCTAGGTATCTTATGCTTTTGGGTGCAATTGTAAATTGGATTGACTCCTTAATTTCTCTTTCTTCAGTCTCATTGTTAGTGTATAGAAATGCTACTGATTTCTGGGCATTGATTTTGTATCTTTCTGCATTGCTGAACTGCTGTATGAGTTCTAGCAATCTTGTGATGCAGTTTTTTGGGTTTTCTATGTACAGTATCATGTCATCTGCAAAGAGGGAGAGTTTGACTACTTCTTTGACAATTTCAATGCCTTTTATTTCTTTTTGATGCCTGATTGCTGAGGCTAGGACTTCTAGTACTATGTTGAATAGTAGTGGTGAGAGTGGACAGCCCTGTCGTGTTCCTGATCTTAGAGGAAAGGCTCCCAGTGTTTCCCCATTGAGATTGATATTTGCTGTGGGCTTTTCATAGATGGCTTTTAAGGTGCTGAGGAATGTTCCCTCTATCCCTACACTTGGAAGAGTTTTGATTAGAAATGGATGCTGTATTTTGTCAAATGCTTTCTCTGCATCTATTAAGAGGATCATAAGGTTCTTGTTTTTTCTCTTGTTGATGTGATCTATCACATTGATTGTTTTACGAGTGTTGAACCAACCTTGTGTCCCAGGGATAAATCCCACTTGGTCATGGTGAATAATCTTCTTAATGTACTGTTGGATCCTATTGGCTAGTATCTTGTAGAGAATTTTTGCATCCATGTTCATCAGGGATATTGGTCTATAATTCTCCTTTTTGGTGGGGTCTTTTTCTGGTTTTGGAATTAAGGTGATGCTGGCCTCATAAAAGGAGTTTGGAAGTATTCCATCCCTTTCTATCTTTCAGAACAGCTTTATTAGAATAGGTATTTTTTTCTTCTTTAAATCTTTGATAGAATTCCCCTGGGAACCCATCCGGTCCTGGACTTTGGTGTCTTGGGAGGTTTTTGATGACTGCTTCAGTTTCCTCCCTAGTTATTGGCCTGTTCAGGTTTTCTATTTCTTCCTATTCCAGTTTTATAGTTTGTGGTTTTCTAGAAATGTGTCCATTTCTACTGGATTGTTTAATTTATTGGTATATAGCTGCTCATAATATGTTTTTAAATAGTTTGTATTTCCTTGGTCTTGGTTGTGATCTCTCCTTTTTCATTTCTATTTTATTAAGTTGAGTCTTTTCTCTTTTGTTTTGAATAAGGCTGGCTAATGGTTTATCTATCTTATTAATTCTTTCAACTCCTGGTTTTGTTGATCTGTTCCACAGTTCTTCTGGTCTCTATTTCATTGAGTTATTCTCGAATCTTTATTAACTCTCTTCTGCTTGGTGTAGGTTTTATTTGCTGTTCTTTCTCCAGTTCCTTTAGGTTCAAGTTAGATTGTGTATTTGAGTTTTTTCCAATTTTTTGAGGGATGCTTGTATTGTGATGTATTTCCCTCTTAGGACTGCTTTTGCTGTATCCCAAAGATTTTGAAAGGTTGCATCTTCTTTTTTGTTAGTTTCCATGAATCTTTTTAATTCTTCTCTAATTTACTGGTTGACCCATTCATCTTTTACCAGGATGCTCTTTAACCTCCATGTGTTTGAGTTTCTTCCAAGTTTCTTCTTGTGATTGAGTTCAAGTTTCAAAGCATTGTGGTCTGAAAATATGCAGGGGACAATCCCAATCTTTTGATACTGGTTGAGACCTGACTTGTGACCCAGTATATGGTCTGTTCTGGAGAAAGTTCCATGTGCACTTGAGAAGAATGTGTATTCAGTTGCATTTGGATGCAAAGTTCTGTATATATCTGTGAAATCCATCTGGTCCAGTGTATCATTTAAAGCCCTTGTTTCTTTGGAGACATTGTGCTTAGAAGAAATATCATTTGCAGAAAGTGCTGTGTTGAGGACTCCTACTATTAGTGTATTATTATCTAAGTGTGTGTTTACTTTGGTTATTAATTGATTGATATACTTGGCAGCTCCCACATCAGGGGCATAAATATTCATGATTGTTAGGTCGTCTTGTTGGCCCTTTAAGGATGATATAGTGTCCCTCTTCATTTCTTACTACAGTCTTTGGGGTAAACTTTAATTTATCTGATATGATGATTGCTACCCCAGCTTTCTTTTGAGGACCATTTGAATGGTAAATGGTTCTCCAGCTTTTCATTTTCAGACTGGAGGTGTCCTTACTTCTAAAATGAGTCTCTTGTAGACAGCAAATAGATGGGTCTTGCTTTTTTATCCAGTCTGAAACCCTGCGTCTTTTGATGGGATCATTTAGCCCAGTCATGTTCAGAGTTACTATTGAAAGATAGGAATTTAGTGTCATCATAATACCTATTCAGTCCCTGTTTTTGTGGCTTATTTCTTTGGGCTTCCTCTTTCTTTCGTAGAGTCCCCCTTAATATTTCTTTCAGAGCTGGTTTGGTGGTCACATATTCTTTCATTTTCTGCCTCTTTTGGAAGCTCTTTATCTCTCCTTCTATTCTGAATGAGAGCCTTGCTGGATAAACTATTCTTGGCTGCATGTTCTTGTCATTTAGTACCCTGAATATATCCTGCCAGCCCTTTCTGGCCTGCCAGGTCCCTGTGGAGAGGTCTGCTGTTAATCTAATACTTCTCCTCATATAAGTTAGGGATCTCTTGTCTCTCTCTGCTTTAAGGATTTTCTCTTTATCTTTGGAATTTGCAAGTTTCACTATTAAATGTCGAAGTTTGAACAAAGTTTATTAATTTGGGGGGGGGAGACCTTTCTATCTCCTGGATCTGAATGCCTGTTTCTCCCCCCAAACTAGGGAAGTTCTCAGCTATGATTTGTTCAAATATGCTTTCTGGCCCTCTGTCTCTCTCAGCGCTCTCTGGAGCCCCGATTATACATAGATTTTTCCTTCTGAAGCTATCACTTATTTCCCTTAATCTTTCTTCATGGTCTTTTAATTGTTTTTCTCTTTTTTCCTCAAATTCCTTCCTTGCCATCAACTTGTCTTCTATGTCACTCACTCTTTCTTCCACCTCATTAACCCTCGCCATTGGGACCTCCAGCTTGGATTACATCTCATTTAATTGATTTTTAATTTCAGCCTGATTAAATCTAAATTCTGCAGTCAAGAAGTCTCTTGATTCCTTTATGCTTTTTTCCAGAGCCACCAGTAGCTTTATATTTGTACTTCTGAATTAATTGGCTTTCTGACATCGAATTGTAATCCAAATTCTGTAACTCTGTGGCAGGGAGTACTGTTTCTGATTCTTTCTTTTGTGGTGAGTTCTTCTTTCTAGTCATTTTGCTCAGTGCAGAGTGGCTTTATGAGTGGGCTGAGTCAAGAATATCAACCACAAGCTAAGTAAATTTCACGCTAGATGATTCTGCCGAGGTCAGAGACCAGAAATTGAAAACAAATATCAGATCGAAATAAAACAAAAAGACCACTAAATTGAAATACAAATTTTTAAACAAAGTAGTAAAGCATAAAAGGCCAAGAATCCCAAAGACTATTTCTAATCCCAATAGAAAAAAAGAGAAAAAAAAGAAAAAAAAAGGGGAGAAAAAAAAGAGGGGGTACTGGGAGATGGTGGTGGTGACGAAGTTGTAGTGGAGGGAAAATGTAGTCTACCTGAGGGGTTCTAGAGTGTGATCCTCTTGTTTCTGATTATATTAAGTTCTGTACGTTAGAAGATGCTTAGTCCCAAATTTATATAAACCAGAAATGCTTGTAGAAGGCCCCAACACTGACCATCAAAACATAAATTATATAAAAGAGGGGGGCAGAATGGGGATGAGGAATATCACAGAATGAACCAGCATGGTATACGACTTGGTTCTGGGTGCATGCTGGTCATGTTTTAGAAGATATTAACTTACTACATTGTAGAACAAAATGAGGCAGAGAAAACAAGAAACACACACACACAGAGAACACATATCTTGTATATCTTCCACAATTAAGTTGAGTATGTTGAAGGGAATCTAGAAGTGGAAAATATACCTAGGACCTGTAATTGTAGAAATATGGAAGTCAAAATGAAGAATCTTAAAAATGAAGAGGTGGTAAAATATTGTAGTTAAGGTGGAAAAAGAGAAAAAAATTGGAAATTTACAGTCTGATATAAAAACGAGTTGTACTGGAAAAAGGAAGAAAAAATAAAAAGGAGAAGTATCCTCTGGTTCCATATACCATAAATCCCTTGACTTCCCCTGGAGCTTCCTAGCGCTGCTCGATCAAGAACTTGCTCTTCCCCTTGTACTTGCAGCTGGTCTTCTGGGGGAGGGGCTCCTGTGCTGATTCTCAGGTGTGTGCACCTGGGGGAGCTGCCCTGCTCCCTACCGGATGCTGGGCTCAGTGGGAGCTGTTGACCCTGTGAGGCCTCTGTTCCCTGCGGGCCCGCCCCTCCCAGGCACAGGGTGACACAAGGGGGAACAACACTGATGGCTGCCGGGTCTCCAGCTCTGGAGCTAGCTCCCCCAGTAACTACCGCAGTCTCCCAGTCCGCACTAGATGCTAGTGCACTAGATGCTAGATCCGGCGTAGATGCTCCGGGTACTTATCTGCACAGCTTGGGGGTGCCCAGTGGCAGGAGAGTCCTCGCCATCCTGTGCCCTCCTCGCCTCCGCCTGTCCCCGGGGGGAGCACAGGATCCTGGGCTGTGTCCCCTGGGCCCTGGGCTCGGGGCCTGCGCTGCTGGAATCGTGCTCCTGGGCCGCGGCTTCCAAAGGCAGCAGGTGCGGCCCCCTCCACCCGAAGCCCCCGCCTGACCCCTGGCTTCTCCCCGAGGCCCCCCGGGTGCGGCTCCAGCCTTTACCGAGCTAAGCCTGCAGTGCGCAGTGCGCTCTCCCCTGGGACGCACTCCTCTGTTAGTGACCCTGGGAACCTGGGGGCTCCACTGCCCCTCCTGCGGTCCTGCCCGAGTTCCCTGTGAGAGCCTTTCCCTCCAGGAAGAATCTGGTGCAGATTTTTAAAGTTTCCATTTCTCCAGGGCTGGGCTTTCCTGTCCCCAAGGCTCTTGCAGCCCCCCTTAGCTCGGGTCCTCCCGAGGGCCCATTCCCCACTGGATTCTTTTTTTTTTTTTTTTCCCTTGTCTTTTTTTTTTTTTTCCTTGTTAGAAGTGAAAACCCTTCTCTCTGTAGCATTCCAGCTGTTCGCTCTTTAAATCTCAAGTTGAATTCTTAGGTTTTCAGATGGTTTGAAAGTTATCTAGGTAAGTTGGTGGGGACAGGTAACTTGGGGACCCTACTCCTTCACCATCTTGCCCCGCCCCTTATTGCTCTAAATATTAACATGTATCCACGCTTTGAATTGTTAGGAGTTCATAACACATTATGACATTAATGGTTTAATGCATATGTCTTAAAACAAAGAAGAGTACTTTGTAATCAAAATGTGAACAAGATCTTATATATGAATTTGCACTTGTTATTCCCTGCTGTGTTTGAACATCAAGTTTACAACTCATCATTATCATTATTATTCATTATTATAATTGTAGTAGTGCATGGGATAGATAATCCCAAACAGAATAATGTAAAAACCACTCATACTTGATTTTAAACTATTGTTGAAGCAAGGGAAATACGTTTAGATTAAAAATGGAAATCCACATGTGGACAATCATAATTAACTGAGTGCCTAAGCTAACATAGAGTTTCTAACCTAATGTTAGGCTTATTGAGTTAACTAATGAAGCTGCAATGTGGGAGTCTTAGGATAGCAAAAGCATATTTAAGATTTTGAATAGATCCCAGAATGAAAAAAATAACTTACACAATTTTAATATTTCTAGATTCTCTATATACAACTTTGATATGCCTAATGAAGGCCACTTCTACAAGTCAAATCATTCAGTACATTTAAAATAAAGGATAAATGATAGTTTTATTAGAAATGTTTAGTTATTTCATATACAATGCTAAACTTTGGGAATAATAAAATTGAGTAATATGTGTTTCCTTCCATTGTCTCTTGGTTGAGCATTGGTGTTGCTAATATTCAAGAGAGGATAATAATTTAGTAAAATTTAAATTACCTTTCCATTTTGAAAAGTAAATTTTTGTCTTTATTAGTTAGGAAGGCAGTTAACACTTGAACATCATTTGAGTCGCCTAGCTCCTTATTCATGGCCCCTAGCATTTCCTTACATTTGTTACTATGGCAAACTTTAATGTTGTAAGACTTCTATTAGGGATGAAACCCACACTTAATTTCATTGACATAGGAGAATAGAAGAGGAATACAAATATAATTATTGGATATGCTAATAGATCTTATCCTTTAAAATTATTGATTAGGTAATATTTGGTTCAAAAGTAGAAAAAACTGAAAGGCATAGAATGGGATAGGCCTTGCCCCTGATCCTGCAACCATATTCCCAACCCAGCTTACACACACACACACACACACACACACACACACTTCATGCACCCATTCATTATTTTTAGTATACTGATTCAAAGATTATTTATGACAATATAAACAAATAGTACATATGTACTTATTTTATACAGAAATACACTGACTGTTCCTCCGTTGCTTTTTTCACCTGATAATACACTTTTGAGATCTTTTAACTTTATTTCATTTTTTATTAACATATGTGTTTCCTAATCTTTTTAAAAATAGTTTTAATTAAAGTGTAGTTGACATGTAATAATCAGTTAGTTTCAGGCATACAACATAATAATTCAACAATTATTATATTATATTATATTATATTATATTATATTATATTATATAATTATATATTATCTTTTATATTATTATTATATATATATTATATAGGCAGAGACACAGGAAGAGGGAGAAGCTGACTCCCTTCAGGGGTCCAATGAGGGACTCGATTCTGGGACCCTGGGATCACTACCTGAGCCAAAGGCAGATGCTCAACCACTGAGCCACCCAGGGGTCCCATAACTGGAAGTTTATACCTCTTAATTCCCTTCACCTATTTTGTTCATCTTTTTACCCCTTCCCCATTGGCAACCACCAGTTTTCTATATGTATGGTTCTGTTTCTCTCTTTGTTGTTTGTTTGTTTTGTTTTGCTTTTTGGATTCCATATAAGATTTACTTATACTGGTGCATGGAGGGATTTCCCACTAGCTTTTAACGTGTTATTCAGTAGTATGTATACTTATTCAATATGTATATATAAAATAAAGCATTCAAATAATAACTATTAGTGGTCATGAGTGGTGGTTTTCAAACTTTTCTATTACAAGCTTATGCATATTTGCTACATACAAAATAATACATAGTTTTGTACTGTGTAATTTCTTGCATTGGAGAAATATTTGTAGGGTAAACACTTGGAGATAATACCTGATTACCCTCCATACATGCTGCATGGATTTGAACTACCATCTGAAATATATAGAATGCTGGTTTTCCCTAGCATACATAGTTGAAAAAAGTACATTTTCAAACTTGGATCTTTGTCGATCTCCTGGGTTAAACAGATATCTTAGTGTAGTTATTATTTGCATTTTCCTCTTAGTGAGAGAGGTTGAGCATCCTTTTATTATAAAGAGCCATTTGTATTTTTCCTTCTGTGAACTGTTTGGTACATTGTTATTTTTCTTTTGAGTTGTCTTTATCTTGTATATTGTTAGGATTATTTTATATAGTAGGGATATTTTCCTACTGTGAAGTGAGTTTCAGATACTTTTTTATCACAATTTAACTTTTACTTTTGATTTTGTCTATAGCATTACTATGTCATATAGATTCTTCATGTTATTATTTACAATTGTTTTCTTTAGTTTTTTAAACATTAAAGTGTAATAGAAATGTTCTCATATAAATATAAAGGAATAGACATTCATTTATGATAAAAATCCTCTAGAGTAGGCTTAGAGGGAATGTGCTTCAACATAATAAAGGCTTATAAGAGCAACCCACAGGCAGCATCATACTCAATGGTGAAAAACTGAAAGTTTTTTCCCATGGTCAAGAACAAGATAAGAATGTCTACTTTCATCACTTTTATTCACATAATACTGGAAGTCCTAGCACAGCAATTAGACAACATAAATAAAAGGCACCTGAATTGGTCAGGAGGAAATAAAATTTTCACTTTTGCAGATGACATGATACTGTCTATAGAAAACTCTAAAGACTTTGCCAAAAAACTACTAGAACTGATTATCAAATTCATTTAAATCTCATGACACAAAATCAATGTACAGAGATCTGTTGCATTCCTATATACTAATAATGAAGCAGCAGAAAGTGAAATTATGAAAACAATTCCATTGTTCCATTTATAATTGCACCAAAGCAATAAAATATCTAGGAATAAACTTAACCAAGAGATAAAAGACCTGTGCTCTCAAAAACTATAAAACATTGATAAAATAAATTGAGATGATGCAAAGAAATGGAAAGATATTCCATGCTCATGGATTAGAACAAATTTTGTTAAAATGTGTATACTACCTAAAGCAATCTATAGATTTAATGCAGTCCCTATCAGAATACCACCAACATTTTTTATGGAGCTATAGCAAACAATCTTAATATTTGTATGGAACCACAAAAGATCTTTAATAGCCAAAGCAGGCTTGAAAAAAAAAAAAAACTGGATGTGTCACAATTACAGACTTTAAGTTATATTACAAACTGGTAGGAATTAAGACAGCATGGCACTGTCATAAAAATAGATACACAGATCAGTGGAACAGAACAGAAAACCCAAAAATAAACCCACAATTATATATGGTCAATTAATTTCAACAAAGGAGAAATGAATATCCAATAGAAAAAAATTCAGTTTCTTCAACAAATGGTATTGGGAAAACTGGATGGCTGTTTGCCAAAGATGAAACTGGACTGCTTTCTCTCACTGTGCATAGAAATAAACTCAAAATGTATTAAAGATCTAAATGTGAGACCTTAAACCATAAAAATTGTTGAGGAGAGCATGGGCAGTAATCTCTCTGACATCAGTGACAGCAATGTTCTTCTAAATATGTCTCCTGAGGCAAGATAAATAAAAGCAAAAGTAAACTATTTAGGACTTCATTAAAAAAAAAAAAAAAGTTTCTTCACAGCAAAAGAAGCAGTGAACAAAAAGGCAACTTACTGAATGGGAGAAGATATTTGTAAATGACATATTCAATAAAAAGTTATTATCTAAAATATATAAAGAACTGATGTAAAAAACACTCTAATTGGGCAGCCTGGCTGACTCAGCAGTTTAGTGCCACTTTCAGCCCAGGGCGTGATCCTGGAGACCCAGGATCGAGTTCCGCGTGGTGCTTTCTGCATGGAGTCTGCTTCTCCCTCTCCTGTGTCTCTGCCTCTCTCTCTTCTCTGTGTCATAATTAATTAATTAATTAATTAATTGATTAGTTAATTAAAATCTTTAAAAATAAAAATTAAAAAAACACTGATTAAAAATGAGAGAAGACAGGAACAGACATTTTTCCAAAGAAGACATACCAGTGGCCAACAGACACATGGAAGGATGTTCAACATCACTCTTCATCAGAAGAATATAATTCAAAAATACAATGAGATATCACCTCAATATAATAAACAGAAGAACTCAAAGTGTTACTGAAGATGTGGAGAAGAAGGAGCCCTCATGCATTGTTGATGGGAGTATAAATTGGTGGGGCCACTGTAGGAAATAGTATGGAGGTTCCTCAGAAAATTAAAAAATAGAACTGCCCTATGATCTAGGAATTACACTATTGGATATTTACTCCCAAAATAGAAAAAAAAAAAAAAACTAATTCAAAGGTATACATGAACTTCTATGTTTATTATAGCATTATTTTCAATAGCCAAACTATAGAAGCAGCTCAAGTGTCCAGTGATTGATGAATGGATAAAGAAGAAGTGGTACATACACAGACACACATGCACACACACAGTGGAATATTATTCAGGCACAAAAAATTGTGAAATCTTGCCATATGCAACAGCATGGTTAGAGCTAAAGAGTATAATACTAAGTGAACTAAGTCAGAGAAAGACAAATGCCATATGATCTCACTTGTGTAGAATTTAAGAAACAAATGAGCAAAAAAAAAAAAAGACATATCAAGAAACAGACTCTTAACTATAGAGAAAAATATGGTGGTTATCAAAGAGAAAGCAAGTTGGGGGATGGATAGATAGGCGATGATTAAAAAAGTGCCCTTATCCTGAAAAAATATATATATATATATGTATTTTTAAAGGAATACTACTATGGTGTTTTGTTGTTGCTTACTAATATTATATTCTTTTTACCTATACATTTTTATATTTTTCATGATATTAAATTATTACAGAATTTATCTTGATGTACCATATAGAACTTCAACTTCTTTTTTATCCCCCAGTTAGCAACTTCATTTTTCCAACATCAGTTAGGGAAAAGTTATTCCTATGAATGGGTTTAAAATGCAACTTTTGTCATAAAATTAATTATCATATGTCTTTGGGTTTATTTTGGACATTTTTCTGCTTTTTTATTTTGTATGAAGCATTCATTTCTCTCATTGGCCAGTACTACATTTTCTCCTTAACTGAGGTTTAATGTATATTTAAATAGCTGGTAGTGCTGATACCCCTATATTGTTTTTTTAAATTCTATTTTAATTTGCATGTTATTTTGCTTATTAATTTATACCAAACAAAACTGTTTAACTTGTTACTTATTTGTACACCATTATCTTTGTTTAGTGTGTCTACTTTTGTATAATTATATATACATTTACAAAACTCACTAATGTGAACAAGGTTTCTGATAAACTTTACTGAACCATAAAATGGCCTAAGCTTTGTAGGTATTGGTGACCTCTTTTAATAAACACGTATTTCCGGGATACTCTTTGGTGGTATCTTACTGGTCTTACATATGTGGAAGTAGGTGGTCCTTCTCAGTGTTTTGAATCATGGGATCAAGAATCAGATTACATAGATTCAGTTACATGGCTGTAGTTTTCTTACCTTTGTGACTGGGAAGAAGTAATTTAATCTCTCGGAGTCTCTGTTTCTTCTTAAGTATAGTAATTTTCTCTCTTCACAGACTTGTTGGTAAAAGTAAATGGGACTAGTAAAATAAAACTCTTATCAGAGTGGCTGAAATACATATTAGCTCTTCTAATGAACACTAAATATTGAAGGATATAGGGATCAGTGAAGGTGGCACACATACCCTCCTCCTCCTCCTTCTCCTCCTCCTCCTCCTCCACCACTGCCACCACCAAAAATCTGAGGGGTCTCTGGTGACCCTTTTCAGCAGATTTTGTTCTGACTGGCACACGAAAGAAGAGAAATGCCACATAAACGTGTCAAACAGATTTTTTTTCAGCTTGCTAACAATGCCAGATAGAACTAGAGGCAGAGAGAGTGGGCCAGAGGTATGCAGTGGTTGGAATCCTTTCTAGAGTTGGTCCCTGGACAGGAACTATGGCTCTGTTTTTAGTGATGAGACATATAACCTTCTCTTTCCCACCTCTTTTAAACCTGTTTGTCTTTATTCCTTTTTTATCCTGTGAACTTCCTATATCCTTCAAATAAAATCCTGTTTGGATTAATTTAGCCAGAATTTGTTTCTTTACAATGCAAAGATTAAATAATATCCCCCAGTTCACACAGCTAAAAGTACTCCATGCCCTATTGTTAAACAACAAAAGCTAAATTTAAACTGATGAAAACTTAGCTTGACATTTAAAAGAGGTGATTTATAAGTAAATCATATCTGATTTAGACATCTCCTCTACAGGAGACTACTCTGAACTCAAGGTCTCTAATTCTGTGATAGGATTTCCTTCAGTTTTATTTTATTGAATGAATCCTCTTAAACAATATTTCGATAATTATTTTTTGTTAAGAGTGACTGAAATACATGTTAGCTCTTCTAATGAACTCTAAATATTGAAGGATATAGGGATTAGTGAAGGTGGCATACACAGCCTCCTTCTCCTCCTCCTCAAGAAATATGTGTGTATTTCTTATCACAAGACAACTAATTGCTCAGATATATTGTACTGAGAACCTTCCAAACAAATATTATCTGTTTCTGTTGTCATTCTGGATCCTGATAATAATAATCATAAACATTTGACTGGAGTTGGGCTTCATTAGTGGTTTTAATATTTTTTTGCCATATCTTCATCTGCCATGTCTAGCATGATCATTCAGTGTGGCCCAATTATAGCCATTCTATTTACAGTGAAGTCAGAATCCCATTAATTTCCTAATGAACTGATACTGATTTTATTTTCTGCAAGCTGGTGATGCATCAGAAGTCATTGTTAATTTACTTTCAAAATGAGGTCCAATGAATTTTCTCTGCTGCAGAAATTGCAAAAAAGAAAGAAAACTCTAATTGGTCTAATAACACCTGTTTTTAAATTAGTAGCCTGACTGGAGGATAAGTGCTCCCATTTCCGAAGGGACCTATCTGTGTGCTTCCCTTCAGATAGGATCCCTCCTCCTACAAGTAAGATACTCGAGATACGACAGGGACTCCTTGTCCATAAGAAGCAATTTGCAGTGGATCCCCCACTCTGCTTTTCTTAGCACTGCCCTAGGTCATTCAGTTTTGAATCTATGTTACAATTAAGTTATGGAAATATTTTGGAAAGCCTGCTAACTAAAAGTGTGAGGAAGTGGCTGGGTAAATTTTTTCCCAAAACATTGGTTGATGTCTAATGTGTGTATGAGACAAATTATCTATAATATGGTACCACTGACTTCTCCTGAAGTGCCTTTTTCTCAGCCTTTTAACATGCAATTATTGTCAGTTGTGTTAACTGGTAAGAGGAAATGAAAAGGTGACGGAATACAAGGAAGGCCAAACATCACTCTATAGAAACGATTTTAATCTTTATGTCTGTTACATGCACATTTGAGGATTCTAGATGGTAATTCTTGATGTCAGCCCTTCTTCTAAAGTGCTGCTTGGGGCTCTGGTATAGAGAGATGTTTGTAGTAGAGATCAGAATGATCAGGGGCCAAATTTTATTCTAAACAGAAACAAACTACTATGCTCAACATTGGGCCCTAGAACCAACCTCATCCAGTTCTGAAAGGTTTCTAGGTGAATGCTGTGACTCTCTTGAATTGAAGGACAACTTGCCAATAAAGAGGACAATTTAATGCTCCCTGAAGTTAAAACTAGCAAAATAAGAACCCCTTATAAAGCTTCATAGATCACAACTCTTACAAGTTAATAATCGTTTCGTAATTCCTTTGAGTCTCCATTTTCTCCATCTATAAAGTGGAGAAGGAAGTCTACTCTGGAAGATCTTTTTGAGGATTAAGTGAAACATTTTTAAAATACCTAAAGTTCTTTCTGAAAAAAAAATAATAAAAATAAAGTTCTTTCTGGCTCATTGAGGTGCTTGCAGGTATTTTCCCCACACAGTCTCACAAGTTTAAGAAAGGAAATAGATAATCCACTATAATATTCATATTATATTAAATATATAATATTAAAATGGATATTAAAATGGATCCTCTTGATAATAGTTTTACAATTTTAAATCTTTTACTGAGGATCGCCTTTCCATATTCAAATTGATTTCACTTACAAATTGGATTCAAGAAACAAAACAGATGATTATAGGAGGAGGGAAGGAAAAACAAAATAAGATGAAAACAGATAGGGAGGCAAACCATAAGAGACTCTTAACTATAAAAAACAAACTAAGGGTTGCTGAAGAGAAGGTAGGTGGGGGGATAGGGGAATTGGGTGATGGGCATTAAAGAAGGCACTTGATGTAATGAGCAACCAATATAACTGATGTTTTATGCAACTAATGAATCACTAAATTCTACCCCTGACACCAATAATAGAGTATATGTTAACTAAATTTAATTTAAATTAAAAATTAAAAAAAATCTAGTCTTATGAAGACATATAAGTAGATGAAAGTCGAGGATAAAAGAATGTTCATGGACCAAATAAGTATATTGTTAACTTGTCAATCTTCTTGAAAAAGAATAGTGTTTGCATATTTTGTGGACCAGTCAGATACAACTTTTTTGGTGGAAATAATTCATAATTTGGTTGTAAAGTGGACATTAGTTTGCAAAGTCCTGTTTTGCTGTTGTACTAAAGTTGGATTTAGAAAATATAATGATTTGAATTATTCAACACCACAGATGTCCTCAAATCTTCACAATTGTTATAACCCAAAGACCCAAACAGAGTGAAAATGAGACCTCAGGCTCTAAAGAAATTAGAAAGATAAGTCACAAATCTGTAATGGACAGATAACAGGAAAAGAGTAGGATGAACATGTGATAGCTGGCATGTGGCCAGACAGAATCTGAAAAATGAGTTCCACCAAAATGAAAGATGAAAAATGTGATTTATTTTGTAGTTACCTATTTTTGCTTGGAAGATTGGATGGGGAAGTTACCATCTTCTTAGTTATATTAGGATGCAATAAGTAGATATTCATCTATAAGCTGATTTAACCATTTCTTTAGCAATGGTAATAAGAGGTGCTGCTGACTGAGTTAAGAATGCAAGGGTTTTGGGGCAGCCCCGGTGGCTCAGTGGTATAGCGCCGCCTTCCGCCCAGGGCGTGATGGAGACCCGGGATCGAGTCCCATGTTGGGCTCCCTGCAGGGAGCCTGTTTCTTCCGCTGCCTGTGTCTCAGCTTCCCTCTCTCTCTATGTCTCTCATACATAAATAAACAAAATATTAAAAAAAAAAGAATGCAAGGTTTTGAATGAGGAAAAAAGGCTGTATTTAAAGCTGTTTCTCCCCTTTCTGGCTGTTTGACATGTGATAAATGTGGCTATTCCTATATTTGTTTCAGTTTTCATATCTGTAAATTGAGTATGTGTACCTCATAGGGAACCGTTTTCCTGTGATTAAACAAGAAAGATAAATAAAACATTTTAGTTCAGTGCCTGGTGTATATATATATATATATATATATATATATATATATATATATATAGTATGAGGTAAGTAATTAAATAATTGTTACTGTTTATTGAGTTTCTATTATGTATTTGGTATCATATTTAATATCTTAGATGACTTATGTCATTTAACTTTTACATCTTCAGCTTGCTAAAAATATTATCTTTTTTTGAAAAGATAGGGAACCCAAGACCCAGAGAATTTATGTGATTTGTCCAGATTTACCCAGCAGTGGTAGGTCCTTGAATTGAACCCATAGCTTTCTGACCTTCAAGTCTTAGTATTACATTTCTATTTTTTTCCTCATGACCTTGGTACTATCCTATTTTGCAACTCTCACTTTAAAGACTTAATTGCTTTGCAGGCAGCCATTATTAAAAATTATTTAAAACTACTTTATAATATTGTTCTCTGGAGTTTTCTACATGTTTGTTCTTCTCCAGACACTTCACTGATTCCCCTAAAGAACAAAAATGAGTCATAAAATATTTACGTTGCCATTTCACCTAGGACAGAACTAACACAGGGGTGCATTATTATAGCTGCTAAATAAATATCAAAGTAATACAGCTATATTTTGCTACAGTGTGATTCAGGTTAGAGTTTACATTTAGTACATCTTTCAGTATTACAGTATTTAGACTAACTGAATGCGGAAACAATTCCAATTTACCTAAATGAGAAATTGACACAAAATAATTACAAAGAATGTTACTTTATCCCAAGACTTTCTAATGAAGCAATATTTTTTTTTATAAAATATCTCTCTGCCTTTATAGTTTCCTCACTTTTCCAGTAACTATATAGCTGAAACTTCTGGACATAGAAAAAGAAGCCTTGCCTCAACCAGTACTTGTTCAAGGATAGTAATTCTGACTTACAGTGAGCTTGATTAATTTCTTTTGTTGTCATTTTCTTTCTACATTGAAGCTGACTGTATGAAGCTATTGCAATGAAGATAAAGTAAGCAGAGCCTTTGACCTAACCATCTCAATTTCATATTTGGACTCTATCACTTGCTTCATGCTGTCCCTTCTTACAGAGAACTGTCAGAATGATTGGACTCTATTTTGGAGAGAGCTAGATGACTAGACCATCTACACTGGCAGAAAACCACAGTAAAAATACACGCATTCAAAAAAAAAAAAAAGAACACGCATTCATAGTGTATGTGTGTGCAGTTCTCCTTAAGTAGCTACTTTCCAATCAATAAGTATTTATTAGTACATGTTCTATATCAGACACTACCAAAATGCTATTGGAGAAACAGACAAATTTATACTGTACTTCTTGGAATATAAACTTACACCAAAGATGCTAAAATGAATAAAGTATATAAAGGCTTAATAAATATTATGATTTTTAAATATAAGGCTATAGCATTTAGCATGATGAATTTCTTAATAAATGGTGTCAATATTAACTTCAGTAGGTATTCAGAAAAGGAGAGACCCATTTTTGGCAAGGGATTTTATGGAGAAAACTGTCCTTGGCCATGGCCACTTCTTTCTAGTGATTGCTGGTAATCTCAGATGCTAATTCTGTATTAAACCTGCTTTACTTGAACTCCTCTAATCTCCTGTTGTCTATGATTCTTCTCTGTCTGCAAATATGTGACACTTTGGACCTTCTCTAGCTCCCCAGCATTAGGTCCAACAGTGATAGTTAGGCTGGTGTGCTTTGTACAATGCCCATTATATATGAGCATTGTTAATTTATCTCAGGTGGATGCTCTCCTCTTTCTTTCTCTAAATTATATGCTTCTCTTTGAGAATATAATTCACTGGCCCTGGGTTAAACAGTTCTGAGATCAGCCGTACTTTTCTGGTCATGGCTTAAACCATACTGAGACCAAGTAAAACTAACTTAGCTGAGAACTTTTTCATCAAAAGTTGCTTTTCAAGACTTTCATTCTACTTTGTCCAATAAATTTTACTCAGTTCCAGCAATTTACCCAAGATATATGTTAAATTACTCCAGCTTAGGACCCAAAACCCTATAAACATCCTTCCCTAAATTTTTCACTTTTGAGATACTAGTAGGACTCTGCTAAATTGGTATTCTCCATTATTTGGTTTATAGTAGACCAAATAAACAGCTTTTTGGGGGGAGTCAGTAGTCAGTACCTTCTAAATGGGGTTTTCTTTCTAATGCTCTACACTTTTCAACCTCATTTGATCTCAGATGGCATTGTAACCAAATAGTTTAAACAGTAGAAATTTAATGATCATAGAATGATCACATTCTAAAAGGCAATATGAAGGAAAGAGAAAGAACAGTGATAAATCATAAAACCTATAAGTAACTGCAGATTCTGGTTTTAAGAATGGGTTCTTTAGTTCTGAGTCTGCAATGACGAGAATCCATAAGTACCCGAGTATCTTTTCTCCTTTAGTATTCAACTTTAATAATTACTATGTTATGGACCAGGCATGAATCTAAGTGTCTTACATATATCATTTTATTCTAAAATTACAACAAACCTTTAAAGTTTTAATTTTTCCTCATTTTATAGCCAAGAAAACTAAATCACAGAGAGATGGATTAACTTGTCTTTAGGCACAAAGTTAGCAATTGGCATGGCAAGGAATAAAATCTAGGTGACATCACAGAAGAAATGAGACTTCAAGCATCTCTGTTATACTGCCTTCTTGAAATATATTAAGTTCTTATTTGTCTTGAAATGGCATATGGGCACATTGATTGTGACCACATTTAAAACATTAACCAGATGGGTAACGGATGATTTATTCTTCTTATATTATGAACTTAAACATAATTTAATAGCTCTCACTATTATCAATTGTGCATGCTAATTTCTTGTATTATAGTTTTATGTAAACTGTATGAGCATCTTTTGTTTGAAAATTCTGAATATCTACATATATTAATGCCACTTCACACTTTGGTTTTGTACTTTTATGTCAAATTTGAGTGGTTTATGATGAAAATAATACTAAAATATATTTAAAATTCTTCATTACAGTGTGACTATAAAATGCTTAGTTATTTTTAAAAGCAAGGATAGATTGTCTAATAAAAATGACTAGAATGAATATAGCAAGACTATTTTTGTCACCCTGTCTTCATTCCAAGGTTACCCTCCCTGATGTTATGATTTAAATTGCCTTTGTGTTTGTATTACTAGACATGGTAGATTAAAAAAATAAGCCTTAGTTGTGATTAAAGTTTGAGAACATGGCTCATAATTAATATTACTGAAGTGTGTGAAAATATACACAGTATGATCTTCATTTAATATATAGAACTGCATTTCTAAAGAATGAATATTTTATGATATTTAAAATATTTGAATTATAATTTATCTTTCAACTTAAATGGTAAGAACAACATCATCCATTTTAGGAGTAATACTGTAACCTATGTTCATAAGACAATGTTCATGTCTTATACTTCTTAACTGACCCTTGCCTCTACTTCTTCTAACTTTCTCTCTACACGGGTGACAAACTGATTTTCTTAAAATGTAAAAACAGTCTTAAACCTCTTTATTACAATCATTTATTGACAAAAAAGTAAAATATAAATTCTCTTGCATGACATTCAATGTCCTACACAATTAGATAATAACTACTTGATAGGAAAACCATTCAGGATTTTTTTCTTTGTCTGAATTAATATTGTTCTTTGATGTTCCTGTGCTTTGGTCCTATTATTCCTTTATTTTGGTATTTCTTCTACTCTCTAGTCTGCTAACATGTTTTTTAACTTTAAGGTCTATTACCACTGAAAGCTCAAAGATACCTACTTAGTCAAAATTAGGTGTTTGGGTTCCTCAGATCTTTTTATATCTCTTCATTGAGCATGTGATTTGTTTCTGTCTTTTTGACCTAGGATGTTATTTATATGACTACCAGTTACCCTTGAAGATACGAAAAGATTTTATTCATCTTACATTTAAGACAAGTAACCACAGTGCCTTCGAAAATGAGGTGTTTTATCAAAGTTAAATTCTACTGAATGATGGATTCTCACTTATTAATTATTTCTGAGGATTCTATGTGAATGGTATGGCATGTGCTATTTTTAAAAGAATGTCTAAAAAGCCCCTAAGGGTTTTTAAATTTTGTACTGTAAAAAAAGATACTAAAACTAAAATGGATTATTTAACTTCATTTAAATAAAAATGTAAAAGAAATTAGAACTTCTCACTTTCTAAAGATAAATGTAGAGGGGAAAACTTGAAATATTTTTAAAATAAAAACATTAAAAATAAAATAAAAACGTTAACATAAGAAATAGAATGTGAAGTTTTAGTATGTATTATAATTTTAATAAAGAAAGTCAAATATGATACTTAGAATACTTTTAGTACAAATAGTAAAAAAAATATAATAAATAAGCATGTAACAGAGACTATAGCAGCTAAAATAGGTGTAAGTTCAAGCAAATTTTAGATAAATTGTGCATCATGAGCTCTTGAGTAGTTATTTAAAAAAATTAGAACTTATAAGAAGATGTATTTAAAATGCTAATATTAAGGATGTATACAAAAGTAATGCAATACTGAAGGAAGCCATTATAACAATATTGGTATTAATATTTCAAAATTAAACCTGAATTTTTGGTAACATTATATGAGTTAACTCCCAGGGAGCCTGACACAGTGGCAGCAACCTAAATCCATGCCCTCCAATATCCTTCAAACAAACAAATAAACAAACAAACAAACAAACAAACAAACAAAAAACCATAACGTTGAGAAGAACATATAAAACTACCAAAAAATATGCTTTCAAAATAACTGGAAGAGGAGATCTGGTGGCTCAGCAGTTTGGCACCTGCTTTTGGCCCAGGGCGTGATCTTGGAGTACCAGGATCGAGTCCCACATCAGGCTCCCTGATGGAGCCTGCTTCTCCCTCTGCCTCTGCCTCTGTCTCTGCCTCTGTCTCTGTCTCTGTCTCTGTCTCTCTCTCTCTCTCTCTGTGTCTCTCATGAATAAATAAATAAAATCTTAAAAAAAAAAAGAAGACTAACTGGAAAACTAAGAATGCCCAAACTTTAATACATGAAAACAAACAAACACCAGATCCCAGCAAGCAATCTCTCATGCTCTTACTAAAATCTTTGTCATGAATAAGGGTACTTTAAGAAAAATTGTAGAGAAAAGAGAAGAGAGGATCTACTGGTTTATATCAAATTTCTCTTTAACTTCTCCATAAAGAACACCTCCACCCTATGTGTGAAAGTACCAAAAAAATGTCCTTGGTAAGTCAGAACACTGCTTGTAGGGCTTAAAATACATGCAATTTAAGGTGGTCATCTTTGAAATTTTTAACTTAGGGAAGTCAAAAGGTGTGAATAGATATCATTTGGAAATTGAATGGTTAAAAGTTAAAAGAAGCAAATTGGAAATTTTAGGGCACTGAAAAAATAAACAGAACAATGAAATGGAGTTAATTCAGTTTTCCTTCCAGTGTTAAACAAACTGGACCTGCCTGTACTTATAGAAGAGAATTTTAGTAAATTAGGAATCTTGTAAAGCACCTCAAATCCACAAAGTGAATAGATAGAAAGTAAATAATAATAGTGTAAAAACTTAAGAAATCAGAAATTGAGGAATGATACACTTTAGCTGATGAAATTGACTCACCTAAACTTAATTAAATATATTCAGACTGATTTTATATATCCAAAAAGTATTTAGGGAAATTAGAAATCATTTTTTTACAGGACTTTTTATTTATTCATTTGAGAGAGAGACCAGAGGGAGAAGAAGCAGACTCCCCTCCAAGTGGAGAGCCTGACATTGGGCTCAGTCCCAGGACCCTGGGATCATGGCCTGAACCAAAGGCAGGTACTTAACTTACTGAGCCATCCAGGTGCCTCAGAAACCATTTTTTAATTACAAATTCAAAATTAAAAAAAATTAAAAAGCAGATTGATTGAAAGAGGTTAGGTTGGAAGAAGAATACATAATCAACTCCAATATTATTATTTTTTTTAATAAATTAATTTTTTATTGGTGTTCAATTTACCAACATACAGAATAACACCCAGTGCTCATCCTGTCAAGTGTCCCCCTCAGTGCCCGTCACCCACTCACCCCCACCCCCCGCCCTCCTCCCCTTCCACCACCCCTAGTTCGTTTCCCAGACCACCCCTAGTTCGTTTCCCAGACAACTCCAATATTAAAAGTAAATTACAAGACACCCAATAATAGACTAAATAGAACAGATTACAATAAAAATATAGTAAGAGACATTGAAGAAAGTCAACCATACAACAATGAAAATTAAGGTGAGAAGTGAAACAAGTCAGAAATAAAGTAGTGAAAATAAAAGGTTAATTAACTAAGAAAATGTGCCTAATTATTAGAGGCCCTGAAGAAGAAAAAAAATGATATTTAAATATTTAAATTCATAAACCAAGGCCATTCCCCAGGTAACATAAAGCTTGAGTGAACATATCCAAAGGACATCTGAATAATTGTGAAAAATTAACCAAAAATGATCAACCCCTAGATGTAATACTATAAAATTATTAAACTCAAATCATCAAATCCTTGAGATCAAATATTCAATAACTTACTGTGGTAATGTCTTCACATAGCCAGTGAGCACACCTAACTCCAAGAATTTGTCTTCTAAATATCCATTATCCAATAAAAGAAACCAGGACTCCTGGAGAAGTGGCTAACTCTTTGTTAGGGAAGGACAATACAAAATGTGTCTGGAAGATCCTGTGGTCCCATAAAATAAGGAAATGCTCACAAAGTGATGGGAAAGTGTCAAAAAGACATAGAGAATGCATTTTTCTTCTTGCCAAATTGAAATAACAAGTAACTGGATTTAACGTCCTACCTGAAACAATAACAACAAAACAGACAGGGTATGAAATAATAGTTTCAAGACACTAGATACAAGGAAATAAAAACAGTGATCCCTGAGAGATGGGGAAACAAATGAGGTGTGTACTACGATTGTCCCAGCTTACTCCTTGATGTAGTTTCTGGGTTGTCATTGAGGGAGGGGAAACCCACAGAGCTCACAAGACTCCTAGAGTTAGGATATGCAGCTGAAGAATCTAGGGAAGTAATATAGCTAGAGTTTATGGGCGGAATATTGCTGATAGATCTCTTCGAGAATTGGTGAATATATTGTGTTTCAGTAGTACACAAATGCTCTGCAGCTTTGTCTTGCTTGCTCTTTCTCTCTTTCTTGTCTTCTCTGCTGTTGCCCATAATTACACTCAGCCAGAGATGTGTGAATAACACTCTTTGGTCTCTCACAAGAGTGTATACATCCTTGCTGATATCCACAGCCTTCTAGACCTTTGCAGTCATATCATTGCACACTACATCTGTCTCGTTCCCCAGACTGTCCTGATAATTTGAGGCTAGTCTGTCAATTTATTGCTTTTCCAAGTCAGGATGGCTTCATCATTGGCCTTCTCCATTCATTTTCCATGGATTGGTATTGCTATGGTTCCAGTACCCAGGTGCATGGAGTTTTTCTGCCCCTCTCCAGTGTCATTGATTGTCACAGCACTACTTTGTCAATGTGGTGGTCAGTGAGGAGGATAGAGGGATAGTATGGAGTAGCCATACTGGATCCACTAAAACTGGATTTCAGTGATCTGTCTTAAATAAATGCCTCTTGATTTGTTGTTTGCCTCAGTTTCTAGACCTGTTTTTGATATCTCATCTAGTTTTATAGTTGATTTTTGAAGAGAGATTTGTGTGTGTGTGTGTGTGTGTGTGTGTGTGTGTGTGTGTTTCTCTATCTGCCATTCTGTAATTTTTTAGTCAGGGTACCCATTCTCTAGTTCCAGACTGGCTGAAATGGTTACACTGAACTTTCCTGGCTGCCATTATTTTTTTTTTTTCTGTCTGCCATTTTTAGTCAGCATTAAAATAAAGTAATGACTAGAAGACCCAAGAAACCCTTCATTAGGAAAAATTCGATCATTGAATTATTTGTAATAAAGTTTTTATGTATACAGCTTGGGAGGCATCATATTAATCTGTAAATGGCAGGTTTTTTTAGTCTCAGTTCATCTCCAAACTGTGTATGGGCACAGGCCACTGACTTTTTACCTTCAAATCTCAATTTCCTTTTATAAGGTAAGTGTAAACATTTCTTTATATAAAATAGTGTTATTGGCCTACATTTTTTAAAAGCCTTATTTTTAAAAGAGCTTTTTTGTTTCAGAAACTCTATAGTCCCATTGAGAAAATAGCTAGATGTCAGTTTTCACAACAAATACCTGGGAAGTCTAAAATAAATGTGGTTGATGTGTGACTTGTCTCCAATTTGGAGGCAGAAGATGGGATTGAATTCCTATTGTTATATGTGAATATTAATATTGTAACCAGTGCTTAATTTGAGGCATATATTGGTTAAACATTACTAACCTTAGGCATCAATCATGAAAAAAGTTGTACTTGCCAAAAATAGTTTTATTCAGGATATTATAAAAGGGGTGAGAGGGGTGTGAAAAAGCATTGGGATTATATGTTAGATATAATGACATTGAACTGGCAAGAGATAGGCTAATGTGTTTTTTGGATATTGAAACTCTGAGTTCCCAGGCTGGATATTGTGAAGCTGGAACATCATTAAGTTGAACAATTTTCCTTCAAATTTTTCCTTAAATGAATTTAATTTCCTTAATTAAATTAACTAAATATAAAATTGTGTGATGGCTAATAGGTCAAACGCTTGCTCTATTTTAGGGAGTGTAAAACTATTCAAATTGAATGAATTATATAAAGGAAATTAAATTCAATGATTCATTTGAGGAAACTGCGAAAGATTGTCTTTTATATTTGTAGTCACTTTTAAATACTGACACTTGATACAGAATTTGCCTTAGGATTGGCTGGATTGTGGCACGATGTAATACATGAACACAATTTTTGTTCCAGATGCCCAAGACTGGAAAAAAAATTAAGGTTTCCTAAATCAGACTCCAAAAGTGGTCATAATAAGAAATAAATAATAATATGTATATTTATATTCTCCATAAATTCTCTAACCACTATTCTCCACATTAAAGAGGGACTGTCACTAATCTAAGATGTAAGATACACATGGGATCAATGTTAATCAATGGATAGAGTAAACAGGTCATCCTATCATCCTAACAAGCTATTTCAGTAAACAATCTGCAGTTATTCAATCATTGGGTTGTTTACACATTTATTATTGGGCAAGTTGCTACATATCATTGATAAGTAAGCAATACAAAGGTTAAGCTATTTATAGTTTAAAGTTGAGATTATTTATTTTGTTGACTAAATTAAACCTTCTATGCGTTGACTTTAATGTGCACTGATTATCTGGGGATTTGTTAAAATGAAATTCTAATTTAGTCGATCTGGAGTAGGGTCTGAGATTCAGCATTTCCAGTAAGCTCCTAGGTGATGCCAATGCTGCTGGTTGATCAAACAGAGTGAGTAAAAAGAGCTAAAGAACGTCCTCAGTGTTCTTACACAAAATATCTCAAAAAATCACTTGTAGAATACATGAATTAATGATCATATTTTGTGGAAATTTCTCTTTTATACCATAGTTGAATGTATGTTTTAATGAGGTGAAAAAGATAATAATTACCCATAAATTATTTTTCCATATACTTTTATTTAATTTTGCATTTAATATTTATATGTTTAGTTGTGGTCTTTCCAAGTTTGAAAATGCACTTTATTCATTCATTGTATCTCATACTTATTTTTCGTTACCTACTGAAACAGTGAACCCATTGTTTTATAAATAAGCATTCTTTGAATAGGAATGCCCATCAAATGCAGAGACATTTCCTTTGCCAAAAAGGCATGAGGAATCGTACTTGGACTTGGAAATGTTTGAAGGGACATTAAATAAGCCAAGTTTAAAGAAATTATTTTTGTTCCAAAAATAGACCAATCTAGTTTAAGGCACTGAGAAACCAGAAAAAAAAAATGGAGTTTTTTTTTTTTTTTTTTTCTTATTTCAAATTAAGAACATTAAAAAGCTTTAATGATTTTGGACATGTATATCCTTTAATGTTTGTCACATGAATTTCTTGTTAAGATTGGTGTTTTGGGTGAACACAGCTTTCTCTGTCATAGCTTGAACAATTTTCTTTCTTTTGCTTTTTCTGGGAACATTTTAGTAGTAGGTGAATCTAGTCAGTCTTGGCTTTTACTTTTTACTCCCATCCCTTTTTCCATCTTGCTGTCTTGGGCACTTGCCTACAGGTTTTCTACCTCCATATATCATCAAGCTATTTCTGAATAGATTCTCTTCTTTGATTTCATCTTGCTATGAAATATTAGGATAGCAAAAAAAAAAAAGGAAAAAATATTAGGATAGACAAGACACTGAAGGAAAAAGAAGTAAACTAAAAATCAAAACTTCATTAGAGTTAGTTTTTCTCTGGGGATTGGTAATCACTTCAAAATTGCTAATCATTGTAAATCACTAAAAATGTTACTCTTAAAAAGTTGATTATAAACAACAGGAAGTCACGGGGCAGCTTCCCTAATGAATGAGTTCACTTTACCTCCCCTTCCAGCCAAGAATTGGAGGAGCAGTTGAGGACAGCATCCCTTTCCTGCTGATTAAAGGCTGACTCTGTATGTAAGCCCTCAACGAAGATCTCAGTAAAAGAAGCAGGTGGCAAGCTCAAAAAATGCAAACTATCGCAATCTGGAGTAGAGTAAGGGGTACTGAGAGAAGTAAATTGTTTTCTTTGGGAAAAAGAGGAGCATCATCTGGAAAATAAATATAATTTCAGAATTTAGTACTGAAATTATTTGTGTTACATTTTCAGTAGAGTCTCATTAATTTAGACACACACAATTAAAATTTTGTTGTTCAATATGCAAGATGAAGTACGCATGAGGAAAAATGTTAAGTCAAAGGGTAGGAAATCTATCAGAACAGAAGAGAAACTACTTCATACTGGGGAGGAGATTTGGTATCTCTGGCAAAGGGGCATTCTTCATTATTTATACAAATCCAACGGGGCATTAAAATCTAGGATTATGTGAAAGATCTACTTGGCTTAATAAAGTTCTAACACTAGTAAAAGGACATACACAGACAAATTATTCTGTCAGTCATCAAAAAATGTAATGCTAGTATCTTTAAATGAGAAGAGAAAACTGAGGGGTCAAATCACAGTGAACAATTCATGTTACTTTTATGCAATAAATGACGAGCTTATGAGAAAAACGTAACTGATATTTCAGATAACAGCAATATGTTTCTCTATGTAAAAAGTACACATACAGCATAGGCCAATCTGACAGAAGTAGGTGGTCAGAACTGGCTTGATCTAAATGCAGTGTTTACTATCCAGTAAAACAGGCCAAATATATGAAGGCTTTATTCATGAATGAAAATATTTGTGTGAATGTTACTCACTTTCTTACTACTTATTGTTCTTTGGGGGTAGCCAGAATTCTGAGATGGTCCACAGAATTCTTCCCTTGGCTCTATATAATCCCTTCTACTAGAGTGTGGACAGGAGTGTGACTATGATGAATTTCACACAATTAGATCACATTCTATGCTAAATAAAGGGATTTTGCAGATACAATTATGGTCCCAATTCAATCAATTTTGAGTCAGTCAAAACTGAGATAGTTTAAGTGGGTCAGAACTAAAGAGATGAATCCTTCAAAAAGTTTAGGCTCTTCCCTGAGTCAGAAAGATTTGAAGCATGAGAGAAATTTTCCTGGTGGCTTTGAAAGGTGAGAGGACCGATAGAGGAGGTCATGTGACTAAGAGCTTTAGGCAATATCTAGGAGTTGAGAGGACTCCCCAACTAACAGCAAACAAGCAATAGAATTTTGGGTCCTACAGTTGTAAGGAATTAAATTATGTCACTAACCTGAGTGAGCTTCATGAGAATATTGAGTCTCAGATGAGATGTTAGGCCAATATATTGATTTCAACCCTGTGAGCCCCTGAGCAAGAACCCAGTTAATACATGCCTGACTCCTGGACCTGTAGAATCTTTGAGATAATAAATGAGTATTTTTGTGAAGCTTCAAAATGGTGCCACCATTTTGGAAGAAATTTTAGCAGTGTCTTAAAAAGTTGAACATAGCCTTACCATACCATTCAGCAATTTTGCTCCTTGGTATTTAAAATTAATTTGAAAATTTACATTCACATAAAAATTTGGATGCAAATATTCATAGCATATTTATTCATTATTGTTAAAAAGTGGTAGAAGAGCCAAGATGTCCTTCATAGATTAATGGATATACAAACTATATCCATATGCACCATAGTTTGTATATAGTAGGTAAAGTAGGTAAAGCAGAAAGGGTTCTTAGAGTAGTGAAATTTTTCTGTATGTTACTATAATGATGGACACATGACATTATGCATTTGTCAAAACCCAAAGGTAGAACTGTACAACACAAAGAAGAACCCTAACTTAAGCTTTAGATGTTAGTTAATAATAATGTCTTAATATTGATTCATCAATTGAAACAAATGCACCACACCCAGATGATATCAATAATAGGAGAAATTATGTACATAGGGAGACATATTTGGGAACTGTATTATCTGTACTATCTGCTCAATTTCTCTCTAAATCTTAAAACTGTTCTAAAAAATAGTTCATTTATTTTAAATGTGGCTGAATTTTGGCTTTAGCAAGAAGGTGTGGTAAAAGTATGTGGCAAACTCTTCAAAAGAGGATTCTCACTACCTGACTCTGAAATTTTTGATATATGGGAAAATGAGAGCATTGTCACTAGATAATTCTGATTTCTCAGGAAGAGCAAGAAAAAATGAAATATACTTCTCTATACAATGTCCTGATTTTGAAATGTTGGAAATGAATTTGATTAAAAATTTTTAAAGCATTTGGAGCCAGATTTAGCTCCAAAGCAGATAACTCCTACCTTTGATTATAGAAAATTCACTACTTGGTAAAATGGCAAAAACTAACAAATGGCTGAGGCAGATTTCATTTTGTTTGATACTCTCAACTAATGAAAACTCAGTAAATTGGTGTATCATGTGTCAGTGTTGTGTCTTATACAGCCTAATTCCTTCTAAGTTGATTACCTTTGAAGCAGTGATCCAAGGATGTTGTCTGGGATCTTTTCGGGTTGCTCAAAAAAATCTAATTTAGTGGCAGTGAACTCTTTTCTCAAGTATAGGAAATGCTCTTCCTCTGTCTCAGGAGTTACAAATTATACTATTAAAAAAGATATGTTGCAGCTGCATTAGTCAAATAATAGGTATACTGCAGACTAAGGAGACATTTCCAGAATGAATGGTGGACTTTAAAATCCCTTGATGTCCATCCTATAATCAGTTAAGCAATAGTGCTTAGTGTGGCCTACTAACTGTATTTTTCTGGCCACAGAACTAATAAGAGGATTAATAAAAAATACAAATTGCAGACTGCTTTTAAAGAAGTGAAATTTTACTTTCAATCACATAAAGGAGTTGCAAGGAGTAAAGCAGTACTTGTGAGATTCTTAGCCATGCACTATAACTTGCGTAATTATAATAGATGATTCTTAAATTTTGAAAATATTCTGTACTTGATTATGCTTTAAAAATATGCTTTTTAATGAGACCTGATCAATTCTAAATTAATATATATATGACCAGCAATCTTAAAAATGCTTATAATTTGATATCTAAAAAAAATGTTGATTGAGCATTTACTGTGAAGAACAACTGGATGAGGTCTATATATAATGCAACAATAAGATTTGGTTCTTTCTCTAAAGGAACTTACATTTTATAGAAGAGACAGGTATGTGCAGTATTAAGAAAGAAGTTGAGGGAAAAAAAAATTTGGGAACACCAAAAGTGGAGGAACTAATTCTAAAGAGAGATGAGAGGAGGCTTTCTGAGGAAGAGGTAGCATTTGAGCTTCAATAAAGAGGAAGGAGATTTTAACCAATGAGATGGGTAGTAAACACAAATAATGGTACAGAGTTTGGAAAATACAAAGCTCTGGGTCCTAGACAGATAATGTGTTTTGTGAAGGAGGGAAGGTGCAGTCAGAGAAGAAACAGAAATTTTATGTTGTTTTTTATAAAAAACAAATTCCAATTTTTTGTCATAAATTTGTACTGTCATCCCTGACACTTGCCAGATCTTAGGCATTGTTTGTGTAAATGTGTATATTTCCAAAGATGCTGCCATAATTAAGCGCACATCACAGATATTAACAGAGAAGTTTCATGAATATGAAATGAAGATGACACTTGTTGGGAAATCCTGGGTATAGGAATGTCATAAGATTTTGAATAGCTTATAGTCACTAAAATCTAAAAAAATAAGACTTGTTATTTTCAGGTGCATAAAAATCCTAGGAAGTGCTCTCATCAGAATCATGAACAAAGTCTTATCTATACCAGAAGCTCAGGACCACAAAACTGGACTGTATGGATAGAGTGAAAAGTTGTTGGATCAGTATGTACATTAATTGGATGTGCACACATTTGTGTAATGTGAAGATTACAAAAGTGTGCCTCCTTCCTCACTATTGTAGCATTTAGCTACTAATGTCAGAGTTACGTCAAACACAAAAAGTGTTTCTAGATGCACATCAAGAAGCATTTACCATGCCAACTAATGAGATTTATAATGTTGAGTAGATTCTGAGAAATAAAATGGATGTAGATAAAGTTCCTAATATTCAAAATTTGCTGTTTAAATTTTTCACATGAATTTTATACTGTCTACATTTAGTTACATGACATCCATTAAAATATCACTAAAGTTAGCACCAGGATAAATGGATTGCTTGACTTATATATTTATTTTAGAGTCATGTATATAAGCAATATAGATTTATTACCAAGCTCTAAAAAATGCAAAAAAAAAAAAAAAAGGTACAAGAAAGCAAAAGATTTAGAATCTTACTATTCTAAAACAACCAGTATTAAAATTTGAAGTTCATAATTTTAGACATTCAAGTGATTCCCAAAATACAAAAATAAGGATGGATGACAGGAAGGATGCATAGATACAAAAATAGTTATAAGAATGGAGTCAGATTTTACCTATTATTGTGACTATCTATTTTTCTCAGTTAGTTGGAATTTAACCAAAGAAAAAAGAAGCTAGATCAAAAGGGAAGAAGTTGCCAAACTACAAGATTAAGACTTGATGGCAATAAATACATTGCTGAAAGACCCTTTTAAAAAAAGATGTAAAGATTTAAAAGATTATTAAAAACTTAGAAGTATTTTCTTTTTAATTGAATAATTAAAGTTATACAGTATTAATAAATGTTCAAAGATCATTTAATTTGCTCTTTTATACTTCCTCCCACCTTATTTCCTTTCTACTTCCCAGTTTTTAATACAGATTATGTTTTTTACTTTGTCAGAGATTTTAATATTTTTATTTCTTCTTTAACTACATTTTCACAGCTATTTAATCTTAGTTTTGTATTGAATTAATTAGATGTTTACACTATTACTATTTGTAATTTTTCAATTATTTATTTCACTTCATCTCTTTTTTAACTTGATCTTCTGCAAGTTGGTCATCTTGATCATCTTGATCATTAACTTGATCATCTTCAAATTCTTTTTTTCTTTTCTTTTCTTTTTCTTTTTCTTTTTTTTTTTTTAAGATTATATGACCCCAGTGGAGTAAATCCTCACTTTTTAAATCTGAAATGTTTGGCTATTGTCTTTCTGTTGTAAAGGATGCATCACTGGGTATATTTGTGAGTAGCCCCGTTTTCCCCTTAATAGTCTTTAACCTGTATTTTACAGAAGAGAAGTCTGAGATTAGTCTAATTTTTCTCCTTATGGGTAACTTACTTTTTTTTTTAAGATTTATTTATTTATTCATTCAGAGAGAGAGAGGCAGAGACACGGGCAGAGGGAGAAGCAGAGAGCCCGACATGGGACTCCATCCTGGGTCTCCAGGATCACACCCTGGGCTGCAGGCGGTGCTAAACCGCTGCACCACCAGGGCTGCCCGGTAACTTATTTTTTATACCTGGAGACCTGTACAATGCATTCATCCTCTGTGAATTTCAGTAAGTTACCAGGATTTGCCTCAGTGTTGAAGCAATGTCCTAGAGTATTGCACTTCTTTTTAAATAAATTATGTTCTTTCTTCCTTGATTCCTAAATATTGTTTTTCCTATATTTATGTCTGAAGTTCAACAGATATGGGATGTTTTGATGTTGAGCATTTCAAATCACCTTTTGATAATATGTATACAATATGTGTTTTTACTGTATAGGCTCAATTACTAGTTTTATAAGATTTTTTCCCCATATTTTATTTCTGAATAACTTATTTGTATTCAGTTAATACTATAGAGTTAATACTGTATTAGTCTGCTATATCTGCCATAATAAAATACCACAGACTGGGTGGCTTAAATAACAGAAATTTATTTTCTCAAAGGTCTGGTGACTAGAAAGTCTAAGACCAAGGTACAGCAGGCTTCAGTTTCTCCTGATGGTTTTCTCCTTGGTTTGAAGATAGATGCCTCTTCACTGTGCCTCACCTGTAGAGTGAGAGAGCAGGCAAGCTCCCTGATGTCCCTTTTTAGAAGGACACTAATTCCATCATAGAAGCTCCAACCTTATGACCTCAGCTAATTACCCCCCAAAGACCCCATCTCTAAATACTACCACATTGAGGTTTAGGTCTTAAACATACAAATTTTGGGAGGACACAAACATTTAGTGCATAACAAATATATTGAGCTCTCAATTTCAGGATGTAAGTGAAATATAGATTTCATGTGGCCTTTGTATTTATCATGTTCTCCCTAATTACTTTATTCTTTTTTTCTGTATCCCTTCACCATGATTGTCTCAGGCTTTTTTCTTCCATGCCATTAATTTGACTTTTCTCCAGGTCTGTTTTGTTCTTTTTTCCCCCCAATGTGTTTATTAGATGATGTTATTATGCACAATACATTCCCTTAACTCTACGTTGTCTTTTTCCCAGTATACTTTTTCATGTGTAGTTTTTCTTTGTATACATATTTTATTGAATTCAAAATTTCACCAATTTCTAAACAAATTCTGCTATTGCAGAGAGTTCTTTTGCAGAATTTGTTTCCACTCCTTTGCTTATGTTTGTTTTAGGTGAAGTTTTAGGAAATGCTGGCTTATTTTTTTTTCATCTTGTTCTTAATGTGGGCTGGTAAATTTGGATTAACCATACATTCTGACATAGTTTGAGGAATCGTTTTTTGAATCCTCATCTAACTAATCTGGTTGGACCATATAGATATGATCCCAGCTTTTTCAAGTTTGTGACATAGTATCATTTTCCTTTCTCTATTAGATTTTTGCTAATGAAACTTTGGATTTTTAAATATTTCAACTGTTTTTTCTTTACTTAATTATGAATGGAAGGAGAACCCATTTGTGAGTGAATCAGCTTTATTATTATTATTATTATTATTATTATTATTATTATTATTTTCTCTTAACCGAGCATCTCTAAGGCCATGAAACTAAAGAACAGTTATTGCAGGGACAAAATTTTTGGAGAAGACTCCAAGAGAAGAGAGAGCAAGAAGGAAAATTTTATATTTAGAGGTAAATTAACAATGCTTAAGAGAAAGGAATAAATTCAAGTCTTTTTAAAGAACTTGGTATGAAGAACAGAGCTTCTTGCATTTTATCTGGATGTATTCTGGAGACTTTAGAAAACAGTAATAAATGGCCAACTAGGTGGATTTCAGCTGTGATGGTGAATGCTGGTGCATTACATTTCTACCCATGACAGAGCATGAGTAAGTAAGAACGATATGCTTGTTTGATAAAATATATGTGGAAGATTGAACACACGTTTTATATAGAAAAATGTATATATGTTAACAATCCACAATAAACTATATGAGCATTATCTTGAGGAAATGAGCTCAATTATTAAAAGAAGTGACATTTATGAACTACGTAAATTGATATCCAATTAACTTGCTGCAGCTATCTTATTAAATGCCAATTAAGTGTATTAACATTCTTTACAATTTCATATATCAATATGAATTTAACTGTACCTTTATTGCCATTGTAATTCTGAGTTAATTACATAGCTAGATGATTTATCTTTTGCATAATTATCAAGCCTTACCCTCTGTTCTTCAAAAAAATAAAACTGATAACTTTATAAACTCTGAAGGTAAGTCCCCAAAGACATTAATTTCCTAGCTTTTTACAAATCTTTGTTTTGAAGCAAAATGCAGATTGCACATGGTTTGTGGTAGCTGGATAGTGATTTTAATTCTTTATGTGAAATAAAATATGAAGCAACTATGCAATGCACCTGAAAGGCATTACTAGGTCTTCAAATTGTTTTCTTTTCTATTATGATTTTGGTTAACATCTTCATAAACAGATTTTCTGGCAACTGAGAGTTTTCTTAATCAAACAGGATAAGAAGCAGTCCATTAGAATATGAATATTTTAGATCATTTTGGTGAGACCTGTTTTATTTTTCTTCATCAATCCCCTGAATACCTAGCATGGTAACAAGCATTTACCAAGTTTGAAATAGTTGAAAAGATCTTGAGCTTTGAAGTCAGATAATTTGGGGCTCAGTTTCTCTCTCAGTTTCTATATCTTTGGTCTTGGAAATCAGTGACATTTTTGGCATTTAGCCTGTTTGCTCATCAGTGAAATGTGGATGGTAACAACTCCTACATAGGTTTATGCTTAATATTATATTTGATTAAATTCATAATGATAATACTGGGAATAATATGCATGCAAGTTTATACTCAGTAAAAACTGACTTTTATTTCAATTCTATATATTTTTTAATTTTTAAACAATTTCATTCATTTGTATATACCTACTGCCAAATAATTTTATATAATTTTATATATGATTTATGAATGGGATGGATCTCAGGGCATATCTTAGTTTTGAATGAGGGAAGTAAAAAAAATGCATGCATATGAAAGAAAATTTGGTTATTCAAATTTGGGTATATACAGGACTATTGTGTTGTTTCATTAATCTGATTAAAATAAAATTTAAATGTTTAATGGTTAACTCTATACAAAGAGAACTTCTTAGACAGATATTTACTTATGGTTCAAGAGAACCATAAGTAAGCACTGATGAATCTAAATCCAAGTTATTGAGAGCAGGGATGCTAGAAAATAAGTACTGACTCCATAATGACAGGCAGCCATTCCATGGAGGCATGTAAGTGTTTTGGCTATCATACATATCATACATATCACATGTAGCCTGTTCATCACTGCATTGCTGTGTGATACTCAGATGTATGCTTCAAGTGGAAAGGCGTAACTTTCTGTGGGCTGTTTTCATGAACTCTGCCCAACACTGTTTCCTTCATCTTCTCAGCCCTCACATTACCCCTGTGTGGAAAGACTACGTGGAAACCAGACTGCTTCCCTTTCTTCTTCTTTCCTTACTTAAGCACTGATGATCACTCCCCTGCTTGGCATTGTCACTTGTTTCTTTGTTAATCTGTGCCCATTTAAGTCTTCTATAAAATTTCTAATAAAGTCACCTATAAAGCCATCAAATGTCAGGTACAATAATAAATGACTGTGGAAACAAAAATCACCCTAATGAAATAGAAGAGAGCCTAAAATCCTTGCCCATGTGCTTCCAATTAAAAATGTTTCCTCTGGCTTGCCATTATTTATATCATTGTTAATGACGGAATTCACACTGAAATAAATGTCTTTGGTGTTGGTGATTATTCATGAGGCCCATGTGTCTATACGTACCTCACACAGAACATTCTCTATGGTGGTTTGAGATTGAGGATTACTGGGAATTGATATAGAAGGCTGAGAAAGGGTTTCACCTGTAGCTTCACAATAGTTTCATTGAGCTCTGGGTTTGACTGATAAGGATGAACAATTGTGACCACTACAGGAAATTTATGGAAATTAGTTGAACAATTCCAGTGTGGCTCTAGAATATCAAAATTACAATTTATACAGATGGTGACTCTTTACAGTCAACTAAGCAACAAAAATAAAGCTCCTGCTGCTTGTCAGAAAACCAGCATTTGGATAAAAACTTTTTGCAGCACTCGTAGTCCACATGGCCAGTAAGTAGCAGGCATAAGTCTGACTTGAAAGCTGCTAGATTTCCTTTTCTAATATTTGATAGCCTACTGTCCTATTTTATTTCTCCTCAGAGTTCTTAATTTAGATCAGAATTTCAAGGATCTCTCCCAATTTCATAACTAACTGCAAAAGACACCCATGAAAAAAGAAAGATACAATTAGTCCTAATGATAGCTTTTATCCATTGATTTCAGGCATTTTACATATGCATAGTTCACAAAACAGCTTTGCAACGTAGGCATTTCTTACAATGATTTTCCATATGAGAAAACTATACTTGAGAGACTAACCACCAAGTAAGTTGTTATCTAAACAGACCCATTTGTCTCTTGAGCTCATATTCCTTGAGCTCCACAGTCCTACTGGTGAGTTAATTGACTGACTTATGAGTTCATCTTTTCCACATCATTACAGATCTCATTCCTATGAACATATATCCCCCAAATCCCCACAATTATCTTGCGTAATTACTTTAATACCTTCTTCTGGAGTCTGTATAAGTTTAGTCACTCAAAAGTACCTCCTGTGTTGTCAGGAATATATTGTTGCTTTTATAGTCTGTATGTCCTCTAATTATCTGGTTTTGAAGGATTCTTGCCTGGTAACTTAATTCTACTGGAATTAAGGTGGAATGAACACACGAACACCACAGTGATTTAACCTAATCTGCTGTGTCTGGCAGTTCAAGCATGGTGTGGAGTGGCAAGGTAAACATTCACCTCCTCAAATACTTTAAGTTGTATTATAAAATGTTTTATGAGTTGAAACTCTCAAGCATTATGCAATCCCTTTTAATTGTTTTTTACCCTTACTTTTCAACTAAGGAGAACATAGAAGTATCCGGTCCCCTAAACTTATGATACATTGAGAAATAATTATAACAATGGTGATTGTACTAGCAAGAAGCTTTAATTTAGGTAAATACGCTACTTCAATCTGTTTTATTTCATTCAGACATCCCTGAACTCTGTATGTATGTATGTGTATGTGTGTGTATAAATATATATATATATTTAAATTAACAGTATCCCCTTGCAGTTGCTAAAAACTTGCTCAATATATGCTGCAAGATCCATTCAAATATTCTAGTCTTCTCTCTTGTTTCTCATTATGTTTTATTCTTTATATAGCACTTCAATTTGTAAACCCCTTAAATAGTTCTTAAAAGTTTTCTTTATATAGTATTTAGTGGCATGTTCCACATTTCCCAACAATGGTTCAAGTGTCTGTGCTACTGTAGGCCAGTATCTAGGGTTTCTTGAACTGCCATAACTTACTAAAGTTCTTGTGTATCTTGCCAAAGTCATAAACAAATGCTTTCTTTCTTTCTTTCTTTTTTTTTTTTAATTGAAGCTTTTGTCTATTGCAAGAAATCATTGCTGATCCTGTGGGATGGCTTAAAAAAATTTACTTTTTTTTGGTTTAAGGCCACCACCTTTCTTTTCTAAAAGTTATTTCCTGCCCCCATGGAATGATCCAGTCACTTCTGTCCTTAGTTTGCTATTTTGGCACATTTTTGGATTCCAGTCTTCCTGCGTTTATAGACATATAACATAGAGACAGGAGATTAAGTCCAGGAGATAAATTTGTCATCATAGTGAAGGTGACTGGTAAAACCTCCTCCCACACTTTTCCTATAGATTAGAGTGAGGTTTTATAGTTTTCACCAGAGTCTTAAGGGGACTTATGAACCAAAATAGGACAAAATAACCTTTTATGCAGATATTTAGGTGTGTTATAAATAGGTAGTCACTTAACATTTAGTAGTGAAAACCATAAAGCTTTCAGGAGGTAGTCTAGGAGAATATCCTCATGACTTGGCATGGGTAAATATTTCTTAAGCAGAGAACTGTTTTAAAAAGAAATTTCATTATAATCCAGAATTCCATTTGATCAAAAGACACCATGAAGAGAAAATGCAAAACAGGGAAAGAAGATGTTTGCAATACATACATCTGACAAAGGACTTATATCAGGATATATAAAGAAATCATAGCAAAGCAGTAAAAAAAGGACAAATACTTTAGAGGAAAAACAATAAAAAATCGGCAATTCACAAAAAAATGTATCCAGTGATTAATAAACGTAAGTGTAGAGTTGAACAACATCATTCTTCACAAAATTAAAATTCCAATGAGATCATTGAGATATCACCTATACTCACTATAATGGCTGAAATTTTTTAAAAATGATAATACCACATGGTAACTAGCATGTTGAACAAATGCAAATTATATGACTAATGGGAAGATTGTTCAAACACCTTCAAAATGTTTGTTTGCAGGATCTACTAAAATAACACCATGTATCCTAACATTCTGTATACAAATGCAAATAGAGATGCTTTATTATATACTCTGTGTGTGTATGTGTATTAATAGGCACGTCCACATTTTTGCATCAGAAGTGGAAAAGAGTGCAGATAATAACATTGTACACAATAGCCAAAATTGGACTAAGAGCTTCAAATGTTCATCATCAATAGATGGGATAAATAAACTGTGGTACGGTCATGCAGTGGAACACTATACATTAATAAAAACAACAAACTACTTGCTGGTATTTGTAAAAATCCTAGATGAATCACACACATATGATTGTGAGCAAAGGAAGTCACTTACAAAAGAGTGTAAACAGAAGATATCAATATATATTGCTATAAAACAGGCAAATTAGTCTACAGTGATAAAAGTCACAATAGTGTTTACTTTTCTGAGATGAGTAATGACTTTTAAAGGGGCATGAGGCATTGTTGGGCAGCTGGCAGTGTTCCACGTCTTAACCTGGGTGGAAGTTATTTGAGTTTATCTGCATGGGTACATTTTGTAAAAATTAATCAAGTTGTACAAGTGTGTACTTTTTTTATTATACCTTAATAAAATGAAGTGAAAAAAATACCAAAACTTGACACATAATGATCATCTCTAACAAGGAGGATAGAAAACTTCCCAAGGGAAGAACACTTTCCTTAGTTTTGTAATTGTCCTATGGACAGAGCCAGATTAAGTAGAACAGAAGAACTCTTCTGGCTCTTGCTTGTAGATAACCACTGTGAGAAAAACAGTGTATTCTTCCTGAGTCATTCTGCCATTTATTTATGTATTATTATCAATTTTTCTGGCCAGTAACATTGTGTAATGACACTATATTTATAGAATTACTTGGGAGATGTAATAAAATAATTTAATGAAAGTGTTCATCATGGTGCATGACACATAGCACTCATATTTTAGATATTATTATTGTTAACATTACCATAATTTTTATTCACATTATTATAGGCCCCAGCTGATTTCTGACCAATGTATCTTTTCTAGGTCTATTTTTAATTTTAAGAAATGGTACTAAAAAAAATTTAAAAGAAAAGAAAAGGTACTATTTTCTGCACTTCTCCCCTATTTACAGATTTCCATTTTGTGGGGGGTTCCTGGGCAGCTCAGTCAGTTGTGCATCTGTCTCTTGTTTCAGTTCAGGTCATGATATCAGGATCATGGGATCAAGCCCCGAGTCAGGCTCCAAGCTCAGTGTGTAGTCTGCTTGGGATTCTTTGCTCCTCTGCTCCTTCCCTACCGCTGGCACTCTTGCCCCTGCCCCCCTCTCAAATAAATAAATAAAATCTTTAAAATTGTTTTGTGTTCTGCAAAGCATAAGTAAAATGAAACAAAATAGAAACTTTTGTGGTAACAATATATACATATACATTTCTTATCAGCAAAACTGCTATGCCTTTGTATTAATTCCTCTAAACAATTATTTAGATTAAGCTACCGATTGTAGTACTGTTACCTATTTGGAGCATTTTCATGTCATGGTGAGCAATTCAAATGTATACTCTATAAGTCTGAGCCTATTTTGGTCTATCTTTTGACTGCATTACGGTCCTCTTTAAGACCAAAGCAAGACTGTAGCTCCTGAGAGAAACATGATTCATCTCTAGCACCTATTTTGTTAATTGTATGGTGCTAGGACTTCACGTTTGCTCTTTTTGTTCATGGAAGATGGATTTTTAGGACTGCAAGGACAGTAGAGATTATAATCTAACAGCTATCCCTCAAGTCACTGAGGATAAAAGTCAGGTCCAGAGGTTGTAAGAACTTGTTTTGGTTCATACAGCATAGGACATAGACAGAACTGGAACTCCTGTGTCCTAAGTACTGGTTCCTTGCTCCTTTCATTGCTTCATGCTGCTATTGTATGTCCTTTCTGAGAAGGCAGTAATGAGACAAATGTTCAAAGTATCAGATGGAAGGGATTCATCAATAGGTTCTTTTCTTTCAAATAGAGTGACTTGCAGAGTTCTGTTTTTGGCAAGCTGTGATTCATACACAAATTTGCATGCCAAATTCATTGTGTTCCACCCTTACTTTAGACTATGAATTAGATTACAACACAAAAAAATTAGTGTTGTTAATCACTTACGTAGCCCCATCATCTCCTCTCATTATCAGAAGTTTTTACTAGTGACAAGTTAGCTGATGATTTTCTTTCTGGAGAAAAGTCAATAGCATTGAAAGAATATTTCATATAATTTTCTGAGCTCTCTGTTTGTGATATTTTTATATTAGAAGAGGTAGAAAGGTCCACCAAAATAAATACATTATGTAGTAGGCAGTGAAGGGGTAAAGCCACTTTTTTCTGTAATCACAGTTTTTTCTAAAGTCATATAGTCCCCTATAAATGAGATAATAAAGTAACTCCACATTGGTTCCTTCAGTTCCCTGGAGTTTAAAATGTATTAATGGCTATTGGATTCAGAATAAATAAACTGGATGGAAAAATCATTATGTGAGTTCTATTTTCCAAATATCAATTTGGTTCCTAAGCACTCCAATAACTTACCCTTAATTTCCAGCTTGAAGCTTCTGAGAAAAATAGTTGAAATTTGGGGCATCATTTATTTTTCCCCTCTTATAATAATGGGATGTGAATTCAGCAGCTGAGTTCATTGAATTTGGCATTAGAAGCTGATTCATCTCTTAAAAAAACACACATTTTACATATTGAATTTCATCCTTTGGAGGATAGCAAACAATAAAAAATACATTGGAAAAATTAGTGGGGGGATGCCTGGGTGGCTCAGCGGTTGAGCACCTGCCTTCCGCCCAGGGTGTGATCCTGGAGTCCCGGGATCAAGTCCCACATCGGGCTCCCTACATGGAGTCTGCTTCTCTCTCTGCCTATGTCTCTGCCTCTCTTTCTCTCTCTGTGTCTTTCATGAATAAATAAAATCTTTTTTAAAAAATTAATTAAAACTTATTAAAAAGGGGAAAATTAGTGGGAATGGTTGGATGAATAGACCTTCCTTTATGTGTTGTTGAATCCAGCAGTATCATGTAAACCCCAGTTCTCTCTATTAGGATTTAACACTGAGAATTAGTGAACAGCATTATTAAACAGAATTATGTCTTTCCTGGGATAAATGTTTCAGTTTCCTTGTTTTCAGTTTGCATATACTGAGACCTTTATATTTCACAACGCCACATCAGGAAAGGTCAAAAATGGCAGATCACAACAGGATGTGTAGGGCAGTGCATATAATCTACATGCATGCAAGTGTGTGGATCTTAGGGGTGACCTGCCGAAAAAATTCATTTTTTTTATCACTAACGCTCCTTTCCATAGAAAAATGAGCAATTAGTTGGCATGAATGACAAAAAGATAAACTGTAGTGCACAACAAGAGCAGACCAATAATTCATACTCACAGTCCAAGGTCTTGTAAAGTGGTCCAAATATTCACAAAAGTTTAAGTTTCTAAATTCAACAAGCAGTTTATCGAGCTCCTACTTTTGTACCTTTCTCATGTAGTTTATTTTTCCTCCCCAAATCTCCATTTTCAGTTAGGGATGTCATGTAATAATTTACCTTTTTAACTGTCTTCTCCTTAAAACAAGCAAACTTAAAATGAATAAAACTCAAGTTTATTTCAGTGGCAAAAAATATTATCGAAGTTACTGATTATAGATTTGAAAAGATTTTTAACCTGTAATTCACAGTCAGTGTCTATTTCCTTCATTTGTCCCTGCTTCCCTTTCTTCCTCCCTCATTTCCACCCTTCCTTCTTTCCATCTCTTACTCCTTCCTTCTCTTACTCCTTTACTACCTGCCTCCCTCTCCCTTTCCTCCCTTCTTCCTTCTTCCCTTCCATGATTTTTGTAATTGAATACCTATTGAAATCCTAAAATTTAATGAGTACCCATAACTTCACCTCCTGAAGACAATAACAGTAGTATTTTTACATAAAGATTTCCCAAATTTCGTGTATATATTAAAAACTTGTTCAGTATAGAAGTATGTGATAGTTGGATCATACTATATATATAAATTTTGTGACATTTCTTTTGCATTCAGCATTTTAGATTATATACTTATAAATAATTTCCTGAAGTTGTGTTACTTTGTCAGTTCCAATCTTTGGAATCTTAATTTACTGGTGTTCCAAGTGATACTTCAAGTATTTTGCCTTGTTTTGAGTCTAAGGTGAGGTTCATAAGACCATGCTACTTTCGTGAATATATACATTTAATGCTGCACATTGTTCCATACATGTAGATTTAACTCACTTGTAATATTGATAACTTTGAGCTGATATTAAATTAAAAATCGATTTTACAATTATTCAAGTGGAATATATCTATTCCTTCTACTGGCACTGTATTTACTGAGGCAAACTTCTAAGTGTTTTCTCTCTCTATCTTCTACACAGGGTCCAGATGTATTTTCAGAAATATAGATCTGATATTAACACTTTTCTAGATGCCTCAAGTTCTTTTGAAATTGGAGCATACATTTTTCATAGTTTAAATTTTCTATGGTGGCTTTTTCTTGCCTCTTGGGTATTTTAAAAATTATTTTATTTTACTTTTTCATCATGATAAGTGTACTTTTTAATCGCCATCACTTGTTTCTATACTATGCAAAGCAATCTACAGATTTAATGTAACCTCTATCAAAATACCAACAGCATTTTTTACAGAATTGAACAAATAATCCTAAAATTTGTTGGGAACCACAAAAGACCTCAAATAGTCAAAACAATCTTGAAAAGGATAAACAAAACTGGCAGTATCACAATTCCAAATTTCAAGTTATATTACAAAGCAGTGGTAATTAAAGCACTATGGTATCTCTTAGATATTTCTTGAAGAAAAAGGAAAATGTCCCTTAACTTCCAATACTAAGGGACTACTCAAGATTTCCTAAAAATGCAGTATATTTTCAAATTGTCATAATTTTACCAAATTCAAACTGTTTCATCATACACACACACACACACACACACACACACACACACACACAACATGATCCTGTGCTCTACCCAAACTTTCTAAAAACTTCCTACACACAGATACACAACACTGATGTACAAATTCATTTTTCTCTTTGGTGGAATGTAATCAACCACACTTCAGAGCCCAAACTAAACACCTTTCTCGGAATTAGCTATCTTGCCCAGAAGCCCTGGGCAATTAGGATAACTCTCATCTTTGGTCATGTGGTTATTATATGACATTAATTACCACAGGTTTTGCCACAACCAAACTTACACTTTTGGAGGTCAAGAACTGTGCCATAATACCAGGTATCAGGCAATAGGACTTAGGGCTTTTTTGAATGAAAGAGTGAATTATTATGATCATGCTCATATTTAAGACACAGAACAAAAGTCTTTTACCTCTGTGTGTGGCAGGAGAATTGCTCTGGAGGGATAAATTGATGAAAAACATCTTACTGGCCTAAGTTCAAAGAAAATAAAGGACAATTATTTGAATAATTTGAAAACAATTTAGTTCATTTACTGACAAGAGCAATAAACCATGACTTTCTTGTATAAGGGGAAGGAGCAGGGCAGTGTTGAATGTGCTGGATATTAAGAGGTTAATGAAAAATCATGACCTATAGTTAAGTGGCTGTAGTTCAGCTACTGTCTGAATGTATATAAACGCTCCCAAATTCTCCAAGCTTTATTACTCATTTTTTTAGCAAATTGCATTTTTAACAATGAATAGTGTTCATTTGAGCCCAGAGATTTTATGGTGATACCAGGTATTTTTTTTTTAAATACAAATTCACTTTAAAAAGCAAGACATTGAATTAGAATTTGTCTCCCTAGTACCTGTATTTTTCAGCTTTGAAAATGCTCGTGACTACTTTCTTAGGAAAAAAAAGTTACATTTAGGCAGAAATGAATAAAACTGGAGAGAAGAAAAATAGCCACAAGGTTAAAAAGTTAGAAAAAAGCTGAAGGGAAACCAACACAGCTGCCCAGAACCATGGAGAAAAGCCTTTTGGGGATCCATAATAAATGAACATAGGTGATTAAATTTAATTCAGTAGTTGATGGTTCCCAGGGGCCAAGACTGGCTCTCAGTATATAAAATATATAACTCTGTGTTGGCTTAAACATTCACTGCCAGGCTATAGGAAACACACTTAATTCCACCTCTAACCATCTTTCACATGAGAGGTAATTTATTAAAGACCTTGCCCTTCCCTTTGGTATACAGTTCAGATTGCCTGTTTCTCTTCTATCATCATTATATTATTTCCCAGAAATAGTGGTTTTCGTCAGGGAAATTTCTAAGGGCAAAGGATGAGGCAGACTGCTACCTCATTCTTTTGTTATTATGGCCTCCTAGATAGACTAAGAAAGACCTTTTGCATATAAGCTAAAACTACATAAAAATAAGAAATATCATCCTTTCATTCAGCCAACACTTTCGGAGATACCAGGCCATAGGGGTATAGGCCTGAATTAAGGCAGCAGTGCCCTGAGGTAAGCTTACTTTCCAGAGAGAAGAGACCTGAAACAAAATGGTAATAGCTATACAGTAAAAGAAGTTCTCACTTTCCATGCCAGGCTCTGAGCCAGCAACCCTATTGGTGCCCAAAGATTGGTGTGTTTGTCTGGTTTCATTTTGTGCCTGTTTGTTCATTTTTTTTATATGGGTAAGTGGTGAGAAATGGCTAACGATTTCATACTGCCTAGGTAGTTTAGGAATCTAAATCCAAAAGACACTAACCAGTTAATGTCATTGAGAGAGAAGAGTGTTTAACATACTACTGATTGTCACATTATGAAGAGAGGGGCAGTGCTTCACCATGGTTGATGGAATGGCATCTAACTAACTTCTTGGGATTTTAATAGTTTTCATAGATGACAAGGAACAATTAGCTACTCCCTGCAGAATGATTGATTGATTGATTGATTGTCCAAACACTTGTCTTCCATATACCTCAACATTGGGTCTCTTTATTTTGAAAATGTAGGGTCAGGATTTCCAACCTAAGTTATTGATCTATAATTGTTTTTGCAAGTCATGAAAATTGCATTGTATGATTGCAAATATTTAAATATAAAATAAGTTTTATACTTAGTTCATCTGAGTGTTTCAAAATGGTTATATGTTTACATTGCATAGATTAAGCTCCCCATTACCTTGCCTGTGGTCATTTGTTGTAGATACAGCTTAATATTTCCCTGAAACATATGCATTTTGACAATATTATAGTTTATATTGGAAGAGCACATTGTGGCTCTGAGGACCCACAACATCAGCCCTTATCCACAATGCCTCTACTCATATATCAAATATGAAGCATTAGTTTTAAGATAAATTTTAACAGTATAAATTCCCATAGATTTAGTATTTTAAAAAGCAATTATATCAAACCCTCAAAAATCATCTCATCATGTTAATTTTAAGCATTGCTATCAAGTCTTACTTAATTTCTTACCCAAGAGTCTCTGCAGAGCAATAAATCATATTTTTTATATTTACTCAAATAATTATCATCCATGTAATATTTTAGCTCAGTTATATCTCAGATTCCTATTGCTTAGCTTAGTTCTGTGTTTCATAAAATCTTTTTCCCTTATTCTATCTTTTTTTTTAATTTTTATTTATTTATGATAGTCACATAGAGAGAGAGAGAGAGAGAGAGAGAGAGAGAGAGAGAGGCAGAGACATAAGCAGAGGGAGAAGCAGGCTCCATGCACCGGGAGCCTGACGTGGGATTCGATCCCGGGTCTCCAGGATCGCGCCCTGGGCCAAAGGCAGGCGCCAAACCGCTGGGCCACCCAGGGATCCCTTATTCTATCTTTTTAATAGGATAAAGGGTAGAACAGAAATGTCCTTCAAAATGGATTCAATATTTTATCTTAAAATCTTTCCTGTCAACTCTTTCTCTCCTTGACACCTCTATTAATTCTATCACACATTTTGTATTTACGGAAAATACTAATACGCTTTTGTTATTTAAAAAAATCACCAAAACCCCCAAAAAAAAACAACCCAAGAAGTGCACTATTGAATGATGAACGGGAAATTTTACCACTGTGCTGTGCACCTAAAGAAGAAGAGAGTTAAAAGACTCAGAGAATGACGCAGAGGGAAAGAAAGACTTTGAACTGTCCCTGTTCCATATCAGGAGAACAAAGTCTCTCTGGGTGTTGCTGATTGGCTGTCAGTATCTGGGCTTGTCCTCAGGTAGAACCTGAGCTACTTGGAGGTGGTTGGCTGCATTATAGGGAACTCCCCAGGGATTATGGCACCAGGCTGCCTAAATCAAGGCTATGATGCCCAGTCTGTTCTGCATTGCTGACAGGAGGCTACATGACCAAGTCAAGGTTGGTCTATTTCTTTGATACAAAGTGAATGAAATCAAATGTTCAACTGACTGTGTAATTTTCCTTGTTGCTCCTAACACTGTATTTCAAGGAATCATTTTATAAGTAAATAAAGAAAATGTAAGGTACTTTCTCCCCTCCCTTAAAATTAAGGGACCTTAGAACCCTTTGCTGCTTGGGCATCAGGATTTCTCAACCTCAACACTGTTGGCCAGTGTTTGTTGTTGAGCCAGTGATTTGTTGTTGTTGTTGTTATTATTATGGTGGCTGCCCTCTGCATTGTAGGATATTTCACAGCATCCTTGGTTGTGCCAAAATGAGTCAAAAGGAAACCACACTTGAAATCAAGGTGGGAGGCCCTAATTGGGGAGCTTTTATGCGCATACTTATCTTTGCAGCCTTCACATCCAGCAGGAAGATATGGATTCTTTTGACAAAGGAGGACATTTTTTACTAGGAATTTTATTTCTTGCTTTTAAGAAAAAGAAGGAAAATCTCTCCCTGCCCCAACAACAACATCCTCACCAGCTTGCAGCCAGTGAGAAGCTGTCACAACTTCAAACTTGTTCTTCTCCAGTGAACTTTTATTCAAAACAACCATCCCCAGTGTCCTCCTAAAGCCATACGAGAAGCTGACCTTGCCTTTGTTTCACCTGACTTGCCTATGGTTTGCTTTAGTTTGCATGTCTCGAATTACAGTTCCTCCTCTAGTCCCAAATAAATCCATTTTGCTAGTAAAACAACTATTTAGTTTGTCAAATTGACAGTTGCTGTCCACTAGATGCCAGTAGAAACACCCCAACCCTAGTTGCCACAACCGAAAGTGTCTGTAGACAGGGCCAGATGTGCTCTGGGAAAGAAAATCACTTTCAGTTGAGAATTAATGTGCTAGGCTGGTAGAAATAATCAATTTTCCATCACTATTAGACTTCCCTTCTAACTCCCATAGGGTTATGGAAACATTCCCAAAACATTCGGGAAGGTAGCCACAGTTTTGGAGGGTTATCACTAAGACATTAGCAGAACTCCCTTGAAGTTGGGTGACTTTGCTTTTGGGTCATGCTGGGAATAGAACAAGCCCTCCTGGAGATGAGAGCCCCATGCCTAGCTTTGTTCTCCCCACTACTGCTCCACAGCAGTTGCCCTCTGAGCCCTGCATTGCCGCACAGTGAAGAGATAAGCTGAAGAAAGTGCCAACCCCGTCATGTTTGAGCATGTCTCTTTATCCTCCTCTAGATCTTCAAGAGATGACCTCCCAGCCTCCTTCCTCCTGAACAGTTTGTTTGCATAATCTTGGCAATAGATACACACTTAGAAATAAGGGGTAAAGGCAGTTGAAAGTAAGTGTTTTCTGCTTGCAAAGTGCTAAAGTTTTAAAGTAAAATATTATAAAGGATATTTTTAGTGTTTTAGAATGGGGAAGGGGGAAAATACAAAGAACAAAATATATATAACTTGTAAAATTTGGAGCAGGAGCAGAAATTTGTGGGTGAGAGGCCACGCGTCGTCTTGAGGAAATTGTGAGTTTCACATATTTGAATACTGTCTTAATCTCTATCCTTGGACACAAGGCTCTTCCTGCCTTCTAGGCAGGGGGTTTTAAGAGAGACAAACCTCGTAGCCCTTTGAGCGATTTGAAGATGGTGGCTTCTTAAGCCTCGTCCAAAGTCCTTATTGTTGTTTTTTAATGTAAAGCAGATATTGGAAACTGATGTTACTGAGTCAAGAAATCAACATGGTTGGATATACACTTTGGAGCTAGCCTGCCAGCTTTTAATGTCCACTTCTGACTCACATACAAGTTAATTTCCCTGCTATTCATTTTCCTCCATTATACTAATAAAACTACCTCTTTTATAGAGTGGTTTGACAATCAAATAAGTTAATACACTGAAAGTTTAGAATGGTACCTGTAGTCAGTACTCTGTAAGTGTAAGTTATTCACTCTGTTATTACCTTGGCAAAAAGGATTACACCTTCTAAAATGAATCAGGCCCTAAGGAAGGACTAAAGAAAAAGCAGATCGAGGAAGTCATTCAGAGTGGCGTAGAAGAATGTCCTCAGAGAGTATTCAGAATCTATCTGTGCCTTGCCCACAACTCTCCCTGGCTCATTATGTCAAAGCCTGGTTTACGTCCGTGTCTAATCCAGTGTTGTGACTGCCCATGGCCTGATCTGTCAGAAGTAAAATGCACGTAATATGTAACATCTAGCTTAGCGTTAGTATGAGCTGACCTCAGATAATCCCAGTACCTACTTCTTCTGACCTCAGCCCAACCAATGTCAATCGTAGCTGTTCCTTCAGTCTTTGGGCTGGCTGCTAAGAAGTTAGGAACAAATGCTTAGGACCTAGTTAGGGATGCTGTGGAATAAAGAAATGTTTTTAATGTCTTTTCACTCAGATTTTTTAAACCTTATTTTCCCAACGATTCCTTTTTTGCCTTTTTCCTCAGGGAGTATCAACACCCTGTGGAACTGTGGTTCTAAGGAATACAATATGGGATGTGCATTCTAATGTACCCATTCACATTGATTAATACATGCTCTGGTCTCTGGTCATTTTTGTGAACCTGTGGGTTACTTTTTTATTAGCTTTTTGCCACCCTGTGCTTTTATGGTTTTATCTCACCACATATTCATTAAGCTGTTTCTATTGGCACTGTATATTATAATAATATCCAGTCTTAACCACTGCTTTTCCAAATAAGCATCCTAACTCAGAGCAGGTGCCACTTTACCTGCCACACATGCTATCTTTCTTTAGATAATTGCAAGCATCTCCTTCTTTTACTTGTATCTACCCCTGAGATGAGGAAATTTGGAGACAATTAGTGTTTCACTATAATCACTTTGGCTTTAATAATGGTTGACCATGAAAGGTTCATATTAAATTACAACTAAATACTAATGTGTTTTTCTGAAGCTAATGAGCCACTTGTGCCTCAGGAGAAGAAAATGAAAATACTGCTGTTTTTGTGAAAGAATGTTCAGCGCTTTCAGCATTCCTTATTTATGGATCAGATAGAAATAGCTCAAATGTACTCATTCTTGAGATATTTCAGGATGCAAGGTTTTTAGTAGCTCTCTTGTAGTCCAAGTGCATTTGATTAGGATGGGGTTAGCCACTCGGGCATAGAACCTACACTGCCAAATCAGAGCACCAGACCCTCCCAATCACACTGCAGTATTTTGGGATTTTACATATGATGGAAGCCAAACCAATGAAATCCAGCTCTGGGGTTTTTCTAAGAACTATTTCAAAATAAATTTTCCATTTTTCTGGAGTTGCTCAATTGATAGATAAAAGTAACAGACTTACTGCTTTAATTTGTTCCATGACAGAGCTTGGTCACTGTGAAGCCAATCTTGGGTGGAGGATGTAGTGAAACATAAAGAGACCATGTTTTAAAGATACTGTTTGAACCTCTGTATGAAGCCATACCTCACAAGAACTATTGTCTGGACCATTCCAGTAAGTTTCCATTTGGCTTCAACTAGTTGAAGTGAATTTGTTTGTGACTTGGAAATAAAAGTGTCTGGCTATACAGATTCTAATGTATACAATTTATGATAGAGCCACCTCATGAAATACAAAGCAACAGAACAGTGAGGCCAAATTTATGACAGGAAACCTAGCAACATTTACATATAAAAGCACCTTATAGGGCAGCCCCGGTGGTCCAGCGGTTTGGCACCACCTTCTGCCCGGGGGTGTGATCCTAGAGACCTGGAATCGAGTCCCTCTCGTTGGGCTCCCTGCATGGAGCCTGCTTCTCTGCCAGTGTCTCTGTCTCTGTCTCTCTCTCTCTCTTTGTTTCTCACGAATAAAAATAAATAAAATCTAAAAAAAATAAAAATAAAAATAAAAGCACCTTATAAAAGAGTTGTCACTTTTATTTTGCCTGTTACCCATCAATATGTGCATGCCCTAGATAATGTTTAAGTTTTGTTACACAAGGGCCATTGTATATCTATAAGCCCCCCTCTTTTGCATGAATATTATTGTGCTAGATATTATAGGAGGAAAATGTACTTTTTTTTTTTAATTTTTTTTTGAAAATGTACTTTTTTGGATGAATAATATGATGTAATTTATTTATTGGTGAGAGTTTTTCAGTTAAAATTATTATTATTTTGAAAGAGTTTTATTAGAAAGGAAAATACTCATATGATACACAGTTTTCCAAAAGTAAAAACACTAAAATTTGATATTTCTAATTTAAACTTTGTTCAAATTTAGGTGGATATATTTAATATCTATTTGGTTTTTTTATTATTTTGTCATCACCTACATATTTTGTTAAATTGTTATTTCATTTTTTAAATAAATTATTAATAGTAATCTTGTGACAAAACTCCTTTTGCTACCTACCATGTGACTTGGTAGCCATTAAAAACATTCTGTTTCTGGAGAAGTTAATTTACATTTTTTCCTTCTGAAGGAAAATACCTGTTGTTACTCAAGTGTGTAATACAATCTGCTTCATTATTTTAGAGACAAACGTTCCAGTCCTCCTTGTACACATGGGCCACCAATACCATAAATGTATGTTGTCTCTTTTTCATGGGATTTCTGATGATAAAGAATATGTACATAGCAGATCTAGTAAGAATAAATCGCCAAATGCCAGAGAAATGTTTTGGTTGGAGAAAGGAAGTAAGCTGTGGTAGTGGGAGATTATTATTTAGGACATGTATGGTTTAAACTATACTAAAAAATTAAGAAGGTAAATAAAAACTGTACCTTAGATGGAACTGTAGAAAACTAGTCCTGAACTACAGAAAGAGGATAGCAAAAAGATATTCACATAAACACGAATGCACACCTGCCACCAGTGAGCAAAAGTCATATTTCATCCTGTTGCCTATTTTAAACCCCCATTCATTTTTGCACTCATCGTAAAAAATACTGAAATATAAACGAAAATCCAATTCCTAATTCTATGTAACTTTTTTAATAATAGGGGAAAACATCTGAACATAAAAAGAGAGTTCATCAAGGCATAAGTGCATCATTCTCATTGTTGCCCTCACTGTCATCCTCATTATCAGCAGCAGTGTCAGCCACCTTGCTCAATAAATATAGATTTGGCTACATGAGAAATGTCAGATGCTCAAAGTTCTTGTATGGCAATAAAATGCAGCAAAGTAAATCAAGTGTATAGCATATTTTTTGTGAGTTAATTTTAGCTAATATTACTCCAAAAGAAAGTATGATAATAGACATCATGGACTTAGGCTTTATCAGACATTAAGAAGGCATCTCATGATCTTTTTTTATAAGATTCACATAATTGTTCAGTGGTTATGTGCATAGAGTTTCTTCCTCCCTAGTAATCAGTTGCACATAAATACAATTAAAATAATAATTTTCTTAGACTGACAAACATCAAACAGACTGATAGCCTAGTTGAAAGGTTTGATGTAACATAGATTCTCTGACTATATTATTGGTAGGGGCATAAATGTCTATCTTTTATGGAGAGCAAACTGGAATTATTTATTAATTTTAAAATACTCATACCCATTAGTCCAGCTCTTTCACTTCTAGAAAAGGACAGGAGTGCTGTGTGTATATGTAAGAAATTTGTTGCAGCATCGTTTATAATGGCAGAAAAAATAATCTGTGTGTTATTAAATCCAAAGGATATCACATATGCTTGTATTTGATTCCTCAGAAGCTCAGAAGTGATTGACACTGTTGCCATTTCCATTCCTTTTCTTTTTTTCAGAGAGAGAGTACATGGATGTGTGCAGCAGTGGGGAGATAGGGTAGGGAGGGAGAGGGAGAGAGAGAAACTTATGCAGGCTCCATGCCCCCAGAGCATGGGGAGTCCGAAATGAGGCTCAATCTCACACTTAGAGCTCTTGACCTGAGCTGAAATCAGTAGTAGTACACTTACCTGACAGAGCCACTCAGGCACCTCGCCACTTATATTCTTGAAATTCTTACTCTAATTTTGTGGTATTCCACTTCCACTTTGGCTTCTGCTTCTGTCTCATTTTCAGGATTACCTATCCAAGTGGGGAATTTTGGAGCCAGACTGTCTGCTCTACTGCTCTTTAGAGGTATGACATTGGGGCAAACACTATTTGCCTTTTGTAGCCTCAGTTTCTCCACAGTGAAAATGTATAACCGTATATACAATACTTGTCTCATAAATTCAGATTATTTTTATTATAAAAGATGTTGATAGTTTCCAAGAGTAGATCTTTGTCTCCATACATACTTTTATTATTTCTTGCAAAAGCTCATGTCCATGGATTTAATTTTTGCAGTGGCACTGTTCAAAATTAAGTGTTCAGAAACTGGGATAGTGCAGTTTTCCAGACCTAGTGCCTACCCCTAGATCTGAAGGGGGAAATAGGAAGGAGCAGGTTTCAGACCCAAAGGAGGGAAAGGGTTGGGTCGCCCGATAGGAGTTATGACTTTTAGTTAAATGATGGAGCCAGTTCACGATGTTACATCTGGTGGAAATGAAAAGAAGTACTCTGACTTCACTTTCTTCTCTCCTCCCTGTGTCTCTTACCAGTCAGTGCTCCCCTTTGGTTAAATCCAAGTCAAAACCAGAGGCCAGAAAAATCCCTACCTGGAGGCCACACAGATCAGCCTCCAAAAACACAAGGCAGGGGGAGAGAGGGGAGAGATCGGATCTGTAAAGAAGAATGAAAGATTTTTAGCACAATCCTTTTTATCCCTGTTTGCTAGTACACTTCCTGAAACATCCTTGTTTCAATAGGTAAATGAAGTAGCACATTCCTCACAAACATTTTTATTTCAATTTCCATTGCTACATCCTTTGTTTAATCTCCTCTCTTCTTTGTCCTAGATTGCTGCAGAGCTTCCCAATTAGTCTTTTTGTTTTTTTGTTTTTTTTCACATATACTCAGGATTTCTTTCTGTCTTTCCCTTTTTTTTTTTCTCCCTTCTCCTTTTCCTTCCCCTCCTCTCTTATTTTTCCCAAAGAGGGAACATTGTGAAATGCAGACCAATTCTGACATTTCTTTGCCTGATAACTTCCCATTTAGTTTTCTGTTTTCTGTTTAGTTTTCAGAAAACTAAATATAAGTAATCACCAGACACTTGGAGCCAAACATTTATTTATTTTGTTCTCAGTTCTGTAGACTCAACTGGATCCTCTACTCAGTGTCTCATAAGGCCAAAATCAAGCTGGAAATCTTATCTGGAGAATCTACAGAACATTTAACTTCCAAGCTCATTCTTGTTATTGGCAGAATTCATTTTCTTGAATTCTCCAGCTTCATCTTGCATCATGTTCCACATTGTTCTGTGTGTGCTGGCCACATGTGTCCTCGCTCTCAGGGTCTCTACTGGGTGTCAGCCTCTCAAATATCAACTCTTTAGGACAGTCTTCTAATAGCTCCCTATTGTCCAGACCCCCACCACCACCTTACAGCCACCCTCCCTGCACACCGTACACACGTTTTGGGATATGTACTTGTTTATATGTAGAAAATGACTTAGGAGAATATATTCTAAAATGTTAAGGATTGTTTGTGTGTTGGATTTGTTGGTAATTTTCAGTTGTTGTACAAGTTTTCTACATGTCTGATCTGTTTTATAACTATAAATTACTTTTTTCTAATCAATTAAATGCAGATTTTATTTTATTTAACAAAAATCCAACATGTACCAAATGCCTCAAAGAGATTATCAACATTTATGAATCAGAAACTAGATAAATGATATGACTTTAATATATTATTTATATTATCTAGCTAGCGGCAAGTTCAATAGCAAAACTCGTAGGTTAATGATAAACCATCCAAATGCTAGTCATCCTAATATTAGAAGTTTTTTCCTACAATCTTAGCTACAAGTACATGTCTTTGATTTTAAATTTCTATTCTCATTATTTATTATTATAATTACATAATGATTATCAATAAGCTCAATTCATAGGATCTGAGAACTTTTTATATAAACATAAGTAAGTTCATATACTTGGAATTTCAGTGCACTTTATTACCATGGTTTTATGTAATCATGTAGGACTTATTATAGGTAATATGAATATTATTAGACACAGAAAGTTTAACAATTAAATAAAACATGTAGAAATACAGTCATAGAAACTTAACAAAGTTTTCTGGCCATTAAAAAATTTCCTTTTATAGTACCAAATATTGTAAAGATAGGTAACTTTTTTCTTTGTGGAATTGTATAACAGTGACACAAAGTTCTTATAGATCTTCCTTAAAGAATGAGAGAATGGAATGGAGGTGGGGAAAGAAAGCTACAATTTCAGTTTGTTTTTTTGTCAGTCTTATTACATATCCATAATAGAAAACTGCAACACAAGCAAAGTATATTTCAATCGCTGGATCTAATGCGAAAGAGCAAATGGTGAAAAAAGTAGAAATCTTAAATACACAGTGAAATTTGATGTGTTCTTAACATATCTGACATATGCTTATTTATAGAATCAGAGTGGAGTTTGAAAATCTTTGAATCTGAAATGACAGTAAACTTTTATTACCTTATGTTATGCCCCTATATAACTCTCTTCCCACCCCACCGCCCCTCTTACACACACACACACACACACCCCTCTACAGAATAACTCTAATGTTCTGTGCTCAGATTTCTGTTAAGGAAACATTTGTCAAGTGTCCCCACTGTGTTTGGTATTGGGCTAGTTCCCAGATATGCCATGGTGTTCCCAGTTCACACAGAGTTTATAAACTGGTCAGCATTTGCCTATATATAGCTTTATTTACTCATCACAACAAACCTGTCAGGTAGCTTTCTCCCTATTCCATGGATGAGTAAGTAGTTTAAAGTCACTTCAACAATTAAGTGACCGTGGTCTCCCGACTCAAATTTTTCTCTCTAGAAAAAGTTTAGAGATTCACATTTTTTTCCTGCTGATTTATATGCCATCTTCCATACATGATTAACTTAAAGAGAAAATCTGTTTGAGGCCTATGGTTTGTTCTATTGGTTCAGTTCTTTTATTTTTATTTTATTTTATTTTTTTTTAATTTTTATTTATTTATGATAGTCACAGAGAGAGAGAGAGGCAGAGACACAGGCAGAGGGAGAAGCAGGCTCCATGCACCGGGAGCCCGATGTGGGATTCGATCCCTGGTCTCCAGGATCGCACCCTGGGCCAAAGGCAGGCGCCAAACCACTGCGCCATCCAGGGATCCCGGTTCAGTTCTTTTAATACTTCGCATAGAAACTTTTAAAACCTGTATATCTCTAACATGGCATTTTATTTTATTTATTTGTTCATTCATTTATTCATTCTACGTTTATTAAGCACTTATGTGGGACAGGTTTTATAGCAAGATAAAAGAAATTATAAGATAAGTCGTTAAAATTCAGACTCTTACTATGAACAAAGTGGAGAAAAATTTGCCATAGCCTAGATGTCAGTCACTGCGACTAGAGTCACTAGGCTCTTAAAATCTGAATTAAATAGACTATTTAAACCTTATAGTGGATAATTGCTATTTGTTTGCTTGCTTGTTTGTTTTTGGCCTTGAAGCATTAATAACCCTTCTTTTGGAATAATAGCTCAATTTCTTCTTAGGATTCATTATCTTTTCTTAGTTGTTTCAATATGAGATGACTCTGTCTCTGGTTCCAGCTATGGATATTCAGTTTGGGTCTGACTGGTCAAAACATTTTGTCCCTGTGCTTATTGTCTAATTTAGGGATAATAATAATGCAATTCAAATAAAACCAAAGCAATTCATTGAAAATTCTCTAGAGCTGTTGCAGGAGAATAGATAAACTTTCCTGCTCAATTTAAACATGAAAACTGGGGTGCCTGGGTTGCTCAGCAATTGGGTGTCTGCCTTAGGCTCAGGGTGTGGTCCTGAGATCTAGGATCTTCCTGCATTGAGCTCCCTGCATTGAGCTCCCTACGGGAGCTTGCTTCTCCCTCTGCCTATGTCTCTGCCTCTCTCTATGTGTCTCTCATGAATAAATAAATACATCTTTAAAATAAATAAAAAACAAACAAACATGAAGACTGGGGAACCATAGGAGATGCCCCAGCCATCCTGCGACCTTGAGAATGGAGCAAGTTCTGATGAAGTAGAGAAATAAGGTCCGGGTGACTTTGCAACTCTAATTTTAGCCATTTAGTCCTGAGGTCAGGACTGCACATGATTTTTTTAAATTATCATCTTAATCTAGTATTTGCTTTTCTTCTTTTTTCCCTATAATTTCCTTTATGTTAGCCTTTTGCCCATCCAACTCTTATAGAAGCTTTATATTTATATTCTGTTCAGTGGAGTGTGGGGCCCTAAGTAAGAAGGGATACACCGTGACAGCATACAGCATCTGGTTTAAAACTGTACAGTTGGGGATCCCTGGGTGGCTCAGCGGTTTAGCGCCTGCCTTCGGCCCAGGGTGTGATCCTGGAGACCCGGGATCGAGTCCCACATCGGACTCCCTGCATGGAGCCTGCTTCTCCCTCTGCCTGTGTCTCTGCCTTTCTCTCTCTGTGTGTCTCTCATGAATAAATAAATAAAATCTTTAAAAAAATGTACGGTTGATTTCACTGTCCCCCATCACCCTCGCCTTGGTTGATAATAGCCAACTATCATTTTGTCTGTTCTCTCTATTTTTTTCCTCACCAGCACTCATCTCTTTCTCCTACCCAAATCCTCTGAATCCAGGTAGGTTTCCAGGTAAATACAAGATGCTGAGTCATTTGAATTTCAAATAAACAACAAGTAATTTTTGGGCTATAGTATATCCGAAGTATTGCATGGGACATAATCGTGGTAATAATTCATATTTATTTGAAATTCAGATTTAATTTAATGACCTGTGTTTTATTTCCTTAATAGGGAAACTAGTACTAGAGCCATTTGTTGTTTCCATTCATGCCCTTACCCCCTCAAAATATACTTCCTTATCAAAATATTTTTCCAAATAATTATTTTCTTGTTTTACTAGAGTAAAATAAATATAAAGTCTCTCATTTTATTACAGAACTAAAATTACCATATTAAATACATGTTAAATGTTTCCCTTTGTTTTCAGGTAAATAAAAGCCTCTTGTAAATTGGGGAAGTATGTGAAGCTTTCATCTAATTTCCCATCTCACTGGGACTCCTTACCCTCTTCTGCACTCACCTGTGTCCCCAGCTCTGCCCATCCCCACAACATATAACATGCACAGTCAGCCAGTGTGTCCAGTGCTTTTCCAGCTTCTCCTTTTTTGACTAAATCAAAAACTGTTCTCAGAGATAAAATGTTCTTAACTCTTTTAAATCAAAACGGGATCTTGTCATTTCCATTCTTATATCCGAAATTTCTCCAAAAAGATCCATGTCTTCAAATACAAATGACCTTTCTTCAAACTTGAGGAATGCATCTACTATTATTAATTGATCCGGAAGTCTGAACGTTTTCCTTTAGGCTAGTTTGTATTGATGGTGGAGCAGTCAACAACTTCTATTATCTTTGCCTTTTCTGGAAATGGAAATTGCTGGCTTCCTCTTTCTGAAACCTCACACTTGGAGAAATTACTTATGCACCTATTGTGCTCTCTCTTAAATAAAATCCTTCTCTTCAACCGGCTTAAACAAACAAACAAATAAGCAATCAGAAACAAACAAAAAACTTTAGGATCCATCAGATATTTCAAATTTTTTTTGTTCGGGTTCTTACCCTAGGACTCTCTGCAGGTCACATTTTTAGCTGAGAGATAGATCCTGCACATTCATCCTTTATACTGATGAGTGCTCTGTGAGATATTAATGAAAGTTTTTAGAAAATGATGTTTGCAGCCTCTCACACAGTGCAATGCAGGGGATAGCACTTCACTTAAAGATAGTGGCTTTTATGCCTCACACTTGTCTAACGCCTTTCTTTTGATGTACTTGTAGCAATATACAGGTTTCCATTTTAACAAGCTGAATATCTCTAGGAGCCAGGCAGGAACAGGTATTAAAGATCAATACTTCTCTCACAGAAAGAATTTCAAATTTTCAAGAAGATAGTCATTCAGTAAATCTTTACATGATTATACGTTTTTAGATGAATAGATGTGTCTAGAGAATGTGTGACAGTTGCAGAGAGTTAGCTAACTCGTTTTCTGTAGATTTTTCCCCATAAACTTTTAAAAAACATTTTTTTGCCCTTAAATCTCAACTCTTTGTGTTAAGTTCATTTGAAGGCTTTTACATTTTGTGTGTTTTTTTGGTGACTCAGGACTCAAAGTGGACTTGGCAGCATAATAATAACTCGTCTGTGGGCATGAACTGTCCAGTAATAAATGGCCACTTAGTGTGTACAAGGTTACAGTCCTGTCCCTGAGACTTTGTGGAGGATGGTTCTCCATGTCAGAAATAAAGGTGGTTTGTTCTGAAAATGAATTACTGTCATGTCTGTGGACTTTAGGTGGTCTGTTATTATTAAAGACCAGATCATCTGGATTCCTTTTTAATGTTCTGAAAGCTCAAAAGTCGATCTCTCTGGGGCTTTTGAATGCAAGGACTTTATGTTATCCAAGAGACTAGAGCCCTGATTCTGGGAAGTAGCTTTGATTAGTAAGTTTTTATGATTTTTAGCAAAACAAACAAACAATATCCTAGTTTCAGTGTGTTTTCTAATGTTGCAGTTATTTATTTTAAAACATTTTTCCACCTGGTAAAACTGATATATTAAATATTAAACCAGTAACTTTAGATTTATTACTGTGAAAGCATTCTGGATCATTCTAAAATCGGTGAGGCTGATTATCAAAGTATCTGGCATGTAGAACTTCTTTTTATCGCTGCCCCCACCAATTCATACATCTTTGCCAATTTTGGAAGCTGAAAGATTTTATAATTTACTTCTTACCCCCAAATCCTTTTTGAACAGCATTCTAGGATGTCATAGGTTGTTAATGCCATAGACATTTATTGAGCACCTGTGAAAGTTGTGTGTAAGGAGGGAATATGTCTTGTATTTAAAAGGGTAAGACTTAAAAGGTTATATTTTCTATAACATTTATACTTTAATAGAACCAGAGACCTAATTTGTTTTAAGTCAAAGCAGTGATGTTTAAATTGCTACATTTTAGGCATGCAGAAGAGTGTTTTATGTGACAAGGAGATTTTTTGCTGATGACTCAGAAATCATGCCAATGGTGGGGTAGAGGAGGTTGGAAACAACTCTATAATGTTCTAGGGCAGCATTAGGATCCACTCTTGTGAGGTCAGCCCAGGGAAGGCACAACACACATATCCACATTCTTTTTTGGCTACTCATCCTCAGAAAAATGCCTGCATTTTGGTATTGTTGATAATTATCCATTCTCCTCCATATGGTTTAAGCTCCAAACCATCTTTTTAGTCATCACTGAAAGGTATTGGATAAAGAATAACAAATCTTAAATTTCATTTGAACTTGCATTAGAACAAAGGTTTTAGAGAAGTTATTTTCTTACCAAAAAAAAGTTATTTTCTTACTTTCCAATTTATTCGCATGTTCAACATTCACTGAATTTGTAATATGGGTCAGGTATCAGGCAGTGCTCTATGTCTTTGGGATATAAGGTAAAGAAGGTAAGGCCCATGCCCTTTGGCACAGACTTTCTACAGGAAGAGTTAGACAATAGAGAAGTATTTAAGTATATGTAACTTTTGCAATAGAACAGGTACTAAAAGGAAAATAAATCCAGTTTATTTTATTATTAAGCACATGTTTATTAAGTATACAGTATTGTAGGCTCTGTTCCATACTGAAAGGCTAATAAGCCTTTTAAAATTTTTTTGTCTAGTGTATGTACTAGAACTCAGTAGGCATCCAATTACTGTCTTACAAAATACATTTTTACTTGAGTTTGCAAGAAAGGAAGAACAATTATTTTGCCTTTTTGATTGAAGGATTGCTTCTTTCACCAAATACTAAGCAATGTGTATTCATTTATTAAGTTATTCATTTAATCAACATCAGTGACTCAATATTGAGAAGTGGTCAGCTGTCTCAAATGCTACTGAGAGAGCCAAAAATTAGAAAGTATCCAATAGGTATGATGGCTTAGGAGCTCATTGTGATCCCTGCAAGAACAAAATAGTGGTGTTTGAAGACAGAAACCATGTTGGCATAAAACATGTTTTGAGTGATAATGAGATATCATTATACATCCATCAGATTGATAAAAGTGCAAAAGTAAGACAAAATCAAATATTGAAGAAGATATAGAAACACTAGAGTTCTCCCACACCGATATTAGGAGTATAAATTAGTACAAAAGGTTCAGACTATCTAATATAGTTCAAGCTATGTATACATTTCAAATCCAAGTATTCCACTATAGATATGAACCCTACAAGTCTTGTAAACATGTACACAGGGAAACATTTACAAAAATATAAATTGAAGAATTATTAGTATGAAATGGTAATAAATACATCTCAAAATATGCTATTTAGCAAAAAAAAAGGTAAATTCTGGGATTATATAAGTTATATAGAGTTTTAAAATGATACAGAAGAGATGTAGGCATAGTCAAAGGGTAAAAATAGGCATAATATTCATCTCAGGATGATTCTTACAAGAGGGAAGAAAGAGGAAAGGAACATAGGAAAACAAGAGATTTCATTGTATCTGAAATATTTCATTTCTGAAAATGGAAGGAAGAAAGGAGTTGGGGAAAGAAAGATGAGAAAAGAAAGGAAGAAGAAAAAATGAAATGTTAAGATGTGTTGAAACTAGATAGTTGGGTATGTGAGTTGTCTATATATATATCTCTATGTCATTCTATTATATGTATTCATTATCCTCTTATATATTTTATCATATATAACAAAAAAGATATGTATCTTACATATAAAGGTATGTAATATATAATAGATTTATTGTATACATATGTTATAAAACACAAAATATGAGAAGAAATGTAGTCTGTTCCATGAAGAAATGCCATTTTCAGGTATGGCTGTTTCAGATAATGTAAAGATGTAGATCAGACAATTAGAGGAAAGAGTTAGGGTAGGTGGCATGCAAGTGATTATGTTTTCTGAGAATTCAGTTATTGTAATCCCTTGAGACAGAGATATCCACAAAACACATTTGGTACCAAAACCACCTGAGAAAATGAGTGAAAGGCAAACCAAAGCAAAACAAAATACACACGGGGTTAGGACTGTTTTGGTTTTTTCCTAACATAATCTTGAATATTAGAATTAAAGGAAAGGATAGAGAGTGTTTTTAGACAATTAATAGACACAGTCACAGACAATAGAATCTGTCATCTTTAGTGCATTTCTGGTCACTGTTACAGGACCATTCAGCGTAACCTTGACTATCTTTGTCCTTATTTCTCCTATCCTAAGAGGTAGACATACCAGGTAAAGTTCCAGGTAAAGGTAGACATACCAGTTTAAGTAAAAACTGAAAGAACCTCTGTAAATGTCATATATGTAACACTTTTTTCATGGCTAGAATTTGAACACGAAACAATACATGTACAGATACTAAGCAAGATTATGTGGTTGATAGTCTGTGGGTATTATAATTATTAAAGGTAGACTTTGAGCTATTTTGATAGGTTTTGATCAAGTTATTTGATAATTTCTTACTTCTCTAAGCGCAATTGAATCTTCAGGAAAATCTGTTCTCGAAGTACTCATAGCAGAAAATAATGAAAATCTATTAGTCTTAAAAAGTCACTTGCCTAAAAGATAATCCACATTATTTTAGAACCCATCTCATATACTGAAATTATTAATTTCAGATTAAGTAGGGATAATGGTAACATGTAACTAGTATAATTTATTGAAAGCTATGCTAAGTACGTTGCCTACATTATCTTACCCAATTCTTATAAACCTACCAGAAATATACAATCGTTCCAGTTCACAGAGAAGACAAAAAATATATGAGCACAATATCATGATAGTGCAGCTAGTAAGACTCAGAGGTGGAATGTGAACGTGTCTTCCTGAGGCTAAGCCCAAAGACTTGATATTCTACTCTCCTTTTTATTCTTTGAAGCAAGGTGAATAAAGGATAACTATCCAAAGTCTACTTATATGATGAATTTCTAGAAACTATTTTCACTGACCACTGCAGCAATCAGAGGTGAAATTACAGATACTGCTAGAAAGTTATGCTAAAATTGTGTGATAACTTAGAGAAAATTAGATTAGTACATTATCTTTCATTAAAAATTTCTCCCTCGCTCTACTTTCTTCTTTACAATTGATTTTGATGTTGTTTTCTAAGTATCCCTTATCCTGTAATCATTGACCAAAAGCAGTACTGTTCTGACTGAATTCCTGATAAGAAAATGGTAATATCCCCCAAATTAAGGAGCAGCAGCCATGAAGACAGTTTCCCAACTGGACATGGTTAAGGGCCAGTTCTCTTAGACAAGTAAAAACCGTAAACAAAACTTAGAGACAATGTCTTTTTTGTTTTGTTTTGTTTTTTCTCTCCCAGTGTCTCTATGGCTATAAATTGGTGGCCCATTAAGTGATTATTTCTTTCCAACTACTATAATTTGATAATGCAAGCATAGTCATGTGTCACTAAAAGAAATTTGATGGTACATATGCTTAGTTTTCTTGTCAAACTATTGCAAGATTTCCTTAGGGCTTAATTTCTTCATAAAACTAACATGTAACGCAAGCTATGCTGTTCAGATCCTGGCATGTAGAATCTGTGTTGAGAAGACTGATGAGAAGACAGAAAAATTAGAGAAAAGCATGACAGAAGGTCTTAGCAGCTGTATTTAGATTCATATTTTATACACAAACTACTCAGAATATCCAAAGAACAAACTTAATCTAGCAAGAAACATTATAGCTATGCCCAGATACTTCATATCCGGGAACCCAGAGAAAGAAGACAGTGTTGTTCTGTGACTGCAAAAATGAAATCAAGAGTTTGAGCTACTAATAACAAACCTCTCCTAAGTGGATTCCATATGTCAGTCATTATAACTCAGTCATGGCTGAGGGCAATTAATCTCTTAAAAAGAGTGAGTAGTGTACAGTTCTTTATACCCCAAAACAGATGTATGATCTATTCTTTATAACAGTAGCAGTCAGAGTGGTCATAGTATTAGTAATAATAATAATAATAAAAATAGTATTCACTTTTAAGTGGAAAGCAAATGTGTCAAGTACAAAAATATTATCTTTAATAACTATAATCTTCTGGGATTACACAGGAATACTCAAAATGTATGACTCTACAGCCTGGGGATTTACTATTGATTATGCTGTTTAATCTTCTGTGGCCCATTTTCTGTGGAATACTTTATCTGTGCCTAAACTTTAGGCCCCAGGGTGTTGTAAATGTTGTGAAGGGAGTACTTTATTCGATTTGGGGAAAATAGAAACCATTGCTCTTCTTGTGATTTGTAAGCATTAATTTTTACTGCTTACTTGGGAGAGTGACTTGGTTTTTGGTTTAATTATATCTATTTTATTGGCTGCCACTATGTGGAAACATGTTTTCTGGTTAAAGATATCTGTATAGTGAGTAAACCTTCTTAGAAAATGTATTCCGTGACACTGTTCTGAACTTGAACAAATATCTGGGTCCATAAATTGGCCCAGTAAGATAACAATAAAGGACACTAAAGTGGCAACAATATGGGAACAAAAAAAGCCTCTGCCTAAATAAAAATAACATTTTGGTGTAAACTTCATAATTGTTTAGCAATTACATATAAAGTTCTATTTTTGCCTGATGATTTGTTTTCTAAGCAGATTATTGTTGCATTGTGAACAATGTTTGTGTTCCCTAAAATTCATATGATATGGTATTTGAAGATAGAGTCTCTAGAAGGTAATTAGGGTTACATGAGTTGATGAGGGTAGAGATCTCAAGAAAGAATTAGTGCCCTTATAAGAAAAGACACCAGGGGCTTCTGGGTGGCTTAGTCCGTTAAACATCTGCCTAGGATCATGGGAGCCAGCACCTTATGGAGCTTCCCTGCTCTGCAGGGAGCCTGCGTCTCCCTCTCCCTCTTCTTGCCACTCTCTCTGCTGATGCTCTCTCTCTCTCTCTGTGTCAAATAAATAAATAAAATCTTAAAAAAGAGAAACCAGAGACCATGTCTCATGGGCATGCACAAAGGGCATATGAGCATAGGAAGAATGTGGCCATTTGTAAGGGTGAGAAGTCTCTCACCAGAACCTAACCATGCTGGCACCTGATCTCAAATGTCCAATCTCTAGAAATTAGATAAAATGAATTTCTGTGTTTTTAAGCCACCCAGTCTATTTTCTTATGGCAGCGAGCAGACTAAGGTATGTTCATAAATGCATAAAATGAATTAACTAAAAATTGTATATTTAAATTTGTGGTTAGCAGATAATCAACTGAGTTCACTTACTGGTGAATGCTCAGAGTATATCTGTTGCCATTGAACCCTTCATCCTTCCGCCCATTGCACTGTTTCTGAAGTTTCTGTTTTCTGAAATACTTTTTTCCCCCAGATCCCAGAGGTTTTAGCATAGAATAGGCTCATAAATTTAAGTAACCTTCATACTTAGGTAATTCAGATGTGCTTTCTTAGATTCAAAATTAAATGATTATGTAATCAGAGGAAATATTCACTTTGTAGCTGCCATACAGCTATTTGCCTTGCTGAGGGAATATTATATAAAGTATATCTGAGTGTTGAGTACTCACCATGAAAATATGAACTACAGATGCATGCTTATAACTCTGAATATATGCCTCTGAGCTTCTGCTCATGGATTCTGAAAACATATTTTAATGAAATAAAGGATAACATCACAGCCCAGACTCAGTGAGAAATCTTAGCTACTGAATAAATTTGATGACTTATTTTTAAGAAGAAAAAAATGAGATGCTCTTGCCAAAGTTGAAGAATGCCCATTCAAATAACCAGGCATGGGCAGAAAAATTTATAGGAATAACCATGGAAGGTGGTGATGGTTTCCTTTAAAACATTAAGAAGTTGCTTCTGAAGGCATGTGTCTGATGTGAGTGTACCCTTATTAACAATATTCCAAAGAGCAATTATGTTGAGGTTCTTAGCCTGACCCTAGTTACTTTATCATATTAGAATTTGTAGGCATTTTAAGAAATCATGATTATCATAGTAATGTATTTTGGACTGTACTCAAAGTGAAGGATCAAAATTATCCACTAGCAAATATGAACCATTGTTTCTATTAAGAACCACAAAACAACTTAATGTTAATAATATTAAAGGGCACTGAAACATGTATTTTAATGAGAAGTATAAATAGTACAGGTATTGGAATAAAACTGATTTTAAACACTAGACCCTAGTCTAATCAATGGTAAGAAAAAAGGCAACATAATTTATTTAAGCAAAGAGAAACTGATCTAACATACAATCAATATGCTGAAATTGTGAAAATTAATAGAACATGTTGAAAAGTAATACTTGGATCACTGTTAATACAGCAATAACTTTAATAAAATATCTGAAGCTAATGACATTATCAGTAGCAATTGATGTAGTTGTTGAATTATTTTATTTTTATTAAATTTTATTTTATAAAGGACAAAGGATATATCTCACTGGAGTTTTTATTTTCATCGAATCCATTTCTTTTGGCATAGAGAACACTGTGTTGCTTTTTGAAACAATATTAACAAATGAATAAATCATTTAATAATCATTTATGGTAAGTAATCAACTGAATTTTAGATGACTCCTTAACAAATAAATGTGAAATTAAGATTGATGAATGGTCACAATGGGAAATGTTTACCTTATTTGTGAAATCTTATAAAGGACAGAACATGATGGGTATATTTGGAATTATTATGTTAATCATGCAGTGAAAGTTGACAGTATGTCAAAAGAATAATACAGTGTATTAGCAGTGCAGCCTGCAGCCAAATCCATAAGATTTCCCCTAGAAGTAGGTAATCTATTCATGACAATTGTAAATGGATAATAATCGTTACTAACCACATGAACATTCATCAAGGGGAAAATCAGTTCCTGTAGTTATGGCTTTTCAGTTATTTGCATACTAGACTTACAGGAAATAAAGGTTCCAGATGAAAGAAACATGTTCAGTTGGATTTAATGTATTTCCTTGGTTATTCATAGTGAGCTATTCTTTAAGATTTTGTCCAAGCATAATTTAGGTAACTCACACAATAAATTTTGTGTCATTGCATAGAGATCAGAAACTTGGTGTCATTGATTTCAATGATAGTAATTCCTTTCTCTAGTAGTCAATTCTAAAGAGTTTTATTTAATGTCATTTGTAGTTATATGTTTGGATTAAGACAAAATTGACCCTTTATTTTTTTATGCTTAATGATCGTACCTTTTTTCTGATATATATATCAGCAATATACATATATTGTATATCAGCAATATACATATACATATATCAGCATATATGTATATATCAGCAATATACATATATTAGCAATATACATCTGATATATATATATCAGCAATATACATATACATCTGATATATATATATATATAGCTATATATATAGCAATAAATTATTTTGGCTGTTCTGGGACAAGAGAGAACCTTTAATGCACAATTATTTGACCATATATTTCACTTACCAAATATGTGATTTCTTCCTTTGTGGTTCCAAAGAAGTTCTTACAGGTGACATAAATAGCAATAAAATAACAAGAACTATAAAAGGAAAAAATGGTGCCATTCCTTTATTTTATACTTTATTTTATTTATTTTTATTATTTTTATTTTTTTATACTTTAATTTAAAACCATTTAATATTAAGAAAAAAGTGAGTATTTTTTAGCATAAAAGTTAAAAAAATTACTTGGTCAAAATAATTTGTTGCAAGCAGCTTAAGGAGGAGGTAGTACAATCTTTTGCTTTCATAAATTGGAATGCTTAGCTTCTTAATCACTGATCACCTTTTTAATATTTTGTTAGTCTTTCACATTCTGGAAAATATAAACCATACCAATCAATGGAAAAATAACTTTAAGTGATGTAAAAGCATAGAAGTACAGCCTGCACTATGACACAAAATGTTTAAGCCTTAGAATTTAAGATCTACAGCCAGAGGGAATACTTAATAAAGTTATGCAGAAAGATATCCATGTTCATCCAAAGGGAAATTATTTTTGTTCAAACTTAATATGGAAATTATCACAGTGTTTAATCAAACAGGAAGAAAAACTCACACATACAGAGTGGAATATAAATGGTATACAAATAGAAGCTACTTATGGCATAGTAAGAAATTAAGGCATATGTATACCAGAGAACATTAGGTGTATACCAAAGAACATTAATCTACTTTATATATGATGTTTTTAGAACTCTAATTATTACCTCCAGGGAAATGCAAATCCAAACCACAATGAAATATCACCTCAGACCTGTCAGAATGGTTAAAATTAAACAACACAAGAAATAACAGATATTGGTCAGGATGTGGAAAAAAAGGAACATCATGCAATGTTGGTGGGAATGCAAACTGGTGCATCCACTCTGGAAAACAATACAGAGGTTCCTCAAAAAGTTAAAAATAGAACTACCTTATTGTCCAACAATAACACTACTGGGTGTTTACCCTAAGAATACAAAAAAAAAAAAAAAAAAAACACTAATTCAAAGGACATGCACCCACCACTATGTTGTTAACAGCATTATTTACAATAGCCAAGATATGAAAGCAGCTCAAGTGCCAATTGGTTAACGAATGGATAAAGATGTGATATGTGTGTGTGTGTATACATATATATATATATATATATATGAATACTATTCCATCATATATATATAAAAGAATGAAATCTTGCCATTTGCAGTGATATAGATGGAGCTAGACAGTGTAATGCTAAGCGAGATAAGTCAGAGGAAGATAAAAACCATATGATTTCATTCAGGTGTAGAATTTAAGACACAAGCAAAGAGAAGAAAGAAATCAAGAAACAAACTCATAGTTATAGAGAACAAACTGAGGGTTACCATAGGAGGAGGGGGTGAGGAGATGGTTAGACAAGTATAGGGATTAAGGAGTGTACTTGTCCTGATGAGTACTAGGTGATGTATGGAATTGTTGAATCACTGTATTATACACCTAAAATTAATATAACACTGTATGTTAACTAAAATTAGAAATTATAGTTATATATAATATACATATATAGTTACATAAAATTAAAATTATAAAAAAGAAAACAAAAAATGCTCCATGCAAAACCTTAAAAAATAAAAAATTAAGAGCAAATTGTTGTGAATGGGAAAAAATGAAAACAAATGGAAAGTTTGGACATCAGGTTCAAGGTGGTGGACTGAGCACAATTAACTTTCCTTGCTCCCAACTGAAATCACAGCAAATACATGTTAATGACAATGTATCTAGTGTAATGCACAGAATGAAAGGTGGGGACTACTAGCAGAGAAGAGATAGAACTTCAGTAAATGACAACTTGAATAGAGAAAATTGAAGCCCAGAAAATTTTTAAAAATTGAAGCCCAGAAAATTCTTAAAAAGTGTCTTCATTGTTCACAAAATGTCCTGCTAAGTTCCAAACCTATATTCCTATGTTGGCAGGTGTGGAAAACAGCTATATATGTAATTACATATTATTATAAGAATTATACATATTATAAGATATATCATTCATATATACATAGATATATATAGCTGGGTCAATTGACTATCCAAACCTTTTCCTTGCTACACTTTTAAATCTTTCCCCTGCTACAATCTTGTTTGCTAAACATGTCGAGCCATATTCTGAAGATATCGAATTGGTTAGGGCTGGAATTCCTTTTGGCTTTTTCTGAGAAAGCATACCTTTATTTATATTCATGAATCTAAAAGTGATTCCTAATGAATATCCTCACAGAGATTGCAGAGGATTTTTTTTTTTTTTAATTCTTGCTAAATCAGTAGCATGCTGCTATGGAAGAAGATGAAATAAAACAAAGATATGTTCTTGGAAATTAAACATATATTTGTAAATAGGAAGAGAAACTAATTGAAGGTTAAACACAAGGTTCAGGAAAGATCCAAATTGTATTTTAGAAATTAAAGGATTTTTTTTCCAACCCGTAATGGAATAGTAAGAATAGATTTGATGATGAACAGGAAAGACCAGAGATGTGGGAGCTAAATGATTCCTAGTTCACACAAGCTAATGAGGCTTCAATGTCTGACCAGTCAGAATGGAGAGTCCTCATTGATTACTCAGAATATTTAGTGGAGAATGGCCATGCCCTAGTAGTGGGTCTCAGATATCCCTAGAATAAAACTATACGAAGCCTGGTTAATAAAGCTTAAAAACAGGGTTGGAGAGAACATACTGAGCACAAGACTTAGAATTCTGTAGAAATCTAATTCCCAGTGTGATGGTATGTGGAGATAGAACTTTGGAGGTGTGATAGGATGGAACCTTCAGGAATGAGATTAGTGCTCTAACTAAAAGAGATGAAAGATCTATTTGGTACTCCTTCCACGTGTGAGGTCACAGCAAGAAGATGACTGTCTGCAACCAGGAAGAGAGCTCTCACTAGACACCAAATCAGCTGCCACCTTGCCCCTAGACTTCCTATCTTCCAGAACTATAAGAAATAAATTTATGTTGTTGATAAATCATAAGTTTATGCTATTTTGTTGTAACAGCCCCAGCGGACTAAGACCAAAAATAACATATCACCAAGTATGTTTTTCCAAAGAAAGACAAGAAAATTGAATATCTAACAGCATAAAATTGACAATGTCCAGCATCAAATAAAACCAAGGGGAAAATAAATTGGTAAACCTTGTTCCAGAAATGATAGGGTGGTAGAATAAATAGGCAAGATGTTAAAACAGCAGTTTTTACCATGTCACATATTTCAAGGAAGAGATAAATAAAAGATTAAAAAAACAAACAATAATTGAAGAATAAGATTAAATGCTTCTCTTTCACAAGTGATGTTGGTTTAATTCTGCCTAAAAGTTATTTTTCTAGTTATTTTGCTAGTACCCAAACCTAAAAGTCTTAGGAAGAAAAGAATTGAAATATTTTAGGAATAGTTAAAAATTTGTTGGTGTCCAGGTTAAATGATTAGGTGGGCTTCTGAAACATTTGGATTAATTTCTTTCTCTTATGTGTTTCAAATGTAAGATATCCTGAAATAGGGACAGCTCTTGAATGCAAAAGTTTAACCTGAGTGTTGGTATATTACAGTTGATATGATGTGATGCATTGGGCTTGTTTTTTATGTTTTTATTTTGTATATAAAAAAAAAATACTGACTTTAACCCAAGATCCTTTGACAGCTTTGTTTGTTATTCATTGATGTGAACAGATATTCTGGCATTTTTTCACTTATACCTTTCCCAGGAATTCGCTAGGGCTTGAATAGCAGAGCTTCTTTTATGGAGGGGCCAGAAGTACACTAAATCCTGGATTTGATTTAAGACCCTGGGGTTTAAAATAAAGTGTGAGACTCAGTGCTAGGGAGCTTCTCAGCATGAGCAATATTTAGTAATAATAACTTAGAATGGATGAACCACAAAGGGTTCTGAAGCTTAGTGTGTAAATAAGCATGCATGATCTTAGATACTTATTTGAACTTCTTTGTTTTGGAAATGTCCCAAGAACAGTTTCTCCTGGGAGATTACTAGCATTTACTAACTCAGTCAGTAGTGGTGAGAAAAAATCATGAGAATCTGATTACCATGTGGCCTTCTTAGCTGTTAGCCCAAATTGTCATCACCACAAAGTTTTCCAGAGTGTTCTCAGTTCACAGTAACTCAGATTTCAAGTTTGCTCATGATCCTGAAAATAATTCAAGAGTCTTCTTTGTACGTTTATTTCCCACTAATATGATGTGGCTTAAACTACATTTCTTTCTACTGTACCTCGCCTTCTCAGTAGGAACTGCTCTGTCAGACATCCAAAAAAAATCATTTTTTAATCACATTTGTAATCCCTTCCTGTAGATGGGGAATAACAGATGTTGGACTGACTGACTTCAAGGTGAAGAAGAAAATCAAGGCTCTGCCTCCCTTATAGCATGCATGGGGTACATTCCTTCCATAATGATATTTTCAGATTGTTCTACACTTGTAAATAACACTGGTTCACACCAGGCGTATGCACTGGGTAGTTTCCCTCTGACCAATGAAGCACATTTTTCTCCACATGGCATGTGTAATAATCCAGCTTCTTAATTCTTTTATTTCTACTGGTAACCTGTAACTCAGATTTGCCAAAGTCTGTGTGGGGGAAAAAAAAAAAAAGCTTCAATTAGTCCCTTTGTAAAGGATCTCTTTGGTAGTGTAAAGATGTGCAACCTATGCACATAGATAGTAATTTAAAGAAAGATAATTCGGATGCCTGGGTGGCTGAGAGTTTAAGCATCTGCCTTCAGCTCAGGGCGTGGTCCCTGGGTCTAGGTATCTAGCCCGCCCGCATCAGGCTCCTAGGGAGTCCACTTCTCCCTCTGCCTATGTCTCTGCCTCTCTCTGTCTCTCATGAATAAATAAATAAAATCTTTAAAATATTTATAATTTATTCAGTTAGTTTAAATTAAAAATATGACAATGATATATATAATGTTATATATATGATATATATATATAATAAACATTCATACATTTTACATTAACTTCTAACACCCATGTAATTAGGAGACTTATTAGAAAATGTGATCATTTTTATAATGTAAAATGTATGAATATGTTTGTTATATATTATATGACATTATACATATCATTGTCATATTTATATATGTAACTCCTATATATAGTGGTATGTATATAACTCAAATATATGTGTGCATATGTATATATATATGGCATAGAGAATATGAGAATAAAGCCTGGCAGGCTTTGGTTCTGTGAAATTTGCCATATGAAACACCTGAACTAAGTAAAAAGCAAAATAAAAAGCATTGACTCTTTTCTGAAAAATAATTATTATCTTAGAGACTGAGCCTTTACTGACATCACTATATTCTGATAATCTGTGAAAGAGATTTAATGACTGTGGAAGGTGACTCTTCACTGGACAAGATGAGAAAGGAAGAGGTCGAACAGACAGATCAAATCAGAGGATGAAGAGGAGAGGTTCAGGAATCATTGAGCCTTAGGAAATTTGGAAACCCAGAGAGGATACAAATTCTAAAGTCCATGGCATTGGGGCAAACTATATTCATCGTTATTATTATTTTTTTCACAGCATCCTGATAACAATAAATTCTAAAGAATATTGAGAATATTAAAGGAGCAATTACTTGAAGTTTACAACAAAGGAGAAAGGGAATGCTGTGGAACTCATACATCTGCTGTTGGATACCAGAATAGGTATATCAAATTTCAGTAAAAAAGGATTTTGTATTATTTCATTTTGTTTTGATTTTTAGAGAGAGAGCATGCAAGCAGGGAGTGGTGGGTGGGAGGGGCATGAGCAGAGGGAGGGAGAGAGAATTTTAACCAGGGTCCATGCCCAGCACAGAGCACTGTGTGAGGATTGAGCTCAGGAGCCTGAGATCATGACCTGAGGGGAAATCAAGAGTCAGACGCCTAACCAACTGAGACACCCAGCCACCCCAGAAAGAAAGTTTAATTCCAAATGAGTTTTACAGACACTTGATTGAATGATTGATTGACATACTGTTCTAATCATAAGCTATTAGTCTCCATTTGGAAGTCAACAGTAGACTTTACAATTATATCATCATGGTTTTTATTATTTATAATTTCTATAATTGTAGCACTAACCTTTCACAGATATATAGTTTAGAAGCAGAAAATAACATCAAGTTGTACTAATAGCCCACACGTAGATTAGGATTTATAAATTAATGACTCATTTATGAAGACTTTATGATAACTAATAATTTCTTATGTAACCATACAGACACTACAAGGTGATTGGGGCTAGTAATCATGTTTCACAGTTGTTCACTGTTTCCAAGACTACATAGTGCTAGACAGAAAGTAAGGATTTACAATATTTATATTGTATTATTTTTTGGAATGAACATCTAGTATTATATAACACATTGATAAGGAATAAAACTTATGATATGTATTAATTACTGAAGCATTCTTCAAAAATACATTTCTGATCCTAAAATCTATACATCCAACTAAGATGGAATAAGAGGAATATAGACAAAATCAATACTTCTGTACTTCTGTGTTAATATTTTTTAAATGGTGTTTTAGAAGAAATAGCATAATTGCTATCATGCTATTAATAGCATAATATTATTATGCTCGGATGAAAGCATAATCTCCTTATCTCCTTTTGCACTTAAAGTCAATAATACATGGGAGAGAAAACTAAATGCTTGACCTTGTCTCTTCCAGATTTTATGAACTCCTTATGATCATAGACTATTCAATATTTATTTAATATTAAACTTTCACTGTGGGCCAGAAAGTTACCATCCTCTGTTTTCTGGGGCTAGGGATTGTCTCTTGGGCAATGTAAGAAACTATAAACCAAATGATAAGTGATCATTCCTAACTTCATCATGGGATTTATACAACAGTGGCAAGAAAGACATATAACTAATCAATGCAGGACAAAATACCTGCTAATAAGTGTACTTTTTCATTTTTAAAATATGCTAAAGCAGTGCAAATATGGTACCCATGAATTCTGAAATGAAACCAGGAATGGGGAATGAGGACAGGGGAAGTTTCACAGAAAAATGTGAGGGGACATACATGCACACAAAGATGGGTACTGATGTACACATAGAATTAAAGGCTCAAGTAGGTCTTTGGACCCTTGTGATGACTCTTACAGCTACCTCCTCTCCTGGGAAGTTGTCAGTCTTCATTTGTCCTACCTTATGAATTTCTAAAGAGTCACTGAGTAGAAAAGTCCAATGCTTAAATTCAAGCTGGGTGTTATTAGCTGAACTTTGGAACAAGAGACAGTAAAAGAGCTAAAGTCATGTACTTCAAGCCAACTCCTTAAATCATGTGGGCACAAAATATTCCAGAGATCATAGCAGTTCAAACTACATATAGCAATAACTCAGCAAGTCAGATTTTTAATTACCTCAAAAACTTGAATCAACACCGAATGCTATCAAAAGCAAAATGAATGTACATTAATCACAGAATATTTTAGTCACATGGCATCTTTCATCCCAGAAAAGTTCACAACCCCTAGGTCTGTTTCTCATCACACTTAACCTGAGGAAACAGGATAGCAAGTAGCTTTGAAGAGATTTAATGGGAGAAGGTTGAGTGTTTAATTTAGACAGAGCTACACAATAGTGCAGAAAGCAGACACTTTCTCTTATTGGGTCTCATACAGAGTTGCTACATTGTTTTCTCCCTAGTGATAAAAAAGTGGGCATTAGCTCCTTTATATGTTCTTTGATATCCTAGGCAAAAAATAAGTCTTAAGAGGAACTTCTAACACCCATCTAACAGGAGACTTATTATTAGAAAATATGATCATTTTATAATGTAAAATGTATGCATATGTTTATTATTACTGAATAATTGGTTTATTAATATACCTAACAAATACAATTATGGAAAAGCAGACACTTATGCTTTATCCTTGGTAATGATGATCTACACTAAACAGACCAGAACTGTTTCCTGCTCTCCAAACCAAGATATTGGTAGATATCCTCCAACTTCTGTCCTCATGGAAAAGTGGGCCAAAGGAAGAACTGAAGCCATAACAGAAAAATTATATTTTTCCTAGAGTATTAGCTTTTCTATCAATAACTATTATAAGATAAACTTCTTATATGAAAACAATTTTTAAACTATGTTCCCTAGACCCTGTACTCCTAAAGATTTATCCTAAGCTTTTGGTAAATAATTTATTTTCCTCCAAATAATTAAATTATCTGGGGAGTTTCTGAAATACTTTTATCACTATTATATAATTAGGAATAATTTTTAAGATTTCATGGTAGGGAAAAGTCATCAACTAAATAAGTTTTAAAACTATTCTGTTAAGACAAAGATGCATATGACTATAAAAAAGGTAAATTCATTTGACCTTTTTAGATTAAATAAAATTTGAAATAAATTATGTGCTTAGTAAATTATCTCCAAGATAATTTCCCTACTCTTTACCCTTTATTACTCTGAGTGAGACTTGTTTAGAAAATTATTTCTTGTCTAAAAGGAAAGTTAACTATGATTCAATAGTAAATTCAGGGATAAAACAGAAGATTGGCTGTTCATTCATTCCAAAATATTTAATGGACTCTTACTCTGATCTAGGCCCCATATTATGCTGGGATTGGCTCCATGTCTGTTTTCTAGTGAATCTCAGCTGTGGAGAAAGATAAATGTGAGTAAATGCAGCTGTGATGTTGTCCAGTCACTCAGGCATGATGAAATGTATCTTTTCTAATTTTAAGTCAAACTTAATTTTTATTTCAAATGTTTGTTCTCTTGTGGGGGTGGTGACTTCATAGTGCTCATTTGTCTTACCTCAGAAATAATCTTAACCTGGACTTCTATTTTAGTTTGGTAATTTACACACTGTCAAGATGTTGAGGAGGGGTTGGGTCAATCAGTTACTACGTATTTCATTTTTCCCCACAGGCAGCTGAAACATCTATTCCATTCTAGTACAGAGTTGATCCACCACAAACTTTGTTATGTTGTCCCTTTTTGCTGTTTTCAAGGGCCCATTTCATAAAGCAGCTTTCTTTATTTGTTATATGTCCCTGTGGGTGCACTCAGGGCTTGGTTTTTGAGAACCAGAAAGAGACTAGCTGATAATTGGGGATAAAGGTCAAGAGGGAGGGCCACAAAGTAAAAGTAACAGGTCAAGTAAACAGCAATTGGCTAGTTATTTTTGTATATGATTTCAATACAGTGAACTGCAGTCAAGTGAGGTAAGAGCTGAAAAATAAAATGGTCAGCACAAGAATGACACATGAGAAAGATGGACACATTCTTGTGGCCATAGGAGGGAGATAGTGCTCAAAGAAGGCTTCCTCTGGGATCCCTGGGTGGCTCAAGTGTTTAGCGCCTGCCTCCGGCCCAGGGCGTGATTGTAGGGTCCTGGGATCGAGTCCCACGTCAGGCTTCTTGCATGGAGCCTGCTTCTCCCTCTGTCTGTGTCTCTGTCTCTGTCTCTCTCTCTCATGAATAAATAAAATCTTTAAAAAAAAAAAAAAAGAAGACTTCCTTAACAAGATTAAGTACTCATAGATGTCTACTGATCCTGTGACTTCTAGGTCTCTTTCCCTTGTTATGATATCCCTACATCATACAGCTTGCCAAAACTTTTCATCAGAAAAGTTCATCCTTAAGAGAAAGTCTTGCTACACTTATTAGCCTGTCTAATATGGAAATTCTAAGATATTATTGTATCTTTTAGAAAAATGTTCTCATGGATTATTAATGTAGCAAGATGTAGTTAGAATAATATGGACTTTGGAGTCAGGTATATATGGTGGGTTGAAGTCTTAACTAATTGTTGTTTAGTATCTGGAGAATTTAATATAAGTTAATTAACTTCTCTGAGATTCATCTTCTCATCTTTAAAATTTGGACAAAAGTTTTGAAATGTAGGGCAGTTGTTAGGATTACATATAAAAAACTTAGTATGTTGCCTAACACAGCACTAAAAAAATGGTAGTTTAGTATTATGGATAGTAGTAATATATGAAAAATAATGCCCACCTAATCAGAAGATGCTCTATGAATGTGAATTACTCTGAGTGTTAGGAATTTTTAAAGAAACTCCAATCAATCAAATGATTTTATGGTCTCATAAAATCATAAAACTGGAAAGGATCCAAATCTCTCACCTTTAGTAGTGATTCTAATAATTAATAGACTTTTTTTTCCATACCTCAGAGTAATCCAAAACTTCAAGTGCTGAATGAATTAGCTATTTTTCACTTTTGGAAAGTTGACATTTAGCCTTTTAGCTAGAATGATCAGTAAAAATGTAATTATGTTGAATTTAGAGGAAAAAAATAACAGATTTCCCTTTTCTGGATGATATATACTTCATCAGTTCTCCTCAGAATTTTTTAATAATACATAGAATATGTAGTAACAAAATACAAACATTAATTTGTCAACATTCCATTTAAAATTTTTGTTGCTTCTACTTTCTAAGTGAGCTAATTTATGAAATAGGCAAAAATACCAATATTTTTTTACTTTATGTATATCAAACTCAGTAATTATCTTGGCCATTTCTTGGGTAAAATTTAGACACTAAGACCTTATCAAAGATGACCATAATCAATCTCAAATTAAATACTTACAGTGGATGGGGCAACTAAAACCTTGGAAGAAGATGACAATAATCTAAAGAATTTTACATTATTCACATTATAGCCTTAGACTAATAGGTAAAAAAAGGGACCTAAAAGTCTTCTGGTTTGTATCTATTATTTTCAGGAAAATATCTCAGCCATTGGTGACAAAACAACAAAAACCAATTAGCTCTACACATCAGAAGTAGCAGATGTAAATAAATAAATGAGATAAAAAATAATTTTAGAAATAAAGAAGTTCAGTTTGAAGCCCTACATTCAAGATAGGAGATAGTCATACTCACATACTTCAATTCATTTTCTAATCATAGTCTTGTTATAAGTTAACTTTTTTGTGTGTGCTTCCTTTTATTGGTGAGCTTGTTTCTACTAGCATCCTACCAACATTATCCCTACAGAGAGAACAAAATGAAAGCCTACTAAGAGGAAGTGAGTGATTACAACGTATGGAAATTTCTTTTCAGATAGAAATTATGTAAAGCCTGCCTTTCAGTGCCAGTGGGCTATGGGAAGGAAAGAAGATCGAGATTAAGAAAGCAACCATGAAAAAAAAAAAAAAAAAGAAAGCAACCATGAGGCTAGTTTGTCTAGATTTCACTTCTTTGGGCTCAGTCTTAAAAGGAATGTATGTGTAGATACATGAAAAGGTTTTCAACATTACTAGTCATCAGAGAAATGCAAATCAAAACTGCAATGAGGGGCAGCCCCAGTTGAGCAGCGGTTTAGCGCCGCCTGCAGCCCAGGGCGTGATCCTGGAGACCCTAGATGGAGTCCCACGTCAGGCTCTCTGTATGATGCCTGCTTCTCCCTCTGCCTGTGTCTCTGCCTCTCTGTCTCTATGAATAAATAAATAAAATCTTTAAAAAAATGTTTAAAAAACTGCAATGAAATATCGCTTCATACCTGTTAAAATGGCTACTGGCACAAGGACAAGAAAAAGTGTTGGTGAGAAGAATGTGGAGAAAAGGGAATCCTTGTGCACTATTGGTAGGAATGAAAATTGGTGCAGCCACTGTGGAAAACAGCATGGAGATTCCTCAAAAAATTAAAAAAAGGACTACCGTATGATCCAGTAATTCTACTTCTGGGTATTTACCCAAAGAAAATGAAAACATTAACTCAAAAAAGATAACATGAATCTTCATGTTTGTTGCATTTTTGACAAGAGCCAAGTAATGGGAACAATCTAAGAGCATCCATTGGTAGATGAATGGATAAAGAAATGTCACACACACACACACACACACACACACACACACACACACAGGAATACTAAGTTATAAAATGTGGGGTAGAATTTTGAAGGCAAATCAAGTTCCTCATGCACCCAATATCAAAACAAGTAAATGTATAAAACAAATGCAAATCTAAAAGGAGGAATAGACAGCCATACAACAATAGTAAGGGACTTTAATACTTCATTTTCAACAACAGATTATCCAGACAGAAAATCAATATGGAAACATTGAACATAAACTAGTCATTAGACCTGATGGACCAAACAGACATATACAGGACATTCCATCCAACAGCAGCAGAATACAAATTCTTCTCACATGCACATGGAACATTCTCCAGGATAGAGCACATACTAGGCCACGAAACGAGTCTTAATAAACTTAAGAAGATTGAAATCTTATCAAACATCTTTTATGAGCACAATGGTATGAAACTAGAAATCAATTACAGTAAGAAAACTGGAAAATTCACAAATACTTACAGATTAAACAACATTCTCCTGAACAGTCGATGGGTCAAAGAAGAAATCAAAAGAAAAAAAATATCTTGAGATAAGTGAAAATGCAAACAAAAGATATGAAAACTTATAAGATGCAGTAAAAAAAACAGTTGGTTTTTAAAGATTTTATTTATTTATTTATGAGAGACAGAGAGAAAGAGGCAGAGACAGAGGCAGAGGCAGGAGAAGCAGGCTCCATGCAGAGAACTTGATGCAGGACTCAATCCCGGGATTCTGGGATCACGCCCTGAGCCAAAGGCAGACGCTCAACGACTGAGCCACCCAGGTGTCCCAGTAAAAGCAATTGTAAAAGGGAAGTTTATAGTGATAAATACCTATATAAGAGAAAAGGAATTCAAATAAATGATTTTGTATTACACCTAAAGCAACCAGAGAAAAGAACAGACTAAGCCCCGAGTTAGTAGAAGGAGGAAAATAACAAAAATTAGAGCAGAAATAAGTGAAATAGAGACTAGAAGACAATTGTTTTAAAAGATCAATGAAATTAAGAGCTGGATTTTTGAAAAGATGAACAAAATTCTTAAACCTTTGGCTAGACTAACGAAAAAAGAGTACTCAAATAAAATCAGAAATAAAATAGGAAGGGCATCTGTGTGGCTCAGTTGGTTAAGCATCCGATTCTTGAATTTGGCGCAGGTCATGATCTCAGGCTTGTGAGACTGAGCCCTGCATCATGCTCTATACTTGGTCTGGGGCCTGCTTGGGATTCTCTCTCTTCATCTCCCTCTGCTTGTGCATGTGTGCTTCCTCTCTCTCTCTCTCTCTCAAAAAAAAAAAAAAAAAAAAAGAGGAAATGAAAGAGGAGGTATTTACATCTGATAATAAAGAGGTATTAAAGATTGCACTGACTCTTAGTGACAATTATGTACAAACAAATTTGATAACCCAGAGGAAATTCATAAATTCCCAGAAACATATAACCAGCATTTAATTTTTTTTTTATTTATTTATGATAGTCACACACAGAGAGAGAGAGGCAGAGACACAGGCAGAGGGAGAAGCAGGCTCCATGCACCGGGAGCCCGACGTGGGAATCGATCCCGGGCCTCCAGGATCGCACCCTGGGCCAAAGGCAGGCGCCAAACCGCTGCGCCACCCAGGGATCCCCATAACCAGCATTTAAAAAAATTTCCTCAGCAAGGCACAGAGCTACCCAGTGTCTGTCTGGCTCTCACTTTCCCTGACAGTCCGTCTCTGGAGCTCAATGTACTGCAATGGCTTGTGAGAGTGCAATTGTAAATAGGATTATTTTCTTAATTTCATTTCTTAGAAGATCTCATATAGTTAAAATGTCATACTATCCAAAACAATTTACAGCTTCAGTGTAATCCCTATCAAAATTGTAATGACATTTTTCACAGAAATAGAAAAAAAATCTTAAAATTCATATGGAACCACACAAAATCCTGAATATTGAAGCAGTCTTAAGGAGGAAGAGCAAAGCATAACATGTCCTGATTTCAAACTATTATTACAAAGCTATCGTAATCAAAACAGTATGGTATGGACATAAAAACAGACAAAGAGCAGAATAGAGAGTTCAGAAATAAATTCACACATACATTGTTAAGTTTTGACAGAGGCACTAAGAAAATACAATGGAAAGAGGATTATCTCTTCAATGAATAATATGGGGTAAAATGGATAGCCACATGCAAAAGAATGATCCTGGAACCCTGTCTTATATCACACCAAAATCAACTCAAAATGGACTAAACACTTGAATGTAAGGCCTTAAAACCATAAAATCCTTACAAAAAAAAAAAAGAAAAGAAAACATAGGGGGTACGCCCCTGAACATTGATCTTGGCAGTGATTTTTGGAATTTGATACCAAAAACAAAGGCAACCAAAGCAAAAGTAAACACATGGGACAACATCAAACTAAACAGCTTCTGCACAGCCACGAAATAGAATGAAAAGTCAACTATGGAATGTGAGAAAATATTGTAAATATCCAATTAGGGGTTAATATTCAGAATATCAAGGAACTCCTACAATTCAAGTGAAAAACAAAAATCAAACACTCTAAGAAATGGAGAAAGAATCTGAATAGACTTTTTTCCCACCATTGATGGGAATGTAAACTGGTACACCCACTAACAAAACAGTTTTGATGTTCCTTAGATATTAAAAATAAAGTGATAATATGATCCAGTGATCTATTTATGAATATCCTAAGGAAATGAGATGAGAATCTTAAAGAGATACCAGTACTCATGTTCATTGCAGCATTATTCACAGTAGCAGGATAGGGAAGCAACTTAAGTGTTCTTCAATGGATCAATGGATAAAGAAAAAAAAAATATATATATATGCCTCCTCTTGTGTATTCACTAGAGTACACTTCATTGTATGTTATCCAACTCAGTGAAAAAAGAACATTCGTGGGGCACCTGGGTGGCTCAGTTGGTTAAGCAATTGACTTTATTTCAGCTCAGGTCATGATCTCAGGGTTGTGAGATGAAGCCCCACATTGGACTCCATGCTGAGTGTAGACTTTGCTTAAGGTTCTCTCTCTCCCTCTTCTTTAGCTCCTCCCCCTTCTGCTTGCTCACACAGATGCTCCCTCTCTCTCTCTCTCAAAAAAAGAACGTTAGAATACTGAACTTCATATAATCACCATACATAGATTCTCCTGTCCCTCTCCCTTATTCCAGTCTTAATAATTACACACAATTATATTACTGACCATGATAAACTGAAACTAGGCAAGGAAAAAAAAATCTGTAAAAAATATACATATTTTTTTAAATGAAGAGACTTTTATTTATTTTTATATGTATACTATGTATTATTTATCCTTAAAAAAGAAGAAAATCTGCTATTTGCAACAACATGGATGAACCTGGAGGGCATTATGCTAAGTGAAATAAGCCAGAAAGGGAAAGACAGTTACAGAATTATAGCATGGTATCACTTATATGTGGAATTTTAAAAAAATCATAAAGTAGAATTGTAGATTTTTTTTTCTATTTTCTATTTTTTTTTAAATTATAACACTTTATACATGTTTTGGTCCCCCCTTATTTAGCTTATTTTTTCTTCCTTTTAAATCTTTCAAATAAAGGAGAACCAGCACACACTCGATACAGCACGTGTATGAGGATGACCAGCACTAGGAGCCCAGGCCTCCCACAGTGGGTCTGAGCTCCTCCCCTGCCCACCTGCCCAGGGCACTGAGCTGCATCCCTGCCAGGACTGGAAAGGGGAAGGAGGATATGGTTCCAGCTTCAGGGGCTCTCCTGATGCCTGCTGGTGCCTGGTTGTCACCATGTGTCTTGTCCTGCACCTGTGGCATGGAGGCTCACCCAGTGTCCTCTGTCCAGTGGAAGCACTGGTCACTTTCCCTTGCTATGAGGCGAGTGACTGAGGACTTCCCTTGGAGGTGCCACCTCACACCAGGTCAGCCAGGTCCACTTTGGGGATCGGATCTTGCCAGGAGCAGAAGGAGCTGAACTCTGGACAGGGAGAAGCAGAATTCTGTTCCTTATTGAGAAGTGGGGACACATGCCAGGGGCTGGGTGGGGGGGGGTAGTCTGATTAAAGATAATCAAGTCTTGGTTAAAAGATGAATAAAGTTTGAAGATCTGTTGTATAACATGGTGACTGTTGTTGATAATACTGTGTTGTGTAGTTGAAATTTGCTAAGACAATAATAGAACTCGAGTATTTCTCATATATATATATACACATATATATATATATGAAGTGATGGATTAGTTAATTCAATTAGTGGAATCTTTTCACAAGGTATACACACATATCAAAGTCGTTATGTTATACACTTTAAACATATTACAATATTATTTATCAATCATACCTCAATAAGCTGGAAAAATATGTTTCTCATGAAAATCAGGGTAAGAAACACATCCCAAGGACCTAGTTTAAAGAAAGAGTAGATGAATTTCGAGAATATATGTTTTTAAAATTTTATTTATTTATTCATGAGAGACACAGAGAGAGAGAGGCAGAGACACAGGCAGAGAGAGAAGCAGGCTCCATGCAGGGAGCCCGACGTGGGACTTCATGATCATGGGACTCCATGATCATGCCCTGGGCCAAAGGCAGCGCTAAACCGCTGAGCCACCCAGGCTGCCTGAATATTTTAAAATTTCTCTTGGATTTGGCCATGAAAGAAACCCGTTACAATCCTAAGTAATTTCAAATACCAATGTTGTCTTTATATTCTAACCCCAAGAAACATTCTATTGAACTTGTACAGACAGCACTTTTGAAGCCAGTAAAGACATTATTGAAATAGGAATTTGACTTTTCCTATAGTTCATCCCTTAAAGGATCCAGTCACTAATGATATATAATACAGTTTTCAAAACATTCTTAAATTAAACTTTCATCTTTGTGTTTTCTTTTTCTATGGCTGATAAATTGAATTTGACATTCCTTAAATCAATTACAATTTCATATAAGTTTAGTTTTCATGGTCAAAGGCATCATAATCTATTTACTTTAATGATTAATTTTCTGGTTGATTAAAAAAATACAAACTAAAAAAAAAAAAAAAATACAAACTATTTTGTCCAATAGTAAGGCCAGATTTTTTAACGAGACTATGCTATTTGCAGTTGTTTTTCACTTATACCTTGAGTAGTCCTCAAATGTTTTTTGATGTCTCCATCAGTCTGATTTTCTTCCCAATAAACTCCAAAATGTCTCCTTTAGAGAAAATGATTGGGAAATATCAGAGTGGGAGACAGAACATGAGAGACTCCTAACTCTGGGACACGAACAAGGGGTGGTGGAAAGGGAGGTGGGGGGGGAGTGACTGGGTGATGGGCACTGAGGAGGGCACTTGATGGGATGAGCACTGGGTGTTATATGTTGGCAAATTGAACTCCAATAAAAATTTAAAAAATAAAGACAATTACTTGCAGAATGAAAAAAGAATTTGAGTATAAAATTTACAATCAAACATTATTCTATGGTTTGTGATTTATGTTTTTGCTGATTGTTAATAAAAATTATCCTGAAGCTAAAAAAATTTTTTTTTGGAAATAAAAAAAAGTCTCCTTTATTAATATTTGTGGTGCCTACATGTTATCAGGCCCAGTGACCAATTCTCAATCATCATACTTAGTGCTTCTGCAACAGTTGATCAGCCTTCTTTCTTTAAATACTTTCTTTAAAAAAAAATTTGGATTTTAGATCACCATAGTCTTGTAACTTTCTTCCTGTCTGAGAGACCATTCTGTATTAGTCTTCTTGGTAGGAATCCTTCCTTTTGCAGTCTTTATTTTTTTTTTTTAATTTTTATTTATTTATGATAGTCACAGAGAGAGAGAGAGGCAGAGACACAGGCAGAGGGAGAAGCAGGCTCCATGCACCGGGAGCCTGACGTGGGATTCGATCCCGGGTCTCCAGGATCGCGCCCTGGGCCAAAGGCAGGCGCTAAACCGCTGCGCCACCCAGGGATCCCCCTTTTGCAGTCTTTAAATATTGTAGTGCTTCAGGGCTTAGAATTTGGACATCCTTTTGTCCTTTTATACCTTTTTTTCCTGGAGTGTGTAGCTTTCAAAGCATGAAGACTTCTCAGTTTTAAACTCCTGCTTGGACTTCTGTATTCACCTATCTACCTGCTTGACATTCGTATTTAGACCTAGGGAGTATCTTAATCTTAACATGGCTTTAAGCTAACATGTGATATGTGGGCTCATACCTGTTCTTTTCCAATTATTTTCAGTTTCAGAAAATGACACTGCTTTGAAATATACTCCAAATACATTTTTATCACTTTCTCTGCCACTACTCCAGCCAAGCTGCCAACCATCTCTTGCTTGGATTATTTAGTTGTCTCCTAATTTGTCTCACTTTTGCCATTTTGTTCTTCGCATAGTCTGTTCTTTCCTACAATGTAGTAAGTGTGACTCTTTTAATATAAAAGCTTTGTTTCTATATATCCTAAATCATTTCAGTTCCTTCCAATGAACCACTCCTCTGTAGGATTCAGTCTTCACTCAATCTCCATCCCTTATTTTTTGTTCCCCTTTGTCCACTATATTTCAACCAGTTGGCCTCTTTTCTGTTCCTCAAACATGCATAGTATGTTTCCCTCTCCTTAAAAAATCTCTTTCTCTAGAAGAATGCAAGCCTCACCCCCTTACCTCAGGCATGTCACTGCTGCATTAGTGACTTCTTCACTTACCCACCTAGTCCAAAATAGTCACTTCTATTTATCCTGTCGTTACATAAGGGTACTACTTATCACTACTTGACATTATCTTATTTATATATTTGTTTTTGATTTTTTTTATCATCTGCCTTCCTAAAAACTAAAGTGCAAGAAGGAAAAAGACTGTGCCACATTTTCTTAGAAGAATAATGACTGAATGACAGACTGATTAAATGCATATTGCTTATCTCTCTTAAATCTTTTCTCTAACTAGCTTCCTTTATGCAACTCATCTTTTGAAGCCCAGTCTTAATGAGTCTAATCTTATACCTTGAGAATCCAGGCAACTTAAAAAGAAAGATGGGCACAACCATTTATAGCACCTTTGGTTTTTAATTTGTATTTTTTTAAAGATTTTATTTATTTATTCATAAAGACACACAGAGAGAGAGAGAGAGAGAGAGAGAGAGAGGCAGAGGGAGAGGCAGGCTCCATGCAGGGAGCCCGACGTGGGACTCGATCCGGGGTCTCCAGGATCACACCCTGGGCCAAAGGCGGTGCCAAACCACTGTGCCACCGGGGCTGCCCTTTAATTTGTATTAATAGAACTGCTATTGCTACTATACAAATAGCAATCTGGCTACTGTGTGTTTAAAATAACTATTAAAATATTGCCCGCTTTAACAAGAAATATTGCTAGAAAATGTATTGCCCCAAGATAGGATGATGATTTTGTAAGGAAAACTTTAATGAGATAAAATGGGCTGATAGAACTTGGAAGTTTTTAAGATTTTTTAGAAAAATTATTTTTCTAGAGCACTGAGGAGTACTTTCTCAATGTAAGCTAAAAAAATGATAAGTACAAGTATCTGAAGAAAACAGTTTCTATATCCAGGTAGCTTTCAGGGACTTTTATGCTATAGAATAAAATATTACCTGGGAAGAATAACTGAAAATTAAATATCTAGTGGGTGTTAAGTCTCTCATAAATAGAATTTATCTAGAGAAATACGATAATATTTGGTTAGCACTGTCTGTGAAATTGATATTGGAGAGATTAACATGAGTTTCTCAACATTACCAACAAGAATGAGGAATAAGGCAAATTAAATGAAATCTCTTGTGTTTTAAAGTTCTAGGAAGCAGAAACAAACACAAAGATTTTCTGTGCAATCTTACTTAAATATCCAATAATAACCAGGTTTCCTTTACTGTAATATCCTAAAAAGAATATCTGCAGATTTCATCCATTCTGTAAAAGTTAGCACTATTGATTCTTTATAAATGACACTATTTGAAACACTGGACTTCACATTTCTTTCATTTGCTGCTAGACCATAGGGTCACAACTCTTATCATGTAAAGCCCCTGAAAAAGTTACTGTGCAATTCGATCCCTTGACTTCATATAATAAAATGCAAAAAAAGAGGAACATATTTCAAAGCTTAAATGTGCACATGAGGCCATGTGTAACCACCACTCATTTTTTTTTGTAACCAATTACAAGCTTATTGTATTCATAAAGACTTTAAGCTTTAAGTGAATTAACTCACAAAAATAGATTTGACATGCCAGAAACCATATTGTGGTCACAATGATTTTCTTGAGTAAATCTGAAATTTTTTCTTATTTTTTTCTCATATATGTTTTATTTTTCCTAGATATGTCAAAACAAAATAAAGTCTATCCTTTAATCTAATATATCATGGGGGTAAAGTGGGCATAATTATCAGATGTTTGGTTAAGAAAGACTGAATTTCTGAAATATATGACAATCTTATAAAAATATGGAATTTGCATAAAGCTAATAATGGAATAATTTAACCACCTTCTGCTAAGTGATGTAAAATACAGATATCCTGGCATCTGCATGTTACCAAGGACCTTAGGGGATTACTCTAGGCTAAAATCATGAGAGTGCTGTGCAAGAGTATATGCCTTTTATAACATCTGCCTTTTATCAGTAGTAGCTGATAAACTATATGCCTATATTTAATTTTTAAGTGTTTCGAAGTTTTTAAAAATAAAATATTTATTCTACATGTAATATACAATTATAAGTATATTCAGATATAAGACATTTTCATTTAATGAAGAATTCATTTCTGAGCAAGCTAATGTGCCTTTTATTTGTGGAAGTTCATCAAGGGATTGTTTCTTTCCTTGTGTAATGCAGTTTACTTTGCACAACTAGGCAGTGTTCCCTGGCTGATTACACTAATTTCTTTTTCCTAGCTACCCTTGGAAGTCTTTGATATTATAGAACCACACTGACTGGTGCCAAAGGGGAAACTTTGGTGAATCTCTGATATAAAATGTTCTGCTTTTGATGAAAGGGATTCCCTAGAAGTGGATTTTAAATCCTTTTTACACATTTTCTGCTGGCTGTTAACTCTACATTCATCATTTTGTCCATGACTGTTGACATGTGACGTACTTCAATGGAAGCTGTTAAGGATAATTTTTAATACCTGCGCCCTCATAGATTGACACACTTTCCTGATTATTAGGGTCTGCATTTTAATTGCTCACTAGTTTTAGAGGGGTTTTGTACTGATTCACTTACATTTTTGCCCCAGTTTACTCTTTTTTAAAAATTATGAATTGTTACCTGTCATGCAAAACTTGCCAACTTTGTTGCCTGGGCATATGACAATGGATAAAGCAAGTATAACCTTATACCTTCCATTTCTACTGTAGATGAGACAAAGACTAAACATAACTAATTTAAATACAACTATTAGAAAAATGATAAAAGGAATTCCATTTTACAATTTTTATTGTAAAATCATGTTGCTTGTCATGGTCAAAGAAGACAGCTATAACTCACTGGGCAAAGCAAAATAATTTACTAATCTCCTTACAATTTAGGGCTTTGCTTAAAATAAGTGAGCTGATTTCCAAAGGCAAAGAAAAAAAAATATTATCTATGCTATGTAAACAGGGTGGAGAACATCTGTGCAGTGATTTTTTATTTCAGTGGACTTTCTGGATCAATTAAAGGTAACATAATAAATTTCATGGTGCTTAGCTATTTAGGAATGAAACTGCAACAAAATGGTTGACATAGATTTTAACAGTTACGGCTTTTGGCTTTAGGTTGAAGCAAATGGATCTTGAATGCACATTGAACCAATTCAAGTTTTTGTTTGTTTGTTTGATTGTTTTTGTTTTGGGTGCTTTTACTTTTCTCCAGTGCAACTGTAATCTCTGTAGGCACTCTTTTTTTAAAAAAAATTTTTTAAAGATCTTATTTATTTGACAAAGAGAGAGAGAGAGCACAAGCAGGGGGAGTGACAGAGGAAGAGGGGAGAAGTGGTTCCTTGTGGAGCAGGGAGCCTAATGTGATGTGGCTGTATCCCAGAGCCCTGGAATCATGACTGGATCTGAAGGCAGACACTTAACTGACTGAGCCACCCAAGCACCCCTCTGTAGGCACTCAAAGTGAATATTGGCTTATCTTAATTTATGGTGTGCATGGCATGTCAAAAACACATGTTCTGTGCTCTATCAGAAAGTTCAATCAATGAAGAAATTTTTAATAACTGTGGTCCTATTAAATCCTTGATACTCAAAGATATACCTAGCTGCTTAGCTAGAAAATAGATTTTAAATTCTTAAAAAATTAAATGGAAAATGACATTTTAATGACATGCATCATTTTTTAGAAAACAAAAACTGTGTTCCAGTTTGAACCTGTGTAAACACAAGATTAATCTCTTAACAGAATTATTTTTAAAGAAGTTAAATTGTGCTGATTATTTAACACAAATGAATAAGTAGAGAAAAGCCAGCAGATACCATGGACCCATGTATTTTCCAACTTACAGTTCTGTTATGAATATACATGGTAGGTAACTGCCTTCAGTGGTTGTGGGTTGTGGTGGCTTCTATCACTGAACATTCTTCATTCAAACTTGTTGGGGCTATTGTGGGTAAAGAATAATTTGCCATCCCTTTTTGTGCATGCATTTTTAACCTTGAACTAGAACAGTGATTGTAATATCTCAACTGATTTATTAAAATGAGTTTTATTAAAATGAGAACTGCTCCATTTAACAATAAAAAGGGTTGAGGTAGGAGATAAGTGAATTTCATATGTAAATGACTTTAACCAGCTGAATTGAAATATGTTTAAATTATCTTTCACTTGTAGTTATTGTATTACCAATAAATTGAATTCATAAACTTTAATACAGTATGAGATTTTACAAGAAATAGTGCTTCATAAGTATAAGTATTATATTATTTATTTATATAATTATAAGCATAAATCACCAACACCAATGTTTGTTCAATGGTAGAAAACAAAGTTCAGCAGAATTTTATAAACACAAATTTTTAAAGAAGTTATTATTATTTAGGAAATTATTAAAGATGACATATTTTAGAAGAGGGTATGAGATATCTGCTAACTCTGTGATCTCTGGCAAGTTACTAGATCCCAGTAAGCCTTAACTTCATATTTGTAAATAGAAATAGTAATATTGACCCTGGAGTTTCTTCAGGATTAAGTGAAATAATATAGAGATAACAGTAAATAGGATGTCTCACTTTCAGTGAGGCCTCATTAAATAGATGTTATTATTTGAAATAACCTGAAAAAATTGTTTAGATGAGAAGTGGCTCTATTCAATGAGCATAAATAAGGCAAATGGGCTATGATTTCATAATTCTTCAGTGTTTTTATTTATTAAGCTCAAACATTGTATTATCCTCAGGATTGAAAAGATAGGAAGTGAAAGATATGAAGTATAGTTACAGCACGTATATAACTTTGTGAGATAATTAGGAAAGGATGAAACAATGAAAAGTAAACTTTGACTTCTCTTTTTGGTAATGTAGTATAACTATTCAGCAAAAACATTTCTGATATAGAAAACCAAAGATATGAGTGAAATTACAAAAAAAAACAGCAAAAAACTTTACAAATATGTGTTTGGCCTCATGGGAACCAAAAGAAATAAATATTAGAGGTCATAAAGAACAAAGACAGATAAACTGCTCATGGAACACAGACAAGGCTTTCTCCTATTATTTACCAATCTTTGGCAGAGTAGTTCTTGTTTTTAATGGCTTAATAATGAATATAAGAGATAAAGAACTTTTAAAAACTTTTTATTGCAGTGGGTATTGTAGGAAAAATATATGCTCTGAAAATTTTATCAGCTGAGAATCACTATCAAACAAGCCTGCTATAATGGGCCTTTGGAACCTATAGTCATACCACTTTTAAGGCTAAAAAACATCCAAGCAAAATGTCTTATTTATGGTGATCCTATGTGTTAGTACCAGAAGATACATAGCAGAAAAATCATAGATAACTCTTTGCAGCCCATGAGATATTTAACCCTGTAAATTTTTAAGAAATAGAAACTTACAAAGAAAAATCAGAAAACATGCAAAGAAACAAGCCACATAAAGCCAGAATAAGCAGAAACAAGCAAGAGAACCAGACCTGCATCAACTGCAGATATTTGAATAGTCAAATACAAAGTATTAAATGAATTTAATATGCTTAATGAAGATTTCAAAAATAATATTAAATATACAAGGAATACCAAATTGTTATGAGCTAATTTGTGCTCTTCAAAAATTCATGGTTTGAAGTCCTAACCCCCAGTATCTCAGAATGTGATTCTGGAAATATTACCCGTAAAGAAGTAGTTAGGTTAAAATGAGATCCTTACCATGAATTCCGATTTAATCTAACTGTGTCCTTGTTAAAAGAAGAAATTTGGACATACAAGGAGACCTCAGGGATGCATAGCTACAGAGAAAATACCTTGTGATGACACAGCAAGAAGGCAACCATCTGCAAGCCAGGAACAGAGGCTTCAGAAGGAGCCCTATCTGTCCACACTTTGGTCTTGGACTTCCAGCCTTCAGAACTACAAGAGCAGAAATTTTCTGTTTTTAATACATCCAGTTTATGGTATTTTCTTATGACAGCCTTAGCAAAATAATACAGTATAAAAATGAGCAAACATTAAAAGCAAACTTCCAGTATGAAAAACAAATTGCTTGAAATCAGATAATTAATTGACATTAGCACTTGAATTAGCCCAGGACACTCTTGAAGAGGAAGAATGAAGAGCAAAAATTTGCCCAATAAGATACCAAGATTTATCCAACAGCCTTACTATTTCAATGCGGTATTGCTGCAAACATGGACAAATAGACTCAAGTAGTAGTATACGTGGTATATGACCCAGAAGTAGGGTTACCATTTATCCCAGTTTTCTTGGGGCAGCTTAGTTTACACCAGTTGTCTTGATGTCTCACTTAGCTTAGTAATTAGTACTTTCAAAGCTATCAGTTTGAGTCATAAATTATATCACCTGATCGCCACATTTTGGAACTTTGAGGAAAGGATGCAAAGTTAAGGAATGTTACTAGCAAAAACGATCCAACCTAAAGAAAAAAATTATATTAAATGTCTCTTTACACCAAATTCCAAATTCAGTTGGTGCAAATATTGTGAAAACAATTTAGTGTTACATAAGGAGGATTGAAATGGAGCAAATGATCATGTACCCAAGCCACATGTCTTGGATGTCAACACAGAGGAAGGGTATCTTTTTCTAATTGGTCTGCTGTAAGGGACAGTGTACTCTAATTGGTCTGTTCAGTGGGGGACATCTTTTGCTATTCTACTTTCCTGGAGCTGCGCTTTTCTTTTCATTTGTTTATTTGAAAGCCCACAAAAGGTCCTAATGTGCTAACAATGGCCTTGATTGGACTTTAGTGCTAAGTACTTGTTACCTGAGATAACTTTAATTTTTGATGATACGATTCTCATTATTGACTCAATTTTATTTATGATTCTCTGAAGTCCTAAATCTTTTTCATATGTGCTGTTACCTAGTCATTATCTCCATCTATCTTAGTCTGGCTACACAGGCCAAAGGGAAAACTCGCAGGAGGGTTCTATTGTACAAAAGATAAAATGGGAAAGGGAAAGTCTGAAATCCTAACTGCATTCAAGGCCTAGATTTGGGACTTTGAGAGAGGTACTGGGTATTTTGTAACTGTGACTTCCAAGTCTATAAAACATGAATAATAATCTCACTCCACAGGGTTGTGGTGTGAATTGAATGTGGTAAAAGCTCCCAGTACACTGTCTCACATATAACAGTATTAACTGAATGCTAGCTCTTACATTTTTATATTACATCTATTTTTACCAAATTATATTTATTATATTAATTTCTTCAGTTCCCCCAGCAAATATAGTGTTGTTTTGTGATTTCACCATCTACGATAGTTGTATTATTCAATGCAATCATCCAAATGTTTGCATCAAATTATGGAATAGTAAGAGGTACAGACCCAGAGCTCATGGTACCCCACAGCATACCTCACCCGGTGAATATCCATCAGCTCACACTGGACATGGCTATTTGATAAATAATCAGTATATCTATTTTACTTGAATTCAGTGCATATTTGATCATTATATCCAGTGATTATTGAATAGTTATTACCCCTAGCCAAAAAAAAGTTCAGATTATGGAAAAAAAAAGGTTTAAAAAATTTTTATATTGAGTTTTTTAATAAATCAAACACAGAAAATTTAAAAAATATATAAGTACCTTAGTAGAAAACAAAATCAAATATAATATAAAATGTCATGTGACATTCAGACTAAAAAACATTCTTAAATCATCAATAGTGTTAAATCTCCATTAATCTGACTATTTAATAATTGAAGACATTATTTCTCATCATGCAGAAATTTCTCATTAGGTTTATTTGAAGATCTGACAAAACCTGAGTTTTCTCTCCTGTTGGCAACTAGAAAATATCAAAGGTATTAGGTTAATAAAACATTCTTTATTTTTAAAATATTCAATTATAAATCGGAGTACTTGTGTAAGAACAGTGTTTCTGGAGAGTTTGCCTCTAGGACTAATTTACTTCTTCAAAGATCCCCTGAGATCTGAGCAATGGACTAAACCTTTGTGAACTACCTCTGAATGCTATAATTATATTGAACTTTTTTTCAAACTATAAATTCATAGAGAAAACAAAGTTATAGAACACACAGAGTAAGTGAATTTATTAACTCTAAAGACTGAACTTGAATCTTGTCATTCCTTCCAAAATTAGAGAAATGTAAAACTCTGATGTTAAACTGGGTTATAGGAACATATTAAAAATTTGTAGACAAAATGAACTACTTCAAAATACAGCTCCAAAGTTTTTTTTTGTTTTTTTTTTAACTTTTTTTTTAAATTTATTTTTTATTGGTGTTCAATTTACTAACATAGAGAATAACCCCCAGGGCCCGTCACCCATTCACTCCCACCCCCCGCCCTCCTCCCCTTCTACCACCCCTAGTTCATTTCCCAGAGTTAGCAGTCTTTACATTCTGTCTCCCTTTCTGATACTTCCCACACATTTCTTCTCCCTTCCCTTATATTCCCTTTCACTATTATTTATATTCCCCAAATGAATGAGAACATATAATGTTTGTCCTTCTCCGATTGACTTACTTCACTCAGCATAATACCCTCCAGTTCCATCCACGTTGAAGCAAATGGTGGGTATTTGTCATTTCTAATAGCTGAGTAATATTCCATTGTATACATAAACCACATCTTCTTTATCCATTCATCTTTCGTTGGACACCGAGGCTCCTTCCACAGTTTGGCTATCGTGGCCATTGCTGCTATAAACATCGGGGTGCAGGTGTCCCGGTGTTTCACTGCATCTCTATCTTTGGGGTAAATCCCCAACAGTGCAATTGCTGGGTCGTAGGGAAGGTCTATTTTTAACTGTTTGAGAAACCTCCACACAGTTTTCCAGAGTGGCTGCACCAGTTCACATTCCCACCAACAGTGTAAGAGGGTTCCCTTTTCTCCGCATCCCCTCCAACATTTGTTGTTTCCTGCCTTGTTAATTTGCCCCATTCTCACCGGTGTGAGGTGGTATCTCATTGTGGTTTTGATTTGTATTTCCCTGATGGCAAGTGATGCAGAGCATTTTCTCATGTGCATGTTGGCCATGTCTATGTCTTCCTCTGTGAGATTTCTCTTCATGTCTTTTGCCCATTTCATGATTGGATTGTTTGTTTCTTTGGTGTTGAGTTTAATAAGTTCTTTATAGATCTTGGAAACTAGCCCTTTATCTGATATGTCATTTGCAAATATCTTCTCCCATTCTGTAGGTTGTCTTTGAGTTTTGTTGACTGTATCCTTTGCTGTGCAAAAGCTTCTTATCTTGATGAAGTCCCAATAGTTCATTTTTGCTTTTGTTTCTTTTGCCTTCGTGGATGTATCTTGCAAGAAGTTACTGTGGCCGAGTTCAAAAAGGGTGTTGCCTGTGTTCTCCTCTAGGATTTTGATGGAATCTTGTCTCACATTTAGATCTTTCATCCATTTTGAGTTTATCTTTGTGTATGGTGAAAGAGAGTGGTCTAGTTTCATTCTTCTGCATGTGGATGTCCAATTTTCCCAGCACCATTTATTGAAGAGACTGTCTTTCTTCCAATGGATAGTCTTTCCTCCTTTATCGAATATTAGTTGACCATAAAGTTCAGGCTTCACTTCTGGATTCTCTATTCTGTTCCACTGATCTATGTGTCTGTTTTTGTGCCAGTACCACACTGTCTTGATGACCACAGCTTTGTAGTACAACCTGAAATCTGGCATTGTGATGCCCCCAGATATGGTTTTCTTTTTTAAAATTCCCCTGGCTATTCGGGGTCTTTTCTGATTCCACACAAATCTTAAAATAATTTGTTCTAACTCTCTGAAGAAAGTCCATGGTATTTTGATAGGGATTGCATTAAACGTGTATATTGCCCTGGGTAACATTGACATTTTCACAATATTAATTCTTCCAATCCATGAGCATGGAATATTTTTCCATCTCTTTGTGTCTTCCTCAATTTCTTTCAGAAGTGTTCTATAGTTTTGAGGGTATAGATCCTTTACCTCTTTGGTTAGGTTTATTCCTAGGTATCTTATGCTTTTGGGTACAATTGTAAATGGGATTGACTCCTTAATTTCTCTTTCTTCAGTCTCATTGTTAGTGTATAGAAATGCCACTGATTTCTGGGCATTGATTTTGTATCCTGCCACACTACCGAATTGCTGTATGAGTTCTAGCAATCTTGGGGTGGAGACTTTTAGGTTTTCTATGTAGAGTATCATGTCATCGGCGAAGAGGGAGAGTTTGACTTCTTCTTTGCCAATTTGAATGCCTTTAATGTCTTTTTGTTGTCTGATTGCTGAGGCTAGGACTTCCAGTACTATGTTGAATAGCAGTGGTGAGAGTGGACATCCCTGTCTTGTTCCTGATCTTAGGGGAAAGGCTCCCAGTGTTTCCCCATTCAGAATGATATTTGCTGTGGGCTTTTCATAGATGGCTTTTAAGATGTTGAGGAATGTTCCCTCTATCCCTACACTCTGAAGAGTTTTGATCAGAAATGGATGCTGTATTTTGTCAAATGCTTTCTCTGCATCCAATGAGAGGATCATATGGTTCTTGGTTTTTCTCTTGCTGATATGATGAATCACATTGATTGTTTTACGGGTGTTGAACCAGCCTTGTGTCCCAGGGATAAATCCTACTTGGTCATGGTGAATAATTTTCTTAATGTACTTTTGGATCCTATTGGCCAGTATCTTGTTGAGAATTTTTGCATCCATGTTCATCAGGGATATTGGTCTGTAATTCTCCTTTTTGGTGGGGTCTTTGTCTGGTTTTGGAATTAAGGTGATGCTGGCTTCATAGAATGAATTTGGAAGTACTCCATCTCTATCTATCTTTCCAAACAGCTTTAGTAGAATAGGTATGGTTTCTTCTTTAAACGTTTGATAAAATTCCCCTGGGAAGCCATCTGGCCCTGGACTCTTGTGTCTTGGGAGGTTTTTGATGACTGCTTCAATTTCCTCCCTGGTTATTGGCCTGTTAAGGTTTTCTATTTCTTCCTGTTCCAGTTTTGGTAGTTTGTGGCTTTCCAGGAATGCGTCCATTTCTTCTAGATTGCCTAATTTATTGGCGTATAGCTGTTCATAATATGTTTTTAAAATCGTTTGTATTTCCTTGGTGTTGGTAGTGATCTCTCCTTTCTCATTCATGATTTTATTAATTTGAGTCTTCTCTCTCTTCGTTTTAATAAGGCTGGCTAATGGTTTATCTATCTTATTAATTCTTTCAAAGAACCAACTCCTGGTTCTGTTGATCTGTTCCACAGTTCTTCTGGTCTCGATTTCGTTGAGTTCTGCTCGAATCTTTATTAACTCCCTTCTTCTCTTGGGTGTAGGATCTATTTGCTGTTTTTTTCTCTAGCTCCTTTATGTGTAAGGTTAGCTTTTGTATTTGAGTTCTTTCCAGTTTTTGAATGGATGCTTGTATTGCGATGTATTTCCCCCTTAGGACTGCTTTTGCTGCATCCCAAAGATTTTGAATGGTTGTATCTTCATTCTCATTAGTTTCCATGAATCTTTTTAATTCTTCCTTAATTTCCTGGTTGACCCTTTTATCTTTTAGTAGGATGGTCCTTAACCTCCACGTGTTTGAGGTCCTTCCAAACTTCTTGTTGTGATTTAGTTCTAATTTCAAGGCATTATGGTCTGAGAATATGCAGGGGATGATCCCAATCTTTTGGTATCGGTTCAGACCCGATTTGTGACCCAATATGTGGTCTATTCTGGAGAAAGTTCCATGTGCACTTGAGAAGAATGTGTGTTCAGTTGAGTTTGGATGTAAAGTTCTGTAGATATCTGTGAAATCCATCTGGTCCAGTGTATCATTTAAAGCTCTCGTTTCTTTGGAGATGTTGTGCTTAGAAGACCTATCGAGTATAGAAAGAGCTAGATTGAAGTCACCAAGTATAAGTGTATTATTATCTAAGTATTTCTTCAGTTTGGTTAATAATTGATTTATATATTTGGCAGCTCCCACATTCGGGGCATATATATTAAGGATTGTTAAGTCCTCTTGTTGAATAGATCCTTTAAGTATGATATAGTGTCCCTCTTCATCTCTCACTACAGTCTTTGGGGTAAATTTTAGTTTATCTGATATAAGGATGGCTACCCCTGCTTTCTTTTGAGGACCATTCGAATGGTAAATGGTTCTCCAACCTTTTATTTTCAGGCTTTAGGTGTCCTTCTGTCTAAAATGAGTCTCTCGTAGACAGCAAATAGATGGGTCCTGCTTTTTTATCCAGTCTGAAACCCTGCGCCTTTTGATGGGGTCATTAAGCCCGTTCACATTCAGAGTTACTATTGAGAGATATGAGTTTAGTGTCATCATGATATCTATTCAGTCCTTGTTTTTGTGGACTGTTCCACTGAACTTCTTCTTAAAGGGGAATTTTAAGAGTCCCCCTTAAAATTTCTTGCAGAGCTGGTTTGGAGGTCACATATTGTTTTAGTTGCTGCCTGTCTTGGAAGCTCTTTATCTCTCCTTCCATTTTGAATGAGAGCCTTGCTGGATAAAGTATTCTTGGTTGCATGTTCTTCTCATTTAGGACCCTGAATATATCCTGCCAGCGCTTTCTGGCCTGCCAGGTCTCTGTGGAGAGTTCTGCTGTTACCCTAATACTCCTCCCCATAAAAGTCAGGGATTTCTTGTCTCTTGCTGCTTTAAGGATCTTCTCTTTATCTTTGGAATTTGCAAGCTTCACAATTAAATGTCGAGGTGTTGAACGGTTTTTATTGATTTTAGGGGGGGATCTCTCTATTTCCTGGATCTGAATGCCTGTTTCCCTTCCCAGATTAGGAAAGTTTTCAGCTAGAATTCGTTCAAATACATATTCTGGCCCTCTGTCCCTTTCGGCGCCCTCAGGAACACCAATTAAACGTAGGTTTTTCTTCCTCAGGCTGTCGTTTATTTCCCTTAATCTATCTTCATGGTCTTTTAATTGTTTGTCTCTTTTTTCCTCAGTTTCCCTCTTTGCTATCAACTTGTCTTCTAGGTCACTCACTCGTTCTTCCACCTCGTTCACCCTTGTCGTTAGGACTTCTAGTTTGGATTGCATCTCATTCAATTGATTTTTAATTTCTGCCTGATTAGCTCTAAATTCTGCAGTCATGAAGTCTCTTGAGTCCTTTATGCTTTTTTCTAGAGCCACCAGTAGCTGTATAATAGTGCTTCTGAATTGGCTTTCTGACATTGAATTGTAATCCAGATTTTGTAACTCTGTGGGAGAGAGGACTGTTTCTGATTCTTTCTTTTGAGGTGAGGTTTTCCTTCTAGTCATTTTGCTCAGTGCAGAGTGGCCAAAAGCAAGTTGTATTTGATAGAAGCGCGAACTCTTCTCACTGTAGCATTCCAGCTGGTCTCTCTTTAAATCTCAGGCCGAATTAATAGATTTTCAGGATAATTTGAAGGTTTTCTAGGTAATTTGGTGGAGACAGGTGATTTGGAGACCCTACTCTTCTGCCGTCTTGCCCCTCCCCCCCAGCTCCAAAGTTTTTAATGCAGATTGACCAACAAATTCCCTAAGAAGAATTTAGCAAAAATATTTGTCTTATAGGATGTGGTTTTTCTTTAGGTAAGCAAGGTTAAGGAAAGCCAAGCTTGGCTGGTTTCAAGATTGGTAGCTTCTGCTGAGTTTTAGTGTGGCAGAGATCCAACGCATGGAAGCAAGAGCGTAGGTCCAAGCCAAGAGCCATATTCTGTGGAAAGCAGGCTTGTTATAAGTTGATCTTCTAAACCACCAGCTCATGGTAGTTTCTCCTTCTTTTCGGTATTCCTTTTCCTTATATAGGAAGAATGGTATACCACCTATTTTAAAAAGATTTTGAGAAATAGACAAGGAAATCATCTAATCTTTGCTGCCACATCTTATTTTGTCACATATTATTACATATTATTGTATATATGATAAATCATCTGTAGCAACAAAAATAATTGTAAAAGACATTCCCTCATTTTTAGATGTTTAACATGGCAAAATCTTGTTTTACAGGTTTAGGCACTGGTGTAGTAAATAAACAGAAAAATTATTTTTCTACTATTATATTTTCCCCTTAGGATTATTAGTATAATATAATAATCTGTATAAATCAATAATTTAATAAATAACAATAAGTTAATAACTAGTATAAATATAATAACCTTTAGGGCTCTTTGTTTTTTTCCTCCAAAAAAACTATGCCGAAGTTAAAAACTACTGGAAATATCAGCCAACATCTGTCATTAACTGAACGCATTATAATGTGCTGACCACTATGCATGGAGCTGGGGATATAACACTAGTAATTTAGATGAGTTTCTTGCTTTTATGATCTTTACATACTAGTGTTGGAGATAGACCATAAACTATACATTAAAATGTACTTATCATTGTTCCAGATAACCAAAAAGCCTATGAAGGCAGTTAAACAAACTAGTGGAATAAAGGGGTAAGAATAGGAAATTTAGTTGGGGAAGCCATGGAGGGCCTTTCTGAGTGAGATGTGACTAATGGGAAGGAGACAGTAGGTCCCAGAGAGAAAGAGGAGAGCAAGAATCAGATATGACAGAGACAGATTTCTCTAGTTTAAGGAATAGAAAAGCCAGTGAGAGTGAAATTGGGTAAACTCACTCCTTTTGTTCTATACCTTAACATAGAAAATGGAGAGCATCCTCTGTCACATAAAAGTCATTAACATGATTTAAGCAGAGAAGGCATGTAATTTACATTCTATAAAGCTCATCTGGCTGTGGTGTGGGCAGTGGGTATTTGTAGGCAAGAAGGAAACAGGGAACCCAGATTGGAGCCATCACCTTATTTGTGTGAGAGAGAATGGTAGCTTGAATTGGATGTGAAGAGATAAGAAGAAGCGGATGGATCAGGGTTATACTTTGCAGATAAATTCAAGTGGACTTGGGGATAAACTAGAAAGAAAGAGAAATGCGTGAAAGAGAGAAAATGCTAAAGTAACAAAAATCAGCCTGCTTACTCCCAGGAACTCAAAGATATTTCACCCATCAATAAGAAATTTTCCTTGTTAATTAAAAAGGAGAAAAAAAAAAAACAAAGGAAAACAAAAACTTCATCTTGCTAGTCACTCTTAATAGTCTTCATATTCCATGCTTATTTAAAAAAAAAAAAAAAAAGAAAGACCAGAGATACCAGGCATGTATTTTTAAGAATCATCTGTTGCCTATAGGAAAAAAAAAAAAGACAAACTTTTATTGTTTTGCTGTATGGTGGAAAACAACATTGAAAGCTGCCTAAAGCCTCTCTGGTACAGTGAACACCTGTTGAAGACCTGTAGATTATAATTCAGATTGGCCAAGGAATGGAGCAGTACCACTCAATACCTCTTCTGTACTCCGCCCACAATTTGAAATGTTATCACTCATTTAGAAAGGTAAGAATTTGGAACTTCTTTTAGGCTTCCTCAGAAAAAAAAATATACTTAACACTGTGTGCGTGTCTGTGTGTATGCACATGTACATGTATATTTGCATAACATCAGCATATGTACGTATATCATGTGAACTTTTTCAGCTGTAATTGCTATTTACAGTTCACTGCATCATTTGGAGGTGAAGAATTACAGAGGATGGAGCTAATTACTACAAGAGTTAAGAATTTACTGTCAATCATTCTCAGAGGAAATCCATTAAAATGGACTTACTGAGTTTTGTTGAGTTTTGTTACCTAGCTATTCATCCCCCTAATACCTCCTGCCCATTATACCAGGTCCCAAGGAAGAAATGCAAGAAGCAAGGCCCAGAAAATACATATGCTCTTTATTAGTGTACTGTACTTTGTTTATCAAACTGAGTTTGATCTTCTGTTAACTAAACTGTTAATTGGTATATAAAGGAGCTTCTTCTATGACTATAGGTAGAACTACCTACTATAAGGAAAACAACCTTGACATTTTCGTCTTAAGCCTGTACTCTGATCTTGGATCTTTAACTCTAATTGTCTTGCGCACCAAAGAAATCCCTCCTACTTCTCCTGTACTGCTATAACTGATATCATCATTAAAGCAGGAACCATTAGAGACATTCTGAGTGTCTTTTTTTTTTTAGAAGAAAAGAAATAATAGAAATTATTGCAATTATATTATCCCATTAATATCAGTGTTAGAGCAGTGAGCAGACTAATGGGAACTTCAATTAAAGAAAAAAATCTCTTGATAAGAGGCGAGATCTTTACAATCCATCAGAAATCAATAATTGAAATTACCCACTTATAAATATAAGTTACCCTCAAAGTACTGACTTTTTGTTTAGAAAGATCATCTCCTTATTCAAAAAAATGACTTTTTTTAATGTTCTGCTTCATTACCCCTCTCCCCCCTTCCATAAAAAGGCACAATAATATGATGCTTATGTTGATGTCCAAAGCACTTATTCAGTTTTTCTGGAATGCTTTGATGTTCCAGATAAATCTCATTATACTGTAGATCAAAGAAGACAATGCCTTTCACCAAAGAAGTACAATATACCAATTAGCATTTCATCTATGAGGAGGGATATATGGTTTTTCCTTCAATAAGTCCCGTCAGTGCCTGCAGTGTGCACAGAATATGTGATAGGACTAAGTGGGCGTGTTTCCAGTGACAGATGAATAGACCTAAGAAAGGTACAATGTGCTGAGAACAAAAGGTGTTAAAGTTCTATCATTATCATAAAAATTCTTTGTATCATTAATAATACTAATACTAATAACTATTATTAAACAGCTACTTTATTGCATAGTTTATTCTTGAAAATATATCATAGGCTAAAGTAAAATGTTAAAATGGTTAAGCAAATTATAGAGGGAACTATACTGTTTCTTCCATAAAGGGGGCTGGAAATATCAGTCTAAAAGATTAGATTCCATTTTAGAAAAGGAGCAGAGTTGCTGTGGGTGACTTGAGGTTGTCTACAGATGATGGCAGTGGGATGCTTCCCCCAGTGCATGGCCATTTCCCCTCTGAAGGAAGATTCTGACTGTGTTTGCTCATAGGGACTCGACTACGATCTATAAAGCTGAGTTGCACCCCACAAACCCTTGGAGTTGGCTTAAGCATCCCACTATTTTTGAGTTCTTTTTTTTTGTAAGATTTTGTTTATTTATTCATGAGAGACACAGACAGAGAAAGAGAGAGAGGCAGAGACATAGGCAGAGAGAGAAGCAGGCTCCATGTAGGGAGCCTGACGTGGGACTCGATCCTGGGACTCCAGGATCACTCCCTGGGCTGAAGGCAGACGTTCAACCACTGAGCCACCCAGGCGTCCCTATTTTTGAGTTTTAAAGGAAATTTTCTTCTTGTGGTTCTATGATCAACATCAATTTTCAAGTCATAATTATGAGTCTTACTTTAGGTCTGCTATTGTTTGGGGGACATAATTCCCTTGGGAAAACAGATGACTATTTAAAATAAAATTTACCATTGCCTGTATTTACCTGTTTTATCTCTGAAAAGTGCTACAGTGCTTCCCCAGAACCACCATCTGATACTCAAAGGAAGAGTATCACATGGTACATTTCCCCCACTTCTTTTCTTGGATAAATTCCATTTTTTTTTCTTTTCTTTTCTTGGATAAATTCTATCTTCGAATTCTATTTGAAAACCCCCTACTGCATTCATGTAAATTGTTTTGTTTGTTGTAATATGTACCTGAAAAGGATTTTAGAATGATTTCTTCTTATAGAGACAAGAGGACTTAGGTGACATCTTTCTGCATGCATCTTTTAGAGTTATCTGTTGCCAGAAAACAAATAACCTTAACAGTTGTTTTTAAAATAATAAATATATTGCCTCACATTTTCTGTGGGTTAGAAATTCCAGGGTAGGTTTTTTGGGTGATTCTGGTTCAGATTCTATTGCGTGTCACAGTCAAGTTTTAGCCTGGCATGCCATCATCTGGAAGCTTGACAAAGATAGGATTATTCAGTCCCCAAGTAGCCCTCTCACAGGGCTGTTGTCAGGGGGCTCAGTTTTTTGCCAGGTAGACTTCTCCTTATGGCTGCTTGAGGATCCTCATGGCAGGGAGCTGAGTTCCCCCAGAGCAAGTGATCTAAGAGAGAGAACAGGAAAAGGCAGGGTCTTTCATGATCTAGTCTCAGAAGTCTCACACAATTACCTCCACCATTTTCTCTTCATTAGAAGCAAGCTATTAAGCATATGCCTTGTTCAAGGTGAGGGGAATCAGGGTCCACCTTTAGACAAGAGGAGTATCAAATAATTTGTGTATCTCTTTTAAAACCACTGAATGATAGACCTGACTTTTAGAACTGACTTGCTTAATATTCTTGTAGCCTGAAAGAGTTCCTTCTCTCTCTGAGTATTCAAAATAGAGCATTTACACACCATGACAGAAAATTTTAATGCATGACTTATAAATGTATGAAACTAATAGAAGCAGCGCACAAGATTCTGTACAGAAATAAGGTTGAGGACGTAACATTTTATCGTATACTATTTCAAGCACCAATAAGATGTAGTTCGAAAGACACTTCTCTTACTATCAAAGGCAGTTTAAATACACCCAACATCTTTCCTAGCTGGGAGACCTTAGGCAAGTTACGTACTTTGCCTGTCAGTTGCTTCATTTACTTAAGTGAATTCTCACAATAACTCTGTGAAGTGTGTAATATTAGCCCCATTTTATAGAAAACAAAATTGAAGCTCAGCATCATTGCACCTAGAAAGTGGAAGAGTCACTGTCACAAGGCAAGTTTTGTCGATTAATGCCAAAACTGCTTTGCTTTCTCCTGTTCTTTCTGGGGAAGAGAGAAAATTTTATAAACTACCCAAAGATGAAGCATATATGAAACTGTTTAGTGTTTTATTTTTAATGAAGTTAGCATCATACAAAAAACAAAGTCTCATAAACACAAGTTATTCCTACTGAGAAACAGTAAATATGTGCTTATATTAATCAACAGATTTTTTAAAATTGGCAGTTTCTAAAGGTGTTCTTTAACTTTAAACTTTGAGTTAGGGTAAGCAACCATAACAATACACTGCACTGCAGTTATCTAACCCTGTGTCTTGCCTTGCTTTATTATTTCTTATCCAAGGCTGAAGCCGTATTGAGGATTGTGATACACGGCTTAGTTCTAGTGACACACTGCAAGCAAATGTCAGATTAGTGACACACTGCAAGCTAATGTCAGATCCATAGTGTTCTTGGGTAGAATATGCCTGTCTTCATTCTTCAAAACTCAGATTGATCCAGTATCTTGATTGTGCTATCTAGATAGAAAAAGACATATAATATTCAGGTTATCTATATATACGGTTACCCTATAATTATTCACCATCTTCTTCTTTGGACCCAATATTAAATATTATTGTTAAATAGCCTTAAATGAAACTATTCAAATCAAGACATACTCTTAAAGCTTAGACAGATATTTGAGAATTCAAAATCATTTTTTTCTTTTTTGAACATGACAGGTTTACCTGAAAAGTTATTAACTGAATATATAAGCTATTAAATTTTCTTAAATTCTTATTCATCCAGATTGGAAATCGCAGTTACAGAAGCAGATGCTGTCATTGGAAGGGAGGCATTGGCCAAATAAAGCATATAGATGGATGTCATTCCTACGAGTGCTGGTCTGTTTCCTTCAGGCTGCTGCTAGCTTATATTGGAGTATAACAAGTTATAGAACTATTGAGTATTTAATATGACCATAATTTATTATGTGACAACATATTGAGGTTGAAAAAGTGGTCAATTTCAAAGTTCTCCCTTAATATGTAAGAAGGAGGTTGTACACCGGGCAAGTATGAATCACAAGGTAATAAATGTCCTAGAAGATTTTAACAAATGTAAATTGCTATATAAATATTAAATAAATTACACAATATTTTTAGGCTCTGAAACATCGAATCAATTTGCAAAGGACTAAATGTCAAACTAAATAATGCATGTTTATACATATTTCTTCTATGGACCATTATTACAACTTTAGCAACAGTGTTTGCTTTAAAATTTTTATATCTAGCACATATTCATGTTTGGCATTTACCCTATATGGCCTATTTTCTTTGTTTCAAGCACCAGCCTTCACTTCCCCAGGGAACTATTTGAAGCCTGAAGCTTCTATAGCAACTGGTCACTTGCCCTGCTTGGAGAAATTGCTAGAAGAATTAAAGGAATGAGAAGGACCTTACCAGAAATAAGTGTCCTGGGGAAATAGGGCCTCTTAACGTTTGTGTGTAGAAGGAATTTGATTGAACTAATGTTCAAAGGCGATAGATAACCTTAGAGATTAAAAATTCATTTATTGGCAATCAATGTCCTGCAGGGGGAATGTGAAAGGATGAAGACTGTCTAGTGAAAAAGGAATTTTTGACTAATAACAATAAAGGATTATGCCAGTAGTAATAATTATTTTTGTTGTCATTATCACTGTTGTTTTGTGCATTTAACATTATGGCATGTCCTTCACCTCAAGTTTTTCATTTTTAATCCTCACTCCCAGTGAGATAGGTTTCTACCTTCATTTTCATAGATGAGGAATTTGTCACTCAGAGCAGTGACAGATCACTGACTGAGAACACACAGCAAGTGAATACCAGTGACTTTGCTTGCATAAACCCAGGGTAATCCTGCACTAGACAGTGTTGTTACCAGCCTCTCTCCTGACTGCGCAGTTTGCCATTCTGAGTCATTTTCAGCATCATCTCCTTTGAATGTCTTTCCCTAGTACACCCCCTGAAGTACGTAGTATTAGCACACCGGCCCAGTCGCTGATGGACCTAGTGCCCTAGATCGGCTATTGGTCATCCAGACTCTGGGATTTCCGGTCCTTGCACCACTTTGACTGAGCCAACATGTTGCTTGTGCAGTGCTGTGATGGAGCCTAGTGTTTGTTTCATCTGAGTAAACCGTCAGAATAGGACTAGTCTCAACTGGTGTTGAGCATGAACAGACCTCAGAGAGCAGAGGCTTCAGAATGAGACAGGTCTTGAGAGAATGGCTTGTTATATCAGGGATGTGATTTTCAGTAGGCAAGAGAGAAGAATTCAGATGGGAAGGTAATATGAGCATCATGAGGGATGATTTCTGCAAATTTTCAAAAGTTGATGAAGGAAAATCATCCAGGATGTTCATGGGGATTCACTGAAGGACTGACTGGGGTTAATATTAACATTCCAGAACATTATCTCAGCGCCCAAGAGGATTAGTAGAACAAGACAGGTCTGAGCAGGAAATGAAGTCAAGGACTGGTTCATTATTAAAGCCTTAGTCTGCAGAGGAAATTCCTTATAAATAGAAATTATTTGCAGAGATAAATAAGGAATAATTGAAGAGGCCAATTCCTAGAATCAGAGCAAAGAGTCAAAGAAATTGACTTGATTATCAGCTGTCCACATACTGTCTTTGGCTTACTTGTTATAGAGTTGAGCAGAGGGATGTTCTTCCACACTTGGAGACTAGACGGGGACTGAATGATTTAGCTTTACTGTAATAGGCATAAGAGAAAGGCAGTTGTTATTAAACATCTTGATGATAAATGAACTCAGTTTCTTATTTTGACATTCAATAATCTGCAGATGCAAGCTCTTTGTCGATAATGTATCTGAAATTTATGAACATTTCACTTTTTATTCCTAAATGGTAAATGTTTAGATGTTTGAATTTTAAAAACCTACTTGTAAATTTCACATTGCAAAATCCAAAATAAAAAGATTATTTCTATTAATACTTTCATGTTAGGTTTTTGTCTTTGGCCCTAAACCCAAATGCTATTTATTTATTTATTTATTTTGAGTGGGGGTGGTGGGAGGGGCAAAAAGGAGAGGCAGAGGCAGAGAATCCCAAGCAGTCTCCACACTGAGCAGGGAGCCCAACATGACCCTTGATCCCAATGACCCAGGATCGCAGCGTGACCTGAAACCAAGAGTTGGACACTTGACCAATTGAGCCACTCATGGGCACTTTTTTGGTTGTTGTTTTATCTTTGCCTATTCTATTTCTATCACTAAACAACTAATGTGAGTTAGTAAAAGTCGGCATATGATAATGTTGGTAAAATGACAATAGCTATCGTCCGAGGATTTTGAGACTGAATGTGTAGGGTTTTGGGGTTTTTTGTGTGTGTGTGTGTGTGCGTTTTTTTGACATTTTGAATGAAAACGTGTTTTTAAAATTTCAACGTTTTTGTTCTTTTTTACTTTTTAAAAACATACCAGAAACATTTGAAGTTGAAAATCTTACTACAAGATAGCTAAAAGGTACAAGTTACTGTATCTAAGAAAGGAAATCTTAGAACTTCAGCCTAAGAAGACTAACATAACACGGGAGAATAAGATAAACCTACTTAAGTAGGTCATATTTGACATAATAATTAACTTTGCCTTTTTAAAAGATTTTATTTGTTTATTCATGAGAGACACACAGAGAGAGGCAGAGACACAGACAGAGGGAGAGGCCAGCTCCATGCAAGGAGCCCAATGTGGGACTCGATCCCGGATCTCCAGGATCACACCCTGAGCCAAAGGCAGACACTCAACCGCTAGGCCACCCAGGCATCCCTAACTTTGCCTTTTGAAAAACATTTGTATATATTATACTGGTGAGCTGGGCTTAATCTATACTTGCTTTATCAAATGTTTAATTTAATAATAATATATCCTATCCATCACCCTGCTTCTCATACTTCATAATGGCAGTTTCTTTTTCACAGCAAACATTGTATGACTATTGGGATATAGCAACTGTAAAAGCAACCCTAGTAAAGCTTATCCTGGGGATCAGTTCTTTGGGATTGTCAGAGAGCCTACTTGCCTTATCTTTTGAGCCCTATTTCATGACTGTTCCTAGAATTAAAAACAAAAATATTCACGTTCCCTTTATTCCATAATATTCTTTAGAGATGAGAGATGCCTTTGTTGCAATCAACTCTTGTTATTTTATTTAAAAAATTAGGATACTGGGAAATAAGATTTGCCGATTGAAGCTAGAACCCACATTTTCTGACTTCCGGATGAAAGTCAAATTCTGTTTCCAAAGTCCTTCTTTCTGAATTTGATAATCAAAGTTCAAAATTATCTTGTGAATTTTTGCATCTGTATTCTAAATATTAAATGGCACTAATTTTATGATGACCTTTTATCTTAAACAGAAGACATAACTATAACAAAATTTTTAGGGTTTCTGACCTACAGATAGATTAGATTGATTCTTTAGAATTAAATAGAAATGGGGAGAAGATTTTGGAAGAATATCAAATGGCATTACATTTTTCCCCCCAGCACTGTGTAAATGTCAGACTTCGTGGAAATACGTAATATATACCATCCTCTTTTTTTCCATAAATTTCCTCAAAAAGAAAAGAGAATGTCAGTTCATCTGGGGTTCTTTTGGGCACTCTCTCCTACCCCCAAAAAATATCTACATTTATATATTAGTTTACGGGATCCCTGGGTGGAGCAGTGGTTTGGCGCCTGCCTTTGGCCCAGGGCGCGATCCTGGAGACCCGGGATCGAATCCCACATCGGGCTCCCGGTGCATGGAGCCTGCTTCTCCCTCTGCCTGTGTCTCTGCCTCTCTCTCTCTCACTGTGTGCCTATCATAAAAAAAAAAAAAAAATTTATATATTAGTTTACTATTAATGCTATTGCTGCTATAACAGCTTACTGCAAGTATAGCAGCATGAAACAATAAAAATTTGTTCCTTTGAGCTCTGGAGGCCAGAAGTCTGAAATTAGGTCATTGGCAGTTCTAGTTATGTCTGGAGACTCCAGGGGAGAATCCACTCCTTACCCTTTCTACCTGCCCATATTTTTTAGCTTTGCCCCCTTCCCCACATCATTCCAACCTCTCCCTTCCTTTCCTTTCATTGCATCTCCTACAACTATTCTGATCTCTCTGCCTCTCTCTTACAGGAGACTTTGCAGTTACACTGGGTCTACCCATTGGGTCTGTCAGGATAATCTCCCCATGTCAAGATCCTTAACTTAATTACTGCCAAGCCCTTTTACCATATAAGGCAATATATTCACAGGTTCTGGGGATTAGGATGTGTTCCTTTTGGAGAGAGAGGGTGGGGATGGAAGCATTATCTAGTTTACCATGATCTGCTATGAACTTGATACTTAATCTGATTTTAGCTACGCTTCATGGATTTCACAAGTATTGATGTTTAAAGCTTGTTCATTTTCCAGCGGTAGCCCCTGTTGGCCCTTCTAACTACAACACTGCTGTGAATGAGAGATAGGATTTGTTGTGACAGGAATCCGTTGGTAAAAGGTCAGCATTAATCCTGTAAACCAATGTATTATCTCTGTTCATTGTTAAAATCAAAATATGCCCATGAACTGAGACATACGAGCCTGTATGCATTCACCCATTAGAAGTTGGTCTTTTCAGTAGCTTAACTCCTCTACATTTCACAAATTCTTACAAAAATTTATGCTAACTATGGGAGGTAGCGAATATGTAAATTATGGTGATAATTAACCTTAATGAAAGGGACAAGCATTAAATATCATTACCAAAAACCTTTGAAAGCCCTGATTCCATTTATGTGTCGATTTCATTCCTAAAGCACTAGTAGAGTTTGTCTTTCATTGCTTTCTCTGTTCTTCATTGACTGTACTCACATTTATATATATGAGAAGTATAGACAGTTGTACTCATTTTTTGCGGTTGTTTAAAACATAGCTATCTTAACATAGAGAACATTTATTGATTAAGATTAGAGCTATTTTTTTCTTGATACAAAATTATATATTCAGGAGTATGCTCTGTGGAGATTTATTCCAGACTGCATACATGTCTAAAGTCATATGATGGACACTGGGAGAAGAATGTCTTCAGAAATAAGTTGAAGCCTTGTCCCACACATCCTTCTCACCTAGAAATAAGTGCCTCATAACAAGTGTATACGAATTATGTAGGATCATGAATCATGAGTGAGAAGATAAGAGATAGAGGGAGAGAAATTGAGAAACTGAGAGGATAGCACAAGATTGGAATTAGACACAGACTCTTTGTATTGGCCCATTGCAATAACATAAAAATTCCTAAAGTCTCGTTAAGTGTTTTAAGTACGTGTCATCAATAGAGATCTCTCTCTACCTGAGAACATCATTGTAGGATGACAAGAAGGTCAAGTGTCCTTAAACCCCATCCAACCAGAAAATTTGGTACTAGAATATCTTTTGCCTAGAAAAGAGTCGTTCAGTTTGAATTATTTTCGAGGCACTAAAAACTAAAGGAAGAACGGAATGCAGAATGAAAAAGTTTGTTTCATCAAAAAAAATAAATAAATTTAAATAAAATAAAAACGGAGGAAGAAGAAGAAAAAGAAAAGAAAAAAGAATTTTATGTCAAAGTAAGAAGTATCAAAATACAGATAATTAAAGACATTATCAAAGCTATCTTTAAGAGTAGCTTTTCCTATTAAAGAGGTTCACACAATTGTCAAGTTCAAGAGTCACTGGTCTGTGCAGTCTGTCAGAAGATCAAAGAGAGCTCTGAGGATGGTGGGTGGTTCTATAATACTTACAGACTGGTAGACCTAAATTCCATGGCTTCTCTATGTTTTAAGACAATATGAGCTGTTGTAACTGTGTAAACCAAGGAATGCCCTGCCCAATCTGTAATAACCATTGCAACACTGTGTATGGCCCAGTTTAGCTGTGCCTCACTTAGTCCATTATCTTGCTACATTTAGACATGAACTGTGTGAAATGGGTAATTGCTGCAATTCTTCACACAACACAGGAGGAAAGCTCCTCTGAAGAAACACTTTAGCAACAAAGAAGAGATTTTTGTAAAGTCAGAGTTGACTGCCTAAGCTGACTAACCACTAAGGAAGTTGTAGGAAATTTCTAATTTCCTTCAAGATTGTATTCAGTATTTCAAAGGATTTATGGTATGAGATCTACTTGTTAGGTCCTGTGATCTGGTGATACCAAGTTGAAAGTAATAGCACTGTCTTTACACATGGTAAGTTTCAGGTTGAGATAATTAAAGCTTTTAGTAAAGGTGATTTGCTCATTGTATAACAATAGTTTAATTTTATAAGATTGTAAACTTTTTCTTATAATGATTGCATATGAAAAAAATTGTCCAACCATTGTCCAGTTTTTGTTCAAAAAATAATTTTACAATTTAACCTTAAAATAGATACTACTGGGAAATAAAATCAGTACACTTAAGTGTCAGTTTCTTCATTTCCCAGCATAAAATTTATTTGGAATTTTTTGTTTGTTTGTTTTCAAATGAATGTAATTGACTTTTGAATATTCCCATGGTCCCTCTACTACCATTAACACCATCTTCAGTTCCAGATACTAATCCTACATAGGGAATTGAAAAAAAAAAAATAAGCACAGATTATATAGTGGACTTTGGAAAAGAATATGTCATAATCCAAATTACAGATAATTGCCCCCCCCCCCCCCCAGAAATCTGCATTTCATTCTGTCTGTGTTGATTCAGCTTCAAACCCTGGAAAGAAACCAAGTTTTGGCCTAGTCTAAATAAAGTTTTGCTAGACTCTCACCAGTTTAGAAAGCCAAACTTCCACATTTGTTTTTCTTGAGTCATGTATAAAAGCTTTTAAATTTTGTTATTACTCGTTACTAATGAGCTAATTTTTTATTAGCATAGGTCCCTTTCTTAATCTAACACCTCCTCAGATATTATTCTTCTCCATTTTGTTTTTCAATGTCAGTTACTAACACACCATGTAATTAAATAGATCCTAGCTTATTATTTTTAATAGGTTCATTTGTATAGCCTTTTAACTGCTGAGTTCTCGACTACTTCTAGGGAATTTAACAGAAAGTTAAAAGTTTGACCATTATAGTCATTTTTCAGCGTTGGCACAAAGAGACTATTTTGGAAATGGTTTGAGATTTTATTGAGATTTTGGCAGAGGTGATTAATGAGATCATATGACTTCAATAGAAGTTTTTTTCCTAAATTATAAGAATGATTCTTCCCAATCAAGCTCTATTACCTTAAATTCAACTTGATTATAGATTTTCAAATTACTTGTTTTGCCTTCTCTCTCAGTCTCTGTTTCTGGCAGGAACATAATGAATATATTTAGATAAACTTTGTTTTCCAAATTTGGGGATTAGTTATAGAGTTTGTAACCAGTTGCCTTTAAAACGGTTTCTTGCTAAAGAATTTTGAAAACATGGATTTCTTGATCTGAGATTTTTTTACTCACACCCAACTTTAACTTGAATTGCTATGATACATGGTTGTTACAGAAATAACTCAGTTTGCTAGCTGACATTATGAAAGTCATTTAAGCTCCTAAAGAAATCAAAATAGTCTGTAGATTAAAAGTATGATTTAAGTTTAAAATATCCAAAATTATTTCAAAATTTATTCTCTGTTTTTAGGGTCTGGTATATAATAGTATCCAATAAACAATTGTTTTATGAATTAGTATACATGGAAGAATCATGGAGTGTAAAAGGTAAAGATACTAATATTAATACTAATGAAATTCAGACAGTGAATGCATAAAGCAGCTTCCCATCCTTTGTACGCATATTCCCATATGTCTGCTTAAAATGAACTATTTGATGGTAATTTCTTTTCATGCATGCAAAGTGGGAGAGTGCCAAATTCTCAAGACAGATTACTAGTATTACTTGCTCTACCATATTGAAAATATAATTGTAAATGATTTAGTCACCATCACTTCCTAACTCTGATTCCTTTGAACACTTGGTAGGGTGGATTTATAAGAGATCTACAGCTAGAGAAAAGATACAGTAGTGAATGGTATTCATAACATGTAAGAGACAGTCTCTCTCTGACTTTTCCAGACTATCTGTCTACTTTTAAAAAGTTTCCAGATAGTAGAGATTACTATAACAGAAGGAGGAGAAAGGTGCTATCCAAAGAAGAGGCTAGAAGGAGGTAGGCAGGGAAGGAAGATTCTGGGAGAATGACCATACTTAAAGACCAGTTAAAGAGGACACTGGAAGTTAAATATACAATATAACCAGGAAAACAAGGGAGTGATGATGGCTGGTATCCTTAGGGCTAAAAGTGCTGCTTTATGAAGGCCATATAGGGTCACATGATTCATTCATGGCATAGAGGACACTGTGTTTTGTTGTCAGAATATTTCTTTTCCTTTGTCCTCATCATCTTCGTTGTCATTTTCCTAGGAGCTACAATTTATTGAATTACTGTAAATGGGTGCTAAGCTTAATTAATTTAATATTGTCATCTTCAAAATAACTCTCCATGGTATATTATCATATGATCTATACATATATGTATGCATATATTCACAAATATTACATATGCATACATAGAATATGTAGATAATATATATGCATATGTATATTTTAATGACTTAATTACATAGCATAGCCATAGTGATAACAGACCCTAGATCTATCCAAATCTCAATCCTGATCTTGTTTCTACTAACACAAAAATTGGAAGCAAACGAGATATTCAGTCAGAACCTATTATTAGATCAATAATTCCAAGTTATATTCCCTAAAATTTTTTTCCAAAATACTGTCTGCAATGAAAAAAAAGGAGGAAAAATGATTATTCAATCAAATAAGCTTAGAAGAGCCTGAATAAATACACATCTTTTGGATATTTATAATGCATATTTATATTAATGGTCCTGAGAAATTCTACAATGAGCAAATTTGTATCACATTCTTCAATTCCTTTGCTCAGGTGATTGTCCCTCCCACCTCTTATGCCAAATTCTGTAGTAAACAAACTTATTCAGTCTTCTTCAATCCCTTAGATAGCCTTGAAACCTTTAGGGCAGGTAATGTCACAGAGAAATTTCTTGAGAAACCCTTTGGGAATTTTACAGTAGTACTACACAGTTCCCAGACATGTAGCAATTTTTAAAACATGTATATGGACTCAATGAATGAATGGGTGGGTGGATGGATGGATGAATGAGTTCAATTTTAGGTAATTATGAAAAAGAAAGAGAGCAAAAATAAAGCCATACTCTCTTTCTCTCCTGCTGGCTTCCTTTCTTCTCCATGTTTCTCATAACTCCCTTCAGATCTGACTCCTGAACTGTCAGAGCCTCACTCTATAGACCCTCACTGGTATGCCTATAAAAATGGACTCACATGAGGATTTTAATTTGACACTTAATAGAATAGGAAATGAAAGATTTAAGAAGAGATAAAGCCTAATAATAAACTTGAGACTGTCCTAGCAAAATAGATCAGATGAGTAGTCAGTCTCCTCTCTTTGATGAACCATATGGAATGGAGAATCTCATCATCACCTAAGTGCATTGTCAGGGCACAGGAGCCTGGCTCTGGGCCAGCCTACCATAAACTCCTTACAAATGGTGTAATTAAATTCCTGAATGAAATGTTGAACTGCCTCCATATCCTAAAGCCATCAAAACTAAAATTTACTTTCTCATCGTACTTTCTAGTAAAACTGATTATAAGGAAACATTCCATTGAGAATTATAAAGAGTGATTATTAAAGAGATGGATTTGAGTTGATTTATGTTAGAATCATTTTTCTTCTGATGAGATTTATTTATTGAAATGTTTATCCTGATAATATGGTAAATATGCCATCCATATGAATTTATAAATTAATAAGGTCATATCTTTAAGACACCCAACCCAAAAGCTATTGTCCATTTTGATTCATCAGGAGAGCAACAAAAGAAAAGTTTTCACCTCTCCACCCTCAGCTGGTTGCTATTTAGAAACAAAACAAACAAAACCCTGTGGTTTAGGAATAGAGAAAGGTACAGAAATATAACTGATTTCTGTGCAATGATTTTATATCCTGCCCCTTGCTGAATTCTGGTATGACTTCTAGAAATTTTTGGGTCGAGTCTTTTGGATTTTCCATATAGAGTATCATGTCATCTGCAGAGTGAGTGTTTGACTTCTTTGCCAATTCAGATGCCATTGTCTTGATTGCTGAGGCTAGGACTTACACTACTACTTTTTTTTAAAAGATTTTATTTATTTATTCATGAGAGACAGAGAGAGAGAGAGGAAGAGACACAGGCAAGGGAGAAGCAGGCTCCATGCGGGGAGCCTAATGTGGGACTCGATCCCGGGTCCCCAGGATCAGACCCTGGGCTGAAGGCGGTGCTAAACTGCTGAGCCACCCGGGCTGCCCCTATTTTTAAAAATTTTATTATTTATTTATTTATTTATTTATTTATTTATTTATTTATTTAATTATTTGACAATGACGGGGGGGAGAGCACAAGTAGGGAGAGTGACAGGCAGAGGGAAGGGGAGAAGCAGGCTCCCTGTAGAGCAGGAATCCTCGAGGGGGAGCTGGATCCCAGGACCTTGAGATGCTTAACCAACAGAGCCAACCAGGCACCCTCTACTACTATTTTGAACAGGAGTGGTGATAGTGGACATCCCTGCCATATTCCAGACCTTAGGGGAAAAGCTCTCAGTTTTTCCCCATTGAGAATATTTACTTTGAGCTTTTCACATATGGCTTTTATGATATCAAGCTATGTTCCCTCTAGTCCTACACTGTGAAGAGTTTTAATCAAGAAAGGATGCTTTGTTTTGTCAAATACTTCTTTTTAAATATCTATTGAGAGGATCATATGGTTCTTGTCCTTTCTTTTATTAATGTAGTGTATCACACTGATTGATTTCCAGATGTTGAACCACGCTTGCAGCCCAGGAATAAATCCCACTTGGTTGTGGTAAGTAATCCTTTTAATGTACTTTTGGAGTCTATTGGCTGGTATTTTGGTGAGGATTTTGGAATCCATGTTCATTAGATATACTGTTCTGTAATTCTTTTTGGTAGGGTCTTTGTCTGGTTTGGGGATCAAGGTAATGCTGGCCTCATAGAGCTTGGAAGTTTTCCTTCCATTTCTGTTTTTTTGAAACAGCATCAGAAGAATAGGTATTAATTCTTCTTTAAATGTTTGATAAAATTCCCCTGGGAAGCCATCCAGTCATGGAATTTTGTTTATTGGGAGTTTTTTGATTACTGCTTCAATGCCCTTGCTGATTATGGGTGTGTTCAGATTTTCTATTTCTTCTTGTTTCTTTTGGTTTGGTAGTTTATACATCTCTAGGAATGCATCCATTTTTCTAGATTGTCTAATTTGTTGGCATATAGTTGCTCATAATATTTTCTTTTCATTGTATTTCTTTGGTGTTAGTTGTGCTCACTCCCTTTTCATTTGTGATTTTATTTGTTTGGGTCCTTTTTCTTTTCTTTTTGATAAGTCTGCCTGGGATTTATTAATCTTATTAATTCTTTCAAAGAACCAGCTCTTAGTTTCATTAATCTGTTCTACTATTCTTTTGGTTTCTATTTCATTGGTTTCTGCTCTGATCTTTATTATTTCTCTTTTCCTGCTGGGTTTAGGCTTTATTTGTTGTTCTTTCTCCAGGTTCTTTAGGTGTAAGATTAGGTTGTGTATATGAGAACTTTCTTGTTTTTTGAGAAAGCCTTGTGCTGCTACGTACTTCTGTCTTAGGACCATCTTTGCTGCATTCCAAAGGTTTTGAACAGTTGTGCTTTCATTTTCATTTGTTTCCATGAATTTTTTAGATTTGTCTTTAATTCCTGGTTGACCCATTCATTATTTAGTAGGATGCTCTTTTAGCCTCCATGTATTCGAGTTCTTTCCAATTTCCTCCTGTGACTGAGTTCTAATTTCAAAACATTGTGGTCTGGAAATATGCAAGGAATGATCCCAATATTTTCATACTGGTTGACACCTGATTTGTGATCCAGGATGTGATCTATTCTGGAGAATGTTCCATGTGCACTCAAGAAGAATGTATGTTCTGTTGCCATAGGATAGAATGTTCTGAATGTATTTGTAAATTCTATCTGGTTCGGTGTGTCATTCAAAGCCTTTGTATCATTGTTGATCTTCTGCTTAGATTATCTATCCATTGCAGTGAGTGGTGTGTTAAGGTCCCTTCCTATTTTGTGTTATTATCAATGTGTAAATTTTGTTTTTAATTGGCTTTTATAACTGGCTGCTCCCATGTTAGAGACATAAATATTTATAATTTTTAGATATTCTTGTTGGACAGACCCTTTAATTATTATATATTACTATCTTTGGTCTAAAATCCAATTTGTCTGAAATAAGGATTTTCACCCCAGCTTTAGCATGATAAATGGTTTTCCACCCCTTCACTTTAAATCTGGAGGTGTCTTTTGGTCTAAAATGAGTCTCTTGCAGACAGCATATTGATGGGTCTTGCTTTTCTATCCAATCTGATATTCTGTGTCTTTTCATTGGGGCATCTAGCTCATTTACATTCAGAGTAACCATTGAAAGATACGAATTTAGTCCATTGTATTATCTGTAGAGTCACTGTTTCTGTATATTGTCTCTGTTCCTTTCGGTTTATGTTACTTTGGGGCATTCTCTGCTTAAAGGATCCCTTTTAATAGTTCTTGTAGGGCTGGTTTTGTGATCACTGATTCCTTTAGTTTGTCTTTGAAGCTTTTTATCTCTTCTTCTATTTTGAATGAGATCCTCGCTGGTAAAGTGTTCTTGGCTACATATTTTCCTCATTTAACATTCTGAATATACAATGCGACAGAAAACAGAGAAATTACGGAGTCAATCCCATCTACAATTGCACCCAAAACCATAAGATAACTAGGAGTAAACCTAACCAAAAAGGCAAAAGATCTATACTCAGAAAACTATAGAACACTCATTAAAGAAATTGAGGAAGATACAAAGAAATGGAAAAATGTTCCATTCTCATGGATTGGAAGAACAAATGTTGTTAAAATGTCTATGCTACCTAGAACAATTTATACGTTTAATGCAATTCCTATCAAAATACCATCAACTTATTTCACAGATTTGTAATAAATAATCCTAAAATTTCTATGGGACCAGTAAAAACCCAAAATAGCCAAAGGAAGTTGAAAAAGAAAACTGAAACAGTGGCATCACAATTCCAGACTTCAAGCTATATTACAAAGCTGTAAACATCAAGACAGGATGGTATTGGTACAAAAACAGACACATAGATCAATGGAATGGAATAGAGAACTCAGAAATGGACCCTAAATTCTATAACCAATTGATCTTCAACAAAGCAGGAAAGAATATCCAATGGAAAAAGGACAGTTTCTTCAACAAATGGTGTTGTAAAAATCAGACTGCCACATGCAGAAGAATGAAACTGGACCATTCCTCACACCATACACAAGAATAAACTCAAAATGGATGAAAGACTTAAATGTGAGATAGGAATCCATCAAAATCCTAGAGGAGAACATAGGCAGAAACTTCTTTGACCTTGGCCACGGCAACTTCTTGCAGACACATGTCCAAAGGCAAAAATGAACTATTGGGACTTCATCAAGATAAGAAGCTTTTGCACAGCAAAGGAAAACAATTGACAAAACCAAAAGGCAACCTACAGAATGGGAGAAGATATTTGCAAATGGCATATCAGATAGAGGGCTAGTATCCAAAATGTACAAAGAATTTATCAAGTCAACACCCAAAGAACAAATAGTCCAATCAAGAAAAAAGTAGAAGACATGAACAGACATTTCTCCAAAGAAGACGTACAAGTGGCCAACAGAAACATGAAAAAATGCTCAACATCACTCGACATCAAGGAAATAAAATCAAATCCACAATGAGATACCACTTCACACCAGTCAGGATGCCTAAAATTAACAGATCAGGGAGGGACAGATGTTGGTGAGGATGTGGAGAAAGGGGAACCATCTTACACTGTTGGTGGGAATGCAAGCTGGTACAGCCACCCTGGAAAAACTGTATTGAAGTTCCTCAGAAAGTTGAAAATAGAGCTACCCTAAGACCTAGCAATTCCACTACTGGGTAGTTTTCCCCAACGGTACAAATGTAGTGATCTGAAGGAGTACCTGTACACCAATGTTTAGAGCAGCAACATCCACAATAGCCAAACAATGTCAAGAGCCCAGATGTCCATCAACAGATGAATGAATAAAGAAGATATGCTATAAAATGGAATACTACAGCTATCAAAAAAGAAGAAGAAGAAGAAGAAGACGACGACGAAGGAGAAGAAGAAGGAGAAGAAGAAAGGAAAAGAAAAAGAAAATGAAGTCTTGTCATTTGCAATAACATGGATGGAACTAGAGGATATTATGCTAAGCAAAATAAGTCAGAGAAAGACAATTATATGATCTCACTCATGTGGAATTTAAGAAACAAAATAGAGGTACATAGAGGAAGAGAGGAAAAAAATAAAATAAGACAAAAGCAGAGAGGAAAACAAACCATAAGAAACTCTTTAGGAAACAAACTAGGTGTCACTAGAGGGGAGAGGGTGTGGGGGGCCAAGGTAACTAGGTGATGAACATTAAGGAAGGCACAGGATATACTGAGTGCTGGGTATTATGTAAGACTGATGAATCACTGACCTCTACCTCTGAAACTAATAATACAGTATATGTTAGTTAATTGAATTTATATAATTATTTTTAACGGGACAGATAAAGGATAGTTTCATGATCTGTTTTAAGGAATAAAGGATTCTCCCTCAGTTTGTAAACTATTAAAATTTTGCATTCTAAATTGCTCTTTACTAATAAACATTGAAATTTTAATAGCCCTTTATATAATATTTAGATAAGATCTAATATCCATTTAATATTTGATATAATAGCTTGACTAATTACAAAGATGAGTAAATAGGTTAATTGGAATTTCTGAGTTTCCAAAAATAAAAAAATTACCTCACTTCACCATCCAACTAAAATTTATATCAAAAAATGTTTTCATTTAAATTTTTCATAGTAATTATGCATTGAAACATTATGTGAACTACTATTCTTCTAAAAATCATTTTTTAAAAAGGGGCACCCAGGTGGCTCAGTGGTTGAGCATCTGCCTTTGGCTTAGGTTGTGATCCCCAGGTCCTGGGATCAAGTCCTGCATCGGGCTCCCCATGGGGATCCTGCTTCTCCCTCTGTCTATGTATGTGCCTCTCTGTGTCTGTCATGAATAAATAAATAAAATCTTAAAAAATAATTTTTAAAAATAATAAAGCAAAAATATGTATACTTATAATATAGCTTTACCAGAAACTTCCAGGATTCAAGTATACCTGACTTTAATCTCATGACTTTACTGCCATCGCACATTTTTGTATATCATTTAGTTGGTATATTTTCAGCCTTTACAGGTCAGAATTCCGCTTACTATATTATTCTAAGACTGTCTCTTTTATTTCAATATCACATTTGCACACTCACACATCTCCATGCAGTCCTCCAGTGCTAATACAGTGATTTTCTGTATTTCTCATTATGACAAATAATAGTAGCATACAAGTTTTTTTAAACGTGTATTCATGTACAAGAGTTTCCCTAGGGAACACATCTGGAGGTAGAATTTCTGGGGCATAAGTTATGGATATCTTCAAATGTGCTAGACAATTCCAGTCTCCTTTAAAGTGTGTATAACAGTTTATATGCACACAATATTTTCAGTTTTGTCTATAATATTTACTTATTTACTCAGTTCCTTCTGGAATGAGTTATTTTTTGAGTGTAAGGTAAAAATCCAATTTCATATGTTTCCATATGAATAACATATTATGCCCAAATCATTTTCTGGTAATTCTCTACTCTTGCCACTGGTTTGAAAATTCAATGGTATAATTTATCATGTTCAGTTCAGATACTATTAATTAGTTGTTGAGATGTAATCTGCATATCATTCAATTCATTCAAGGTATAAAATCCAGTGATTTTTAGTTTATTTACAGAAGTGTGCAGTTATCACCATGATCTAATTTAGAACATTTTTATCTATCCTAAAAGAAATGCCCTATGCTTTAGCACTCACTCCCCAGCTCTTTCTACCTATGACCATCTCTTCCCCCTGGTTTAAGAAATCACTAATGTACTTTCTCTATATATAAATTTCCCGTTCCATTCATTTCATATAAATGGAAACAAAATATGTGGTCTTTTAGGAAGGCTTCTTTTACTTAGGATAATGTATTCAAAGTTGACCCATGTTTTAGTATGCAGCAGTACTTCATTTATTTTTGAAAAATAATTATTCAGACATGTTGCCTTTTATTTATCCATTCATCAATTGGTATACATTTGGGTTCTTTTGCTTTTTGCCTATTATGAATAATGGTGTGATGAGCATTCATTTACAGGTTTTTGTGTGCACATTTCTCTTGGATACGTATGTAGGTATTGTATGTATGGAGGTATTCATAAGTCATATGGTAATTCTGTTTAACTTTTTAAAGAACTACCAAATTGTATTTCCAAAGTGACTATACCATTTTACATACCCACCAGCAATGCATAATGGTTGTGATTTCTCTACTTACTATAGATTTATAACACACTTTTTATCTGGCAGTGAAGTTCTCCCAGATTGTTTTTCTCTAGGATTACCTTTGCTATGCTTGAAATTTTGCTGTTCAATCTAAATTTTAGAATTAGCTCTACAGCCCCTCAGGAATTCCCATAGAAATTTAGACTAGACTTGGATTATAGATTATTTTGGTAGGAGGGAACACCATTATCATATTATATTTTCAAATTCTTAAAGATATCTACATCTCAGTGTATTTAGTTGTTCTGTGGTTACTATAAATAAAGTTTTACTACTGTTTAAATGGTTACTTTGCTTCTTGTAGAATTTATTCCTAATTCATTTTATTATATTTTTAATTTAAGTGTTACAGTTCAAAAGAAGTTGTTTAATTATTTCACAAATGTACAAATAGCATTTAATATGTGCTAAGCACTATCCTAAGTAGGAAACCAATATATGAATATTGGGGGCAGTGTGTGTGAGAGAAAAAGATATAGCTTTCCACCTATGGATTTTAACTAGGATCAACTTCAATTTATCCAATGGTGCTATTTTCCACATTTAATCCTTATTATGATTTTAAAATAGGTATTGAGAAAACAGTGGCTCAGAAAGGGGAAAATACTTGACCAAAACAAGCAAGTGGGAGAAATGACCCCCCAAATGGGTCAAACTAAAGAGTTACTTCTTGTTCTTTCAGTCTAAAGTAGTCATATTTGTACTTGGGATATTAGACATTCGGTTTATTCTAAGCTAAAATAAACTTCCTCATACGCTTTGCTTTATATAAGTTTTGATAATTAAGAACATTTTCTTTAAGAAGTGTATTTTAACTCATTTTTACCCAAAGGCATTTAGACTCCTATTTACTACAATTAAAAGTCCTTATAAAATAGCAGTGGTTAATGTAATGGGACAGAAATTTATAGGGACTGGAATATTAAGTACCCCGGGGTATTTTACATCACATACTTAGAGATTTATATAGTGGGTTTTAATTTTTAAAATATGCCTGGTTCAAGTGCCTGGGTGGTTCAGTCGGTAAAGTGTCTGCCTTTGGTTCTGATCATGATCCCAGAGTCTTGGGATTGAGCCCTGCATCTGGCTCCCTACTCAGCGGGGAGCCTGCTTTTCCCTCTCCCACTGCTCTTCCCTCTGGCTCATGCTCTCTCTCTCCTATAAAATCTTAAAATAAAATATGCCTGGTTTAGGAAAAAGAAAACACACATACACACAAATAAAGAAAAAATCAAACTACTAGAAAATATAAAACACATCTACATTTGTTTCCTGAGGTTACCATAGCAAATCGCCACAAATTTGGTGGTTTAAAAACAAAAGAACCTTATTTTTTCACAGTCTAGAGGTCAAATCCAGTATACAGTAGGGTCATGCTCCTATCAGGTGCTCTAGGAGAGAATCTGTTCCTTACCTCTTTTAGCTTCTAGTGGTTGCTGAGTGTAATGAGTTAATTTTGTATGTCAACTTCGCTAAGTCACAGTACCCAGTTTTGATCAAATGTTATTCTGGATGTTTCAATGAGGGTGTTTCGGGTTGAGATTTACATTTAAATTGATGGACTTTAAGTAAGGCAGATTGCTCTCCATAATGTGAATGGGCCTCATCCAATTAAGTTGAAGGTCTAAACAGAATGTCACCTGAGGAAGAGGAAATTCTGACTTCAGATTTTATCTGCAATAAGGGTTCTTCCTGGTTCTCTAGCCTCATTCACTTTGGACTCAAACTGCAACTCTTTTCTGAGTCTCCAGCCTGCCAGCCTCCCTTAGAAAATATTGAACTCACCAACTCTCCACAATCACATGGGCCAGTTCCTTAATATAAGTCTTATTCTCCGTGTATGCACATCTTTTGGTTTTGTTTCTCTGGAGGATTCTGATTAATACAATAAGCTTGTGGCCACAAGCCTCCAATCTCTGCCTCCATCTTCATTTTACTTTCTCCTCTGTGTCTGATTTCCCTCAGTCTCTCTCTTATAATGATATTTGTGATGGTCTTTACAGTCCTCCCAGATTTCAGAGTAATCCCTTCATCTCAAAAATCTTTGTTCAATTACATTTGCAAAGATTCTTGTTCTCAATAAGGCAATATTTTTTTTAATTTATTTTTTTCAATAAGGCAATATTTAAAAATTCCTGGCATTAAGCCTTCTTATCTTTGTGTGGCCACTATTCAACACACTGCAACTTTTAAGCATCAAAAGCCTATACTACAAAAAACAAAAACAAAAAGCCAGGTTTTTTTAAAGGCCAGACTCTGTTGTTGGGAGTAACTACAATTTTGGAGTTAACTTTGTCAGATTTTTATTTTATTTTTTTTCATGGAGTTAATATCTCATTGGAACAGTATATGTGTTTTGTTGTTTGTTTTGCTCAGAGCAAGTAAAGTCATACTAGAAGGACCATATGTTTTGTTTTTTCCTAAAACATATATATATATATGTATATAATATATAAACATATATATATCATATATCATATCTCATATATTTATCCAGATGGCAAGGTGGAATAGAAGATGCTTTGGATGGAAAAACAAGGACTTGGATTCTGAGCTGAATACACACTAACTTAGGTGTGTGACTTTGGAGAAGTCATTTTATTGACTCCATTTTTCTCAATTATAAAATATATAGTTTGGTCATATAGTCTTTGTGGTACTTAGTATTCTAAAATTTTATGAACTTGCATCTATAAACCTCTCTCTTTTATGATGGTATCTCCTGATAGCAGAATAGCTGATCCAGCTGTTTCTTATTATCCAACTCATCTACAACCCAAGTTGTCTGAGTGAATTACTGAAATATTCTAAAAATGACTCAACAGTTTGACATTTTAAAGGGGGCAAAATCATTTTGAAATACAACCAACATATGTTAAACTATGGTAACCCATTTAACATAACAATTTTGTGTCAAATTAAAACAATATATTTAACATCAATTTTAAGATAGCAAATCACAGAAGATGAATTGTTAATGCTGAGCACATAATATACTGCGAATAAAGTAATCAGACTGTATACTAACAATATGACAAAAACTTAGTCTTTTTTTCTTGTCAGCATACCAATGTCAAAAATCAGGTTTCAAAAACATGCTCATAAACATCATGAATCTTTCAAAATTTCTACAGATAACAATATCTATTGTATAATTTGTGGGTTAGAATTTAGAAGTTAAGGACTACTCATCTGTATTTTATACAAGTATCAGCTGTAAAAAGACAGACATTAAATGAATTTTATGATGATAATAATGATGATGATGATCACAGTGCTGAAAAACTAGAAAGTTAACATTATTTTTCAATGATGCCAATTATCCAGATTTTAATAGTCTTAATAATGTGTCTCTTTGATGCTCTGATAAGAGACAATTCCACAGGGCTAGAATTTTTTTTAAATGTTTGTGTTTGGCAAATGTTGCACTGAGGCCACCCAAAATTAATTCTGAAGATTTGACTAAATATTTGATGCCTTCATGAGCAGTGCTTCAAGAAGAAATTGAGGCTATTTCAATTTTATCTCAATCAAATTTCCTTTGACTATTCCCTTAGCATATACTGTTATTTTCATATAGGTGATGGTCAGGTTACAAAGAAAATGGTTTTGTTTTTTTAATATTTTATTTATTCATTCATGAGAGACACAGAGAGAGAGAGAGAGAGAGGCAGAGACACAGGCAGAGGAAGAAGTAGGCTCCATCCAGGGAGCCTGATGTGGGACTTGATACTGGGACTCCAGGATCACGCCCTGGGCCAAAGGCAGGCACTAAACCGCTGAGCCACCCAGGGATCCCGAAAATAGTTTAAATCAATAGTGAAAAAACAAATTTTGTTTTAGAAAAACATTTCAACTGTATCTTATACTCCATCTGCACATCTTACACTTTTATTTGTTCTTATTTTGAGTGTATGTTTGCTGCTAATGCTTCCTGAGGAATGGTGGTTTCTGCCAAAATAAATGAAATTCAGCTGCTTAATGGGGTTTTTCTTTGTAGATATCTACATTGTCAGTAAACTAAAACGAGCTTCTAAAGTCTAGAACATGTGAATGGCAAGAATGTGTATGTGAGGAAAGAAGATCAAACTGTCAAAATAGTCTATAGAGTCAGAAAAACCTATTTTTCCCCATGATTTGTCTTAAAAAGTCAGTTAAGTATAGTATCTAAGGGTGGAAGTGGATTATTTGGGCTTGACTGCCAACTCCATCGTTTGACAAGCTGTGCAACACTGGACAAGTTACTGCACTTCTCTATGCCTTCATTTCTGCAACTGTGAAATGGAGATGATGACTGGATCTATTTTACAGGTTTGGGATAAGAATTAAGTGAGTACCAGCACTAAGTGAGTAATAAACATAAATTACCAGTATTCTCAGTACTAACAAAGAATTCCTCCTTTCCTTAAATACAGAGAATCCTAAATCCACTTTCTAAAGGAATTTCTCAATCATACTGCCATTGGTGGGGCAGATTGTATTCTTAAAAGTATCCACAGTAATATTTCTGATCCTGCATGCCTTTCTAAAACCCTGCAACTTCTCAGTCAAAAGATGGAAACTAATACCTGCCTTGAGCATTGGCTGGTTGTAATGGTCATTTTAATGAATAGAATATAGAATGTGGCAAGAAGGACACTGTATGACTTCTGAGGCTGGTCACAGAAGGTGATATGTTTCTCTTTCTCTCCCTATTCTCTCTGTGTCTCCAGATGTTTACCCTGGGAACCCAGCCCCCATGCTATGAGGAAACCCAGGCCACCCAGAGAGATCATACGTAGTTGTCCCAGCTACGGACTCAGTGCCAGCCAGACATATGAATGAGTAAGGCTTCAGATAATCTCAGCATTACAGCTGATGCCAAAAGGAGCTGAGAGGAGCTTTCCTTGCTAAAGCCTGCCCAACTTGCAGATTAATGAATAAAATAAATGTTATCATTTTAACCTACACATTTTGTGATGATGTGCTATACAGCATTAGTAACTAGAAAAGTAGGCAATGCAGATGCATGGTAAATTAGAAAGTGCCCACAAAAATATAAGAGGGTGTGATGTTAATTTTATGTGTCATAAAATTTGACTGGACTCAAGGATGCCCAGATAGCGGGTAAAGTGCTGTTTTTGAAAGTGTCCGTGACAGTGTTTCTAGAAGAGATTAGCATTTAAATCAGTAGACAGAGTCATGAAGATTCACTTCACAATACAGGTGGACATGATCCAGTCCTGAATAGAACAAAAAGGCAGAGGAAGAGCATATCTGCTCTCTTGGCTTGAGCTGGGGCATCCATCTTCTGTCCTTGAACATCAGTGTTCCTTGCTCCTTCAGATTGGACTTGCATCATTCATTTCCCTGGTTCTCTGGCCTTCAGACTCAGATTGGAACTACACCGCTGGCTTTCTTGTTTCTTCAGCGTGTGGACAGGAACTTAGGACTTCACAGCCACCATAACTGTGTAATCCTATTCCTATAATAAATCTCCTCTTACATGTCTCTGGGTATCCTATTGGTTCTGTTTCTCTAGAGAACCCTAATACACTCAGTAATGCTTAAACCTATCCAGGGATAAGTAGTGATAAAGTTTAATATAGGAAAATAAAAATATGGTGGACATCCATACTTAAATCAGTAGGATAGAGCTCAAGTTTGGGATTCTGACATCTCTGGTTTGAAATCCCAGCTCCAATCTTACCCTGCTGGGGAAATTTGTGCATATTTTTCTTCCTTTTTTCCTTTGAGTTTCTTTGGGCAAGGGGTTGTGGGTAGAAATAGAAAATGATAAGGATAAAAACTGATAAGAAACAGAACAGAGTAAAACCTTGATACATGTCAGCTATTGTTTTTATTCGTTCATCTGACAGTGTTTTTAGCAAGTGTCCTCTATGTTTCAGGCACTTCTGTAGCCCTTGGGAATACACTAGCAGACACATTTACTCCTAGTGGGAGCTTAGAATCCCTACACAAAGACCCTTTGTTTTGCTTGTTCGTATCAATGTTAATCTGTTATTACCTTGTACTGTTTGAGCTCTTTCTAGTGTGTGAACTAATTCCCTAATTTTTGTTTAATGTTCCTATCACCTCCTTCCCCTTATGGAGCCCCTTAATAATGATCTGTTTAGAAAGCAAATCCTTAGCCACTCTTTATCACCTTCAATAAAAGTCTATGTATAACTTTTTGATCTTGTTACTACAAGACCTGTTCTTTCTGTTTTCCACTGATGGATTTGAGAAATATTATTGAACTCCTATCAGACACTGTGGACGTACTGGGAATCATCAGTGAGCAAGACAGCATAGCCCCTGCTCTCATGGCATTTACACTCTCTCGAGGACAATTAAAGAAGCCATAATAATTCTGTTATGATTAAAGATGAACTGGAAGAAGAATATATGGGGAACTTAAATTGAGAGGTCAATGTTTCTCGGGGAAAATGTGTTCACTTTGAGAGTCGGAGAATTAGTAGAAGTGAGCTAACTTCATCCGCTGATGCCTGTCTTAGTCCCTTCAGGCAGCTATAACAAAATAAGTCAGATTGGATGGCATATGTACAACAGGAATTTATTTTTCCCAGCTTTGAAAGCTGGAAGTCCAAGATCAGTGTACCAGCATGATTGGGTGATGGCCTTCTTTCTGGTTCATAGCCAGCACCTGCTCATTGTGTCTTCTCATGATGAAAAGGGCTACTGCTCTCTCTGTAGCCTCATTCATAAGGCACTAATTTTATTCATGAGTCTTCTACCTTCTGAATTTAAGCATCTTCCAAAGTCCCATCAACTAATACCAGTTAGGATTTCAAAATAGGAATTTTGGGAGAACACAAACATTCAGATCATAGCATAATCATTTTATACATTGTTCTCCAGTAAAGCCAAAGAGCCTGTAGCATTGAGTTATTTCAGGTTTCCAAATTACTGCATGGCTCACTCTTCTCTGTACAATTTATCCTATTTCCATTTTATCATGACCATGTCTCCCTTTCAATTTCCCATTCACCTCTGGTAGCTAAATTCAGATGTCTTCTAGTTGTTCTTGTACACATTGCATTAATAAGCATATTGTACATTGCCACATGGGCTGGGATGAGTTATATTAATTCCTCTATTACTCTGTTGTGTGTTCCTAAAGGGTAAGCTTTTTTTTTAAGTTTTCTTTGTGCTTTTGGTATTGTCTCTGGAACACAGTATGCTCTCATTTGTAGTTTTTAAATGAGGGGAACCTAGGTGGCTGAGTCATTTAGGCATCCAGCTCTTGATTTTGGCTCAGGTCATGCTCTCAGAGTCATGAAATTGAGCCCCAATTAGGGCTCTGCACTGGGTATGGAGCCTGCTTAAAATTCTCTCTCTCCTTCTCCCTTTGTCCCTCTACCCCCTTCCCCACTCACACGCATGTGTCTTCTCTCTCTCTCTTAAAAAAAAAGTTTTTAAATGAATAACTTAATGAATGCTTAATTCTCTAAAATTAAATTTAATGCTGAATAGCCAAATTGTGTTTGTCTTTCTCATAAGTGATTCACTTACTCAAGTTCTTTATAGAATGGAACAATGACAAAAGAAACACTTGACAACACTCTTTTATAACATAGAAGTACATTAACTCATAGACTCAGAGGTAGTAATTTATAATCTATTTTCTTTTCCTAGCAATGATGCTTAGAAATAAAAGATGTGAAAATAACCATCTAAGCAAAATAATGCCAAATGTTTGGTTTTGGAATGAAACATGTATAAGGGAAATTGACTAGCTGGAAAAACTAGTATTTCATTGATTGTGTTATTGTGTATATTGTGTGTGTGTGTGTGTGTGTGTGTGTGTTTAAAGGGACTAGGAGGGAAGGAAATCACTTCCTTTAATGTGGTCTTGTCAGGATTTTCTATAAGTGTTAGGCATGTTTTACCAGTTTAAAGTGGCAGGGGAGTAGGGAAGGAAAGGTCAAAATCACAAAATCTGCTGCAATTTGATTTGCAACTATTTTTTTTTTAATTTGCCAACTGTTCACATTTTTCTGTGAACTTTTTTATAAAAGAGAAATATAATTTTTCACAGCTGTCATTGGATACTTTGATTTATTAGTGCCACTGAATAATAAGCAACTAGTTCACACTGAGCATTCTCTTACAATTAGTATTTTAGTGAAAATGGCCTGTGTCTGGGTCCTGGACACCCCATTGCCTGCTGACATGGCCATTTGAAGGTTTTCAGCGTTGGTTATTGTTTGCTCTCTGCCACAGATATATTTTTTAAGACTGTATTTTTTAAGAGTAGTTTTAGATTCATAGCAAAATTGATAGGAAGATACAGATATTTCTCAGATACTTTCTGCTGCCTCCTCCTTCCTCAGTATACACCACCAGAGTGGTACATTTGTTTTAACTGATGAACCCACATCAACATATTAGGATCACTCAAAATCCATAGTTCACATTAGGATTCACTCTTTGTGTTGTACATTCTGTGGCTTTGCTCAAATTCATATAGCCATTACTATGCTATCATACAGAGTAATTTCACTCCCTTAAATATCCTCTGTGCTTCACCTGTTCATCCCTTACCTTCTTCCACTACCACTGGCAACCATTGATTTTTTTTTTTTTATCATCTCTATGATTTTGCCTTTTCCAGAATGTCATATAGTTGGAATCGTTGTCAGATTGGCTTCTTTCACTTGGTAATACGTACTTAGGTTTCCTCCATGTCTTTCCATGACTTGATAGCTCACTAATTTTTAGGACTGAATAACATTTCATTTTCTGGATGTACCAGAATTTCACCTACTGAAGGATATCTTGGTTGCTTCCAGGTTTTAGGAGTTATGAATAAATCTGCTATAGATATTCATGTGGAGGTTTTGTGTGGTCCTAAGTTTTCGCCTCTTTTGGATAAATACCAAGGAGTGTGATTGCTGGTGTATATGATAAGAGTATGCTTGGTTCTCTAAGAAACCATCAAACTGTCTTCCAAATTGTCTTCTATTTTGTGCCCCCCTCCAACTCTCCCTGGCCCCAATAATGAATGAACATTCTTGTTACTTCTTATCCTTACCATTATTTGGTGTTTTCAGTATTCTGGATTTTGACCACTCTAAACGATGTATAGTGGTATTTCATTTCTGTTTTAACTTGCATTTCTCTAATAAAGTGAAAATGAAATTGTACACTGGCTTTAAAATTTGTGTTGGAAATAGTATAATAAATACAAAAGAAAATTGTATAAATATAGCAGGGGTTGGAGATTTGAATTAATGTTAGTAATTTAAACAATAAGATTGACAAAAATGTGTTCATGAATCATCCTTATTCTCATTTTAACCTAAGGAAACTGAGACTTGAAGAAGTTATTTAACTTGATCAATGAGCTCAGTTACTAAGGTGACAAAACTAAGATTGGGAACTCCTTCTGACTCTAGATCTTAATCCCTGAAACCTTTAATCCCCACACCGTATGGAATCTTAGAGGATAGTACTTGTTTACATTTTTTACTTTCTCCGTTTAGTATCTAGTTTAGAATTTGGCATACCTTACATAGAGAAAAGCTCAGTAAACTCTTACTTGGCTGAATCACATGAAAAGAACCTAAACTCTTCACACCTGTGAAAAATTTCAGTGCCCATCCTGTATTAATCTAAAAAAACAAACAAACAAAAAACCCAAAACAAACAAAAAACAAGAAAATACCAAAAAACAAGAAAATACCAAAAAAAAATGGATTTTTTCCTTTACGATTCTTACATTTATTGTTCTTATTGGTCTTTCTTTTCTTATCACATATTTTGAACTTCAGTAAAATTTTGAATAACATTAAGGTTTGAGAGTGAATCCTTATTTTGTGGAATACTTTTTTAAAAGATTTTATTTATTAGAGAGAGAGAGAGAGAGCATGAGCAGTGGGGGAGAAGTAGAGGTAGAGGGAGAAGCAGATTCCCCCACTGATCAGGGAGCCCGATGAGAGACTTGATCCCAGAACTCTGGGGTCATGACCTGAGCCAAAGGCAAATGCTTAACCAACTGAGCCACCCAGATAGCCGTTTGTGGATTACTCTTAAGGCAACACTTCTAATATTCCACCTCTAAGTAGGGTGTTTGCTATAGAGTTTTGTTGGATATCTTTTATTGGTATAAGTCATTTACCTTCAAAAAATGAGTTATAAGGATTTTGTTGTTTTAATCATAAAGGAGTGTTAATTCATAGAACAAGTCTCTGTAGTTACTGAAATGACATAATTTTCTCTTTTGATGTATTACTACCATTAAGTACATTGACATATTACCTAATATTTAACAATCTTTGCATCATTGGGATAAATTCTAAGTGCAATGGTCGCAAATTCTGCTCTTTGGCAACCTCAGTTGTGTAACTATACGGAATTAATCTCCATTCACCTCCTGTTCAAATTTTCTTTCTCCTTGTGGCACCCCTGAAGAAACTGTTGGGGGTCTATGAAAGATGTGCTAACACCTGGGGCCTTTACCTGTGCTTACACCATTGTGCTCCTTCAGGATGCAGATCCTAATACTGAAATGTTTTGTGAGATTTCAGATCCATTTCAGCCCCTGTGGACTGCCTGTACTATCTCATCTTCTTACTGTGCCTGCTGCCTTCACACTCATGGCCTCCTCTTCCTTTTCCTTGATCTTAGACCCTTGATAACTTTTCATTTACCACTGTCACTTCACTGTACCATCAGGCCCTTTTCTTTTCCTCTTTACTCCTTGCAAGCCATCAGTATGCCCACAGCCACCAAATGGTGCTTCCTAATCCTCTCAAACAAGGTCTTAACTGTTTTCTGTTGGTAAATAGATTTTCCTTCTTTGTACTGTGGTCTTTGGATGGAATTCCACCCAAGAAACATCTTGGGTTCCCAAGAATCAAAGGTATTTTAGTGCTTATATACTTCCCTCTCCCCAGAGATATGTAGAAACCTCCAGGGTCTCTGGGTCATGGGTGGGTTCAGGTAGTTTCCTCAGAGCACCAGGTGCTACTGTTTAGTCTCATTTGTGGATATTTTCTTTACCCTACCTACACTCTAGTGTATGTACAGTAGAGTATATATGTGTGTATATATATAATATATGTTAAATATATATGTTTTATAATGTTAAATATATGTCTTATAATGTTAATTCCTTTTTTTTAAAGATTTTACTTATTTATTCATGAGAGACAGACAGAGAGAGAGAGGCAGAGACATAGGCAGAGGGAGAAGCAGGCTCCATGCAGGGAGCCTGACATGGGACTCAATCCCAGGTCTCCAGGATCAGGCCCTGGGCTGAAGGCAGGCGCTAAACCGCTGAGCCATCTGGGCTGCCCCTAGAATGTTAATTCTTTAACTCAGAAGCTCTCAACTGGGAATGATTTTATTTGCCTCCAGCCTCACTGTTCCTCACTAGCCCCCAGGATGTTTATCAATAACTAGAGACTTTTTTTTTTTTTTTTTTAGTTTGTGACCAGAAGAGGGTGATACCCTCATCAAGTAAGTAGAGCTTTGGCATACTGCTAAGCAACCTATGAAGCACAGGACAGGCCTCAATTCAAAAAATTATCCAGTTCAAGATGCACACAGGACCATGGTTGAACAGAGTTACTCTGAGTGGATTGTGGACATTCAAACACATCCTTCGAGTTTTGTACTCTTTAAATATATATTGAATAATAAGGACATACTAAGATGTGTGTATGGTTCGTACTCTGACGGAGTTTATTATCTGGAATAAGACAGACTTCTCAGTAATTCAGTGCGATTTAAGTAATGGGAGCTCCAAGGAGTAGGAGACAGTATTCACTAGAAAAATAAAGGAGAAAATATTCAAGAGTCCTAAACAAGAGTTAAGTAGTTCTTTTTTATTCATTCTTTAAATCATCATTTTTACAGCAACACCTCATTAAGGCCATGGTGTTTTATTCTAACTAACATGATTCAAAGAAAATTGTACTCCTTAGAGAACTAAATGTAACATCATTAGCTAATAAATAGATACAATAATCCAAACCACTTCCCCTCCCTGTTCATCCTTCCCCCCTCACACCATCCCATGACTTTGTCCTTCAAGTTTGGAATGAGATTTTAGTCTTAATGCAACGAAAATAAACAAATTTTGGTTTTAGAAAAGTATGCTCTTTGTGAATGTAAGTTATACAATTTTCTGTTGCTTGTTTTTCTCCTTTATCTTCAGGGAAATTCTCTCTCTTGGTCTCTCTCTCTCACTCTCTAGTTCTCTCCAGATCTTACAATGTCATTAACATCTGTTTACATTGACAATAAATAAAAGGCATCCACAGATATAAAGATACCCTGATATGTTTTCAAACTTTATGACTTTTCCCTTAGTATTTGATCTTCATAATGTGCACTTTCTGCTATGATCCAATTAATCTTAAACACGATACCAGGCGTGTAGACTGTTTGGTTTTAATTTACTAGGTTATAACTAGTGGTATTTTCTCCTTGGGTATTGCTCTTCACCCATAAATTATTTGGTAGCAATTATCTCTTAAAATGCATTCAAATGTTTTTTACTTGCTTCTTGAATTCCAAGTAAGCCCTCAGTTAAGATGTTCTTAAGAACTTATCTTAATGTTCTTTTTTGTTCCTTTCTCTAACAGAGAGATATACGATGATTTTTTTTTTTTTTTTTTTTTTTTTTGGCTTGCAGTACATGTAATTTGAGGAGTGTTAAAAGCTATTCTCACCAAAAATAACTCCATCTATATACAATTCTATACTTCATTCCTTTCCATTAAAAAATGAGTTTAAACTCCAAAACTCCCTGATAACATTTATAATTTATCAGGTAAACTATTAAAATCAGAATTTAAATGAATCAATTGTTGATGGTTGTTGGAAAACTGGTTAGGTACTTTAAATCTTTGATGTGTGGGCCCCAAACATTACTTACATAAATGGATGAATCTATAAAAGAGTCAATGAGCTGAAATAGGAAGAACAAAAGGGAGTTTTATCATCAGACAATCTTGTATTTGAATCTTTAATGGGCTCTTACAAACCACATTACCATAGCTTCCCCCCTTCTCTCATCGAGAGGTGCCTCCTTCAAATGGTTGATAGTCTTACCTGAAGGGCTGTTGTATAGATTAATAGTAAAGCCATGATAATGATAATTGAACACAACTAAACCTGTGTTAGAATGAATGCCTGAAGTGAGTCTTGTTCCAGCTTTTCTCTGTGCATTGGGCCTCAGCATTAGTTCCCAAACTAAACTTGCTTTCCTTAATTATCTAAATCAATTGTTTGAATGGTACCATATCTACACCATCACAGCACAACTTCACACTTCATTTTAATTAGCTAAGCATAAATTAGCTGGGATCACAATCAAACAGATGGAATATTTATGGTATTGAACCCACTCCGGCCCAAATGTTGAAGACCATCACACAAAGAAGTTCATTGTTTTTTTTTAACCTCTACTCTTGAAAATAAAAAACATTTCTCTGCAAAATGCCTAGCAGACATTGTTGATCTACTCTTATTTTAAATAGTGCGTGAATAATGGTACTTAAGCAAGCTTGCAGTAGTATATATAACACCTGTTCACTAGCTTGGTAATATAACAACCTTATCCCAAGTAAATTCAAAGCTGTGAATTTTCAAATAGATAATGAGCCTTGGAATATTTCTGTAAATAGTGTAATTGAAAAACGGCAAATTAAAACATCCTGTAAAAGAAATCATTAGATGATGCAGAAAATGTCTAACATACAAGAAGCCTTATTGGATGGAACTCATTAAGTTTGGGACTCTACCAAGAACCAGGTTCTGGCCCTCGTATTTGCAATCAGTAATTTTATATCTTAGCACCCATTTTTATATTATAAGGAAGAATTAATCAATATCACAGGGATGATTTTTTTAAATCAATTTATAGCAAAAGACCATTCTTACAGGAAGCCGTGCAACTCTAGTGCAAGGGCTGGCAAAATTTTCTGTAAAGGCTCAGATATAAATATTTTGGACTTTGCAGGCCACATGATCTCTGTTGCAACCTCTCAACTCTGCCTTTGTAGTAGGAAAACAGCCATGATTAATACATAAATCAATGATTAGGGCCATATTTCAATAAAATTTTATTTGTGGACCCTGAAATTTAATTCTATATAATTTTCATATGGTACAAAATAGAATTCTTTTGTTCTTATTTCCAAGCCATTTAAAATAGAGAATTCTTAGCTCATAGACTGCACAAAAAAGTTAGGTGGTCCTTGGTTTTCTGACCCTTGTTCTAATATAAATATTAACCAATTCACCTATAAGTGAGGAGACCATGGAATTTACTGTTTAAATCTGAACACCAGAATAAAAATATGTTCTTAAAATAATATATACATTTTGAAATATGTTATTAATTACTATTTTACATAAATGCTGTTTTTATTATAGTAACACTGTTTTGATACTGTTTATGTAGTTATTACAAACTGTTTAATTATAATGGTGGTCTTATAGAATAGCTCTACTAAAAACGACCCTTATTTTCTATTTCAGAATTATTTCAATGACAACTGGAAAGATAACAAAGTAAGTTACAAATACACATCTTTATTTTGATTGGTTGACTAATAAACTATAACGTGTAAGGGTAGATATTCTTGGTGCATAGTCCTGATGTCAGACCAGTTTCTTAGCCTTGTGTGTCTCAAATAATAGGTATCACAGTTTGCTCACATAGTAAGCAAGTGAGGCGGGGAGACATTATCAAGCCTTTCCCTCACACCTTCTAGCCTAAGGACAGAGCAATTCCTAGGTCCTTGTCCAAGAGCTCTTCTTTCATCAACAAACCATCTGCATGATGGCCCTGAAAGGTCACTGTTAGTCACTTTGAGTCTGGAAAGAGTTGGAAAGGGAGAGATAGGTAATTATTATCCCCACTATTAACCTCATGCCAAATTCAGTGTTCATGGGTCTCATACTGTCCTAGACGAGGCTAAGGGAAATGCTGGAAGCACAAAGTGGAGATCTACCAAACCCATTCCAGTTCATTTTAATGCCATCATTAATAGTAACATATCATTGCAAATTGAAATATTTGAGATAAATGCTAAATCAGGAGAAACATTAAAACAACATTTGCTTAAAACAAATATGTTCCCTTTGTCCTAATGCCTTCTGACTTTTCATTTTACAACCTTTTTGAAGTCAGTACTTAAACAGCACTTTGAATATAAGGCCTGCCTTGACAATCTCACTTAAAATTGTGCCCCTGTCCCTACCCACCTTACACCATACACACCTGAAATTCCTCATGCTCCTGTTTCATTCTAGTGTTTTTTAATAGCAGTGTGTCCTCCTAACATATAATTTATTTATTTATTATAATTTTTCTCTAGCTTTCCAAAACTGAATGTGAATTTCTCAAAATCAGGGACTTTTGATGTTTTGTTTCTCAATGTATTCAAAATACTTAGAATATATCTGATTTATATAATAAGACCTAATAAATATTTGGTTAGTAACTAAATAGTAATAATACAGGATATTTTTTGAGGAGAGGCTCATATTACTATCTCAGGAACTTTTAGTAAATTAATTTTTCAGTTCTTGCCATAACTCTTTGGAAGTAGAAACTCTTATTATCTTTAGTTTGCCAATTAGGAAACAAAGATACAGAGAGGTTCAATAACATGTCACATCACTAATAAGTGGCAAAGCAGGATTTAGACTTCACAATCTGATTCTAGGCATATGTTCTCAACCTTATAACATCTTCTTAGTTAAATAAAAATTTTAGTTGACATTTTTTTTTAATTAACAGGTTTAAAAGAGAAGTTATGAAAAAAAAATCCAGAAAGAAAAACAAAATTAAGAGACATAAAATATGAGCCAAAAGTAAAGTATGAAAGATAAATCTAGGGTCCAATAACCAACTATAATATTTCTTAAAAGAACATCAAGGGGCATCTGCATGGCTCAGTTGGTTGAGCATCTGATTCTTGTTTTCAGCTCACGTTCTGATCTCAGGGTTGTGAGATCGAGCTCCACATCAGGCTCCTTGCTCACTCAGCCCATGCTCGAATCTCTCTTGCTTTGCCCCTCTCTCACTCACACGTGCACTCTTGTTCTCTCTCTCTCTGAAATGGATAAATAAAATCCTTAAAAGAACATCAGAAAGTTGTAACAGAGAATATAAGGAAAGATATCATGGAATAAATTCTTGAGAGCAGTTGGACTTTTATCTTCAGGTGGAAATCAATTTTTGAATTACACAAAATGAATGAAAATATTCCATTCTTAAACATATCACTGAACAATTTCAGAACCCAGCAAACCAAATGAAAAGGTAAGACGAGCTTTTGAGAAAAATATGTCTAAAGATGCAGGAGTCCACCTAGCATCAGACTTAGCAATTGATAGTTGCTCCATTGCTTTAAGCATCCAAAGTTTGAGGAAAACCTATTTTCCATTTGGAATATTGCATTGAGCAAAATTGTAAACTCCAATGTGACACAATAAAGACATCTTCAGAATTGTAAGTACTCAGTATGTTTACTTCCTATATAAATCTTTAAAGGAAGTTAAGTATACACTCTAGGCAAAGAAGGTTTAGTTGGGATTGGAACAGGAAGTTTGGGTTAGGAAAACAGTGGATCCAACCCATTGTAGGAATTAAGGGAAGGTCTCAAGGATCTGTTTAGGATAGGCCCAAGAGACACTGACAGGAATCAAAGTGGAAGGAATAAAAATTAAGGAGCTAAAGATATGCTGTTTGAGAACAAAGCAGGACAATTAGGATCTGAGAAGCAGAGCCATGGAAGAAATCCATAGATGAAAGAAAATGTAATCATCAGTGATGAATATTTACATAGTTAAGTTATGATCGCTTCTCGGCCTTTTGGCTAGGATCATGTGTAAATAGTAAGTTATGTTTATCGATTTCAAAATTAATTATAGTCACAAAAGACCATGTAAATGTTACCAGCTTTGAAAATATAAAAGAAAAAAATACAGATGACACAATTTTGAAGATGGAATGTGTCGGGGAGTGCAGGGGAGTTTGGAGACTAGGATAAGAGCTGTTCACAGGCCATACTTTTCAAATGGAGAATCAAGAAATACTGTCTTTAGCTATTGGTTGAAGAAATAAAGACATATTTTTAAACTTTAATTTTAAAATATAATTATAAAAGATGTAAAAGAAAGGCATCTAACTATCTGAGGGGAAAGGAAATAACAGAAAAAGTACACTAAACTTCATCTAATGTAGCACTAAGTCAAGGGTTAATATTCTACAATTGTTGAATTATGCAGTAATGGTTTAAGAATATCATTTAGTGATACGGTTAAAACCATGTGAAGAAAGAGTTAAGGATAGAGTGTCCTGGGATTGGGGATTTGTAGCAATGTCAGTAGGGGAGGAAACTTCTTTTTGTTTTTTTTTTCCTCTTGGGGTGGGGAGGAAACTTCTTCTCTTTCCTATTTGATACTTTTCAAAATAGTAGAAAAATATTAAAACATTTTAATAACAAGAAAAAGATGTTACATAATGGAATCAAAACAAAGGAAGTTAGCTAAGTCATATGTTTAATGGCATCAACATTGTGTTTGTCTCTGTGTTACTACCCAGATGATTATTATCTTTAGGTTCGCATGACCTATTATTCATCCTTTATTTTATCCATGCCTGCTCACTTGCCTCCTTGCATTCCTTGAGCTCAATTGACCTAGTCTCACCCAGATTTTTTCTACACAGTGTACCTTCAGCCTGGATGTTCTTCATCCAGATATTTGCAGGACTCACTCACCTTCTTCAGATCTTGCACAAATTTCCCATTCTCCATGAACACCTCCTTGATTAGGGTAAAACTGATTCTTCCTGCAAATTACCCATTCCTTTTCTCTGCTTGATTTTTCTCCATAGTACTCATCACCATCTGGCATGTTATATACATTTTATGTACACTTTATTGACTACTACTATCAGAAGAAAAAAATGTCATAAAAGTAGAAAATGCTGCCCAGTGTGTTCACTTGCTGTTTCTCTAACATCTTGAATGGTAGGTGACATATAGTCACAACAAATATTTATCGAATGAGTAGAATTCCAGCTGCCTTTGTTAAGGAGACAGGATGACTAGTAGTTACTTGGCAAACACTCTTCTCTGTTGAGCAGTATCTGAAGGAACGTTGCCACTCTTTGCCATTATTTTGCTTTCATGGACAACCAAGCCTAGATTCTTTCCTTATTGCTACCATCACTAACCAAGTGTTCTATATAGTTTCTGATCATTTACATATTTTATCAAATAATCCCAGCAGCTCTATAAAATGGATATCATAATACCCATTTTACAGAAGAAAAAGCTCAGACAATGCAATTATAAGTAACTTAAAGCCACTTGTCTAGTAAGTGACAGAATTGATATACTCAGTCAAACCCTAGAGAGGCTTTATAGGCCAAGGGGACATTTAAAAATTTCCAAATGACTTTGCATGGAAAATATATCAATTAAATGTTTTTATATGCAAATTTTAGAAAACTCAACTCCAACTGGCTTAAATCAAAAAGCTATATACTATCCCACATAATTAAAAGTGTGGTCAAACTCCAGATAAGGGTGTATTCCTCAGGTTTGTGATGTCTTCAGGACTAGAGCTATATTTCTCTACAGTTACTCTAGCTCTGTCTTATTTTCTGCTTTTTCTTAGGGTCAAAAAATGGGCACCACCAAATCCTTAGCTTTGTTTCTTCTTTACATTTTTTTCCCTACCATTATTACTACACTAAATTTCAGGTTTTCCCTCTGATTCAAATGCTTGAAAACCAATATTCTGATTGACTGAAAAAAAAATGAGACTCCCCTATCAATGGGTTTATGGAAGATGGTTTTATTTATTCAAGCTACCCAGTGGGGGCATGTGGGATGCATACCATGCAGGCACCACAGTGTCCAATAATGAGTATAGTTTGTTCCCCAAATTTTCTGTTTCATTGTAAAATCTTGCCTGGAAGCCCCGTGTATAATGACAACATGACATAAAATGGAATGTTAATTAATATATAATTTCCATGGAAATGGGAAGAAGGAGATAGCAAAGGACATAAAAGGAAAAACAAGCAGAGAAAGAAGAAAGAAAGAGGAGTACTTAGTTGTTTAGAGAAAAGGCTACAAGGAGAAACAGCCTCAGCAGGAGCTATAAAACATTTAGGACAAATTTTGCTTTGGTAGTTTTATGTAGATGGCTGTCTTAGGGTGATTTCATCTTTTATTTGGTGATGAAACACGATATTAAATGTTTAACACAAAGGAAACAGAACATTCTAGTTTTTGTCAAATGCAACCAAACTAAAAATCTGTAGCTACCTACCATTAACAGTGACATTATAACTGTGGTGGCATCTACTATCAGAATGGTGTCTGTTGAACATAACATTGCCGTTTATTCAGACAAATAATCCATGCCTTGGAAACAGACTGTTTTTCAAATGAGTTTAGCAGGACTGAAAGGTAATTGACAGCTCCAGAGATAGAATCCTTCCATTAGTTCACAGAACAGGTATCTCATATGTGTAACTCCGCTTACAATATTGTCTCAAGCAGTTTATGCAACAGTGAGCTTAGCAATTTACATTAAATGACAGAAAATACTTTTCTTATTCTGGCTGTTTAGAATCCGGGAGGCCTTAGAGAAATACACATACACATTCTCATTCACGACCTGCCACAGCAAATGAGGAAACTTGGTGTGTATGTGTGTGTGTGCGCGCACGTGCACACGCATGCAGTGTTCACTAATTTAGTATAAATTATAGTGTTTGGTATAGTGTTCACTAATTTAGTATAAATTATAGTGTTTCAAATTTATCATTTGAAAAGTATGGCAGACATACTTCAAAAAAATCTGATTTTGCTTGAAAAAACTAGAAGGTCTGAGAATACTGAACCAGTGTGCACACACGATAACATGCTGCCTGTCTCTTTAGGTGAGCATCTTCTGTCCCGTGTTCCATTTACATTATGAATGGAGTAGCATCCACCTTTTTTACAAGCTTTGCTCATTCACTGCTCCCTATGAAGCCAACATATTGAAGTAGCCAAGAGAAATAGCACTAAAAATTATAGAAGATCACGAAACAGATTTTATTTAAACTATGACAGAGGGAGAGAACGACTCCAGTATAAACTGAGGCCAAGGGCAACTAAGGCAAAAGTGACTGAGGATTTTAAAGGAAGAACAGAGAGGGAACAAAAAAGGGGCCAGAGGGAAGTAAAAAAGCTGGAACAAGAAAGGGCTCGAGAGGCTCTGGGGAAGATGGAAAGTCATGGTAGAGGAATGAGTGGAGAATGGTTAGGCATTGTGAGTTAGGAAAAGGTACATTTCATTGTCAGTATTCTGTTTGCTTTCGCAAAGACTCAGCCATCTTCGGCAGCACTGAAGGGACTTCATCCCTTTAGAGTCATACCTTAGTGCAGGCAGAAGCTAGGTTTAAGTTTGGTCAGGTCTCTTAGTGCAGTTTTCTGTTGTGATGGCTAATTTTATGCATCAATTTGACTGAGTTAAGGGATGCCCACGTTGCTAACAAAACATTATTTCTGAGAGTATCTGTAGGGTGTTTTAGGTAGAGATTAACATTTGTATTGGTGAACCCAGTAAAGCAGATGGCCATTCCCAATGTAGCTAAGTATCAGCTCATCTGTGAAGGGACCAAATGTAACAAAAATGTAGCAAAAAGAAAAGCAAAATCACTACCTTCTCAACTTGAGCTGGGAGCATTCATCTTCTGCCTTCAGACTGGCACTCCTGGTTCTGGGGCTTTCAGACTCAGATCAGGATTTACATGGTCTGCTCCTGATTCTTGGGCCCTTTGAGTCAGACTAGAACTGCACCACTAGCTTTCCTGACTATCCAATGTGCAGACAGCACATTGTGGGACTTCTCAACTTCCAAAATGGTGTGAGCCAATTCCTATAGTAAATCTCCATCTATATGTATCTGTGTATATCCTGTTGATTCTGTTTCTTTGTAGAACCCTGACTAATAATGTAATTTGGCAAGTCCTTTTTGTCACCTTGGAGTTAACAGTTCACACCTACAACTCCTACTTTAAAATTAAGATACAAAGTGGTTGAGCATCATGGAGGCAAGCAGAGAAGGGAAGTAGAGAAGGAAAGGCAAGGATCTGTGGCCCAGTCTGCAAATCTATATGAAATTGCTTTTCAAACTGAGTGCTCATATCCCCTGAGGGGGGGGGGGGAGTTGCCAGGAGGTACTTCAAGCCATAGGATAAACAGCGCCAATGGCCCTTGATTCATAATTTTACTGAAAAGCAGACCATTTTGAACACATTTTAAATACCTCCTAGTCTGTTTGCATCATGACAGCATAGGATCTATCTGTCTTGCTCACTGTCATTACTATAGATTCTCCCGTCATGTCAAGTTCACATTACTTTTCCTCCTTCTTCTTTATTTCTTCTTTTTCTCTTTTTTCTACTTTGACTGTTACAGTAGTTTATATCAAAAGACATTCAGGAAATTGACAGTAAATGTTTCAGTCTCTCTATCTAGGCTTCTAAGGAATGTAAATTCTTTTAAGTCCCTATTTTCAGCAATAAATTATATATATATATATATATATATAGTCTCATATATGTGTTTATACACACACACACACACACACACGTGTGTGGGGGATGGGGGTTGGAGGGGAGAGAATAAAGGAGAGAGAAATTATCCTGAAGTCAAAATATTCAAAAGATTAGAATTCCTGTGTGTAAATTACTCATTTTGAGATTTCCTGTGTGCTCCATCTTTTGGTCTGTTTCTTTTCTTTTTGAAAAAGTATTTATGATCTAATTTTAATGTAGAGAAATTCAGTAATTAAAAAGAACAATGCTGACTGTTGTTAACACACAAAAGTCAAGATGTCAAATAGTCATTTGGGAGCATTAAAAGAAATTGGTTTCAGTTTAAGTCACTAAGGTGTTTGGTGTAGGCTTTATAATTTATTCAGATTTTTCTGGTCTCCCAAATTTAGCTTGAAAACATGCTGAAAGGGATATAATTTTTCCCCATAACTTTCCGTTCCCATTTGGAATGCAAATGATTCCAGAGCAGCATCTTGCACAATACTGTAATTCCTTTATTTCTGCCTGATGAACTGCAGAGAATAGGAAACCGTGTCACTAATATTTGTTACTAGTTTCCCAGTGTTTGGGATGAAGTGGATTTTGAGCGGACCAGTGCAAAATAGAACCACAGGAATGGCTGTCTGAATTTCCATTTCTTGAGTTTGCTTTCTGATCCCAGAATTGTTATTACTTGCCTTTCTTCTTGATGGAGGGACTGGGTGACTGACAGGCCTGCATCAGATGGATGTCTCATAATTTACAAGCTGTCATTTCGCTTTTTTTCTGAGCAGCACCTTTTGTTAGGGATGATAAAACAAATCCCTCTGAGATTTTATTTTATTTTTTTAATTCAAAACTGGGGGAGTGAAGGGTTCCCATAGCTACAGCTATTGTTATCAATTTTTTTTAATGCCAGTCTTGGTATGGTAAAGTCTTTATTCCCTGGGAGGATAGTTGAGAGGTCAGTATCACAATCTGTCACTGTGCAGCAACCCCAGCCTGTTCTTTATGAAAAATCAGAAAGACTTCTTTCCTGCCTGTCGAATTGCTGTAAGAGAGCTCTGCATATTTTTCAGCTAGTCCTGGTGGGATAACCTCTTCACTCAACTCCCCGGTGCTCAGAGACCCTAAGAAGGAGAGATGCTCACTGGTGATAAGAGCTGCATTTATTGAGACTATTGGTTTTGATGAGACAGATGAAAAAAAAATCATGATTACTTGAAGGGATGCATTTACATTTACTTCAAATTTATGAAAAAGGAAGCTAAAACACACTGTTATTAGTGATAAACCCTACTGAGCACCAGATATGTGCCATTTACTCTGCAGTTAAAAATGTATAGGTAAGGATTAATGGGAATGCATATGGGGGGAATCTAATTCTTCTTGGGGCTTACCTTGAGAAAATCTGGAGTCAAAAAAGTAAATAAATGGGTTGGGCCTTGAAGGGTGTGTAAAAGTTCACCAGCCCCACAAGAGACAAAGAGGAGAATGAGGGAGGGAGGGAGGGAGATGGTGAAAGCTAGGTAGTTGTCCTAACAATGAAGCACAGCCTAAGGCATGGGTAAGCATAGCCTAGCACAGTCCTGAAAGAAGTCTGCATTCACCATACACACCAGGTGACATACCAGAAATGGTGAGAAATAGGATCGATCAGGACACTTTTGCAAGGTGGCATGTCCTAAAGGGCCAGGGAAAGCATAAGCTGATTTTTGAAAAAGTATAACATGGGGAAGAGGCAAGAAGGCTTTCCACAGCTGTATAAGAACAAGTCATGTCTGTCTTTTCAGAAAAAGGAAAACCCAGCAGGCTGGATTTGAACAGAGGCCTTGCTGAAGACAGCAGGGAAAAAAAAGGTCAGAATGTGTCAAATGTTATGATTAAGGAGTATGAGCTTTATCTGGAGGGGAGCAACTCAGGGGTAATTGCTGGCATTTAAACAGAGGGAGGGGTCATGCAAAGCTCTCTTGCGGGACAATTAATCTGGCAGAGTGTGATGGTTTATACAGAAAAGTGGGACTAGGCCAAGTGGGACTTGGGTCAAGTCAGTAGTTCAAAGCTGAAGTGATAAGGGCTGCAACGTGGGCTGTGGCAGGGATGCCAGGACCATGCAGGGGCCATCCTAAATGCCCTGATGTAGTGTGAGTTCTTACTCCTCACCTTTTCCACTAAACCAAATAATTCCCTCCAGTTCTGTGAGTGCCAGGCCAGGATGGATCTCCCACTCAGTCTGCAGTTATCCTGCCACCACCTTATTTGCAGTTACTCTTTCCAGCCCAGATTTGCACCACATCTTCTGTTCGTGGAGAATGAAACAGAAGAGACCAGGAGAAGCAGCATGTTCAGCCTGTGGTGGTTACGCAGGAGATGGTGAGTGAACATTTTCATGTTCGTGTATTTTGGCAATGGGAATTCTTCTCCCATTCATCTGCTACGTGAGGAACCCGTTACTCAAGGCATAAACAAAGGCCCTCCTGTCTTGACACTCTGCCCTGGGAAAGAGGGCATCCTCCTCCTACATGGCCTCCACTTTCTCTGTTCTGCTCAGCTTAAGTACTAGGGAGGGGAGAAACACCAGGGGGTGGAGGGAAAAAGCAGGGCTGATATTCTGAGCACCATGGGGGAGAAGACTGCTGAATAATTCACTGATAATGCAAACAGGCTCCAACTGGCAAACAATTCCCTTTCATCCAAATGATTTATCTGAAAATTAAAGAGTCTAACTAAAATCAAAATAGCAGTATTAATTTACAGAACTCAGAGTGTGAATTAGAGGAAAACATTTAATATGTATACCAGGAGAGCATTATGGGAATGGAACTAAAATAGTACAATTTAAACTTTTTTTTTTTTTTTTTAAATCTATGGGCAACTGCCATTTACATTCAATTCAACCTGGAAATTAGATTGCAATGATAAATAGATGCTATTAAGGTGTAGATAGTAGGGCCATATTTTGGTCCCCAAGAGCCGCTAATTGAGTTGTTTCTATGATAATGGATAAATGTTGAATGGCTTTTCGCAGAAAGAAAAAAAATAGATTTCCTGTGATCCATTTTATACTCAACCCAAAGTATTGGGCAAAGCCAACTAAAGACATTTAGTATTTATTCAGTCTCTTTAAGTCCCCATCCTAAAGGTAACATTTCAGCCACTTTTCTAAATGATGATAAATTCATGAAACCAAGGTATCCAGAGGATGGAATTATTTTATCAAAGATTTTCCTCACAGAATCGCCGCCTTAAAGTTTTCTGTCAAAGGTGAATGGCCAGGGCAGAATTGAATTATGTTACCTAGGCAAGAGAAGGAAAAGAGACGATAATGTGTGGAAGATTTGATACTATCTCTAATAGGCGTTTCTTTTCCACCACACTTGCTTTATCTATTTTCCAGAAATCAGCCAGAGGGGGTGTGTATGAGGGTGAGGGAAAGCTCACATACATATGCTGCATGCTTAACATGCCTTAAAATCACTTAGGATTTTTTAATTTGGATAATTAGAATTTCTATGAAGTCTTGTTGCCTTCCTGGTTTAGCACAGGGCTGAGAAAAATAAGTAAATATGTATTGTAAAAGGTAATGCAAATTTATATGGTATGTGTGTAGCAGTAAAATAAATTCAAATAAATGGCTTCAAGGTTTCATTTGAGCACCCGTATGAAAATTCAGTAGCTTTCCTGAAACCTTTCCCATCCATTTCTGAATGCAAAATTGGCTCTAGAATTCTCATGCGAAGCAGGCTCCCAAGTGATATTCTTGGCACTTGTACATTTAGCACCTAATGGTATCCAAAAGTGAGACAGCACATGAAAATGAGAAAGTACGGTAAAATAGGTTCAAATAATGGCCACATAAATGAAAATCACAAAAGCTGAGAATTATCCTGCAATTAAAGATAGGAGGGAAATACCTATTTTAGAGAAAAGATTATGATTTTTTAAATTAAAATCATTTTCCTTTTCTCTTCCCTTCATATCTCTCATCATCAGACTATATCAACAAATTATGTTGCCCTGTTGGGGTTATCTGTAGACTCTGGTGTCATGGCCTTTGTTTATGTGCATGGTAAGGTTTGGGTAGTATTGAAAAAGTCTGTTCTGTCTGATTCCCCCAATTATCTACATAACTCTGAGACCCCCTCCTTTATTTTTTACTCACCTTTACAGTCTTTGAACAACAAATTGTCAGTCACACCCATAGGACAGAACACATGGACTGGTCTATTTTTCCACTAGCATTATCTAATATATATTTTTTATTCATTATTTTGTCTTTATTCTCTGATTCCTCCCATCGCAACTGTAATCTTTTTAAGAGATGGTATTTAGAATTGCTTCTTGCATGTAGTAAGTACTAAATAAATACTTGTCATGTCAACTAGTTTTCCTTAGAAAGAGCTGACCCCAGGAAGTTTTCATAATCTTTGTTCATGATTGGCAAAAAAGATCAGTTTCAGCTGCTAACGATTCTGAGAATTGAATACAACAAATAAGTTAGGAGGGAGGAATAAAGAGTTGAATTTTCTGACTTCCTGGAGCCTCCAATTTTACAGAAAAAAAAAAAAAAAACAAAGTTTAGTAGTTAATTATAATTTAAATTTTGAGGGACCCTACAGACTTCTGTGGCATCACTTAGAAATCTTCTGTCTTCATTTTGATGGGGACTATTTTCAAGGCCTGCATAAGACACTGATAGAAATGAAAGACTACATAGTGTTTTTAATATGTTCTTATTTAAATCTATGACTTTGAAAGAGACAAGATTTGCAGTCACAGTGTGGATGACTCACATCCATAAGTTATAGGCCATGATTTTGATACACTAGGATAAAGCACTCCTGACTAGATAGAAGTGATCATACCATTTTGAAGTTGTTAATGGTCAAGGAATACTAGTAGTAATAGGATAGAGCATAGGCATATTTTCTTTCTCAAGAAACACATACACATATTCATATATATTCACACATATATAGACTTAAATAAGCCCATAGATGAGCAACAAGAAAGATAAAATATAGGGAGTAAAAATTGAAAGACTAGATGTGAATTAAAAGATTTTTAACTGTCCTTAAACATTTTCAAGATTATCAAGATACTACAAGGGGGGTACTTTCTATTGTTTCACTCATTCAGTAAATGTGTGTATTGATTCTGTTCACTGCTAGGCCATGTACTCTAGATGATGTAAGTAAAAAAATGCACAAGACAAACACAGCCTCTGCCCACATAAAACCTACATTCTTGTGAGAAGCAGTAAGGACCAAATGGATTGAAATAGAAATAGTGTATAAAATGATAGGGAAGAACAATTAAGCTTAATTTAGAACTGTGATCTTCAGAGATGAAATATATTTCTTGTGAAATACTGAGTTCTCGATCGGTAGAAATATTTGAGTAGAAACTCATCAGTGAATTTAAAGCCATTTTGTGGATAAGCTTATTATATCAGAGGGAGGATATATTTGACAACTCCTAAAATACGTAACAACTCATAAATTCTGCTGTTCAGCATTCAAGGGGCTCACTATCTATGGTAGGACTATTCAGTTTATTACGTATGTGATGTAGCAGTGGGAGAAATTTACAATCAAATTAATTGCCTAAGTAGTACCTAGAAATCCTGGCACCCAGTCTCTCTCCCACCATTATCACAAAATTTATAATATAATTCACAAATTGGCAGGTCTGGTTTTGATTGGCTTTGCAGCAATTTAATCAGCAATCTACATCTCTTCATCACAATTGGTCACACAATTGTAAATGCCCCCGCCTTTGTGATTACTCACTCCTCCAAAAAAAAAAAAAAAAAAAATCGATAAGAAAGTTTTCCATTGGCTTCTTAAAAATATTAGAATTAAGCGGTTTGTGGCAATCATCCAGGACTATAGCATTGGAGTATTTTTTTTTATAGTACAGAATTTTAATTGGAACCTATTTAATATGATCGTTGATTTACATTGTTCTTGTACATCTACTTAATTGAGGCCTCTGACAAATGACACCGAGCTTTATTTGTGACAATAGCCAGAGGGATTGTCTGCGTGATGCAGTTTGATAACCCTTAATAAGTGATAAATGTGGTGTCGAGTTGATTTTACATAGCACACCTGGTTCAGCAAACCCACACAGCTGTAAACAGGTGTGAACACTTGTTTACCAGTCTTACTGGCATTTGCTCATTGCAGTCAGCCTCTAGGTTTACTACTGTTGCTAAATGAGTGAAACTTATCTTAATAGCAGTGTTGCCAGTGTCTGTGCTTCCCAGCACTGCTTCCTGTAGAGGAAATCAGCAGGATTGACAAGTGACTGTCTTGCAGTTCATCTCAGTTTGACCTTCCCAGGTTTGGGAACCTGGTTTCCAGGGCACATTATCTGTTTGCTCTGAGGTTTCTGCCAAAGAAGAAAGTCTGTCGTTCCAGCAATACATTTACAACGATCAGACCTTGCTGGAGGAAAGTATTCATGAATTGGAAAACTGCCTGAATTTATCCTGGAAGAAAGTTCAGAGAATGGAAACAAAGAGGATTCTTTTCTCCCTGGAGCATTTTAGAGCATGTTATCCAATAGATTCATCTGGCAAAGTTCAAAATCGATAGCCTCTCCTGGGTAAGTCTTTTCTTTGCAACAATTCTACCTCTCCACCTCGGAGGATCAGGGTGTAGTGTTGGTTATATGAGTGAAACTCTACCTAAGCTTTTAGGGAAAGAAATGTACTCAAAGTGGCTTTGATACCAATTCCTGTAACTGTGTTATAAATGTTGTAGGCATTGAGACGATGTGACAGGATTTGGGTTTTCTTTGACAACTGACACAGCTAGTACACGCTTCTCTTCTGTTGCCGAGGAGGGTTTCCCAGACTTGAATGTGAACTGTAGCTGGGAAAGGTGTCAGTGGAATGGAACACCGAAGCTAGGTCAATTTGTCCTCATTCCAGAGGAGGGTGCACAACAAGCTCCAGTGGAATTGGGTTCGTAAAGTTGGAAGGGATGAAGGGATGAGGAAATAGGGGACAGTGTCCCTAGGAAGGCATAGTTGAGCAGAGCAGTGCGGAGGGACACCATGGGGCTAAGGACAAGCCCTCTCTGCTTGTGACAGTCTTCTGTACAATACATGCAATCATGTAGGCTTCACTAAGAGCAAAAGAACGCTTCCTGCAACCAAGCAAAAAATCAATAAAAAATTTTACCATATTATTAAAGAGTGTTATGAATAATGAATAACTAAATCAGACAATGATTTGGCAAACCAGAGCTGTCTTCTATTACAAAAAGCACAAAAAGGTTGAATATCTGAGGAGGGAGGCCCTAATAGGAAACCAGGTTTCTTAACCAAATGTAAATTTTATTATCTTTGGGCCAGTTCTTTCTTAGCAATGTTTACTAATCCTTTATGCAGTGTTATTACAATCACCATAGATGATTAAGAAGATCAAATGTTAGAAATGATTTTTAAAAGAACAGTCGCTTGCTTTTGTTCTCCAGCCAAATTTAGCATCCTTTTATGTTCATTATAATTAGTATCTTGGCTCAGATTATAGCCTTGCCTCCCCTGAATGTGTCAGATGCTAGTGTCACTAGTGAAAGAGACAGGCAGGCTTCAGCTTGAACAAACTATACTTGGTGATGGCAAGGTTCTAGTAAAGAAATGACATCGTCTGTTGACTCTTAATTGCAAAATTCCTTACCAAAGTTATTTCTCCTTTATCTTCCAGTTAATGTTGGAGTGTATACACAACGCTCACTTATTATATCAGCAGCAGATCACTCCTTCTCCTTCTGGAAATGACTGCAGTCTCAGCAAGTAGTTAAGCAATTACCAACACCCCAGCATGGCTTTTCCAGATACTAATTAATCCCTTTTGGAAAGTAACGGCAGAAGGGTCCCATGGGAGTAGGTTGAGATTCTCTTGAACTGAGCAAGTGAAAATCAGATTGGCTTGTAGAAATAGGGAAATTTTAAGCCATAGAACATCTGTAGATTGCACAATATTTGTGTTGTTGTTATACACGTCTTATAAAAAAAGATGCCAGTATGCATCTTTCTGACTTTTGCACTGGAATGTTTCTTCCTTCTATAGTATTAAATGATGGAAAAATAATGGTAGAATTTTAGTATATTTCTCTTGCTTAATCTAGAATTTAGGGGCCAGAAATAGAGGGTGCACCTAAATACATAAAAGAAAAGCCTTTAATGTTAAAGAAAATCATATATATATGTGTGTGATATATATATATATATATCACACACATATATATATCTCCATCCATCCATCTGGCTTCATAAAAGAAAGGTTGTTTGCATTAAAGTAAAATGCAGAGTAGATAAGGGTTTTCTGCCAAGAGACTGAGAAGGGAGTGTCACTATGACACTTAACTTTCCATAAGAGTTCTTATCACTACCACCATGCTTGCCTCTTCTTATTTCTGTTTAAACACCAACTCAATTATCTTTACTGAGTTCCTTTAAAGTCATCTGAGAAAGCTCAAAATTTTAGCAAAATCCTCATTTATTGTCACTTAATGGGGTTTCCCATCCTCCAGTCTTCATCTTTATTATGCTTTTACTTCCTGGGAACAGACCATTTAACATTCTAGTCACTGTGACAAACAGTACAAGGAAACCTCTTCCAGTTTCTGTGTGCATCTACTCCTCCCAGTTCTAGATCAGTTTCTAGCTGAGGATTAAGTCTTATCTACATCATATTAAGAATAAAGAAAATGAATAAATCTCTTGAGCTGAGATGACTAGCCCCTAAGAAAAGGAAAGAAACTTTATTAAAAGAACCCTTTCATTCATGCACTGCTTCAACCAAAAAATAATCAAAGGAATTATGTAAATGTGCCAGAATAGAATCGTACATGCAACATTGAACCAGTTCCAACTCACTTTGAAGAGAACATGAGATCAGACTCTGTGGGGAAATAAATATGAGCAAAGACATTTAAAATTAACATATAAGAACTCGACTGATTACATAGTTTATGACTGCATTAAGTAAACCCAATCTTAGCCAACCTCAAATTAGAGGTTGGGAGGACTTAGCTGAATTGTCTGTGTAGGGGTAAATTATATGCCACCCCTACATATAATTTATTCATGTGAGTTATTTTAGGCTGATTATTTTTAAGATATAGAAGGCTCAGAAAGAACCTTTGACCTTCCCTGTAACTGCCCAAAATAATTTAGATAGAATACCTGCCCCAGAAAGGGAGCTCACCATAGATAAGTACAGCATAATCTGAACTAGACATGATAGTCAGGAGATTAGCAAAGGCTGGTCATGAAAATTTCTGTGTCCCATTGTATCTGTATGACCTACCAAACATTTATTCTTTTTCATTTTCCTGTGAATTGTCTGCCTCCTCTTTTAAGTCCCAAACCTCTGACCCCTTCTTCTTAGCTCTGGAAAGTGTGTAAGCCTCATTTGTCGGGAACCCCGGGTGGCTCAGTGGTTTAGCGCCGCCTTCAGCCCAGGGTGTGATCTGGAGACCTGGGATGGAGTCCCGCATCGGGCTCCCTGCATGGAGCCTGCTTCTCCCTCTGCCTGTGTCCATGCCTCTCTTTCTCTTTGTCTCTTATGAATAAAAAAATAAGATCTTAAAAAAAAAAAAAAAGCCTTAATTATCTGCTTGGTGGGCCTCATATTTTTTTATGGAACCCAATACATACGTAATTACATTTGATTTTCTTTCTTTTTTTTAAAGATTTTATTTATTTATTCATGAAACACACACACACACAGAGGCAGAGATACAGGCAGAGGGAGAAGCAGGCTCCATGCAGGGAGCCGGATGTGGGACTCGATTCTGGGTCTCCAGGATCAGGCCCTGGGCTGAAGGCAGTGCTAAACTGCTAAGTGAACCGGGCTGCCCTAAATTTGATTTTCTTCTGTTAATCTCTCTCATGTCAATTTAATTCTAAGATGAGCCAAAGAAACTTAAAGGGTAAGAGAAAAATTTTATCTCCCCAACATCTAGTAGGGCATGGATAATTCTGAAAATATATAATCTTTTATCTACAAAAATAATTCTTATTAAACAATCCTCATCATTTATTTGTATTATCTTAATTTCATTTACACAATAACCCGATGAGACAGATTTATTATTATTTTAATTTTTACAGATCAAGAAACTTAATTACAAGAAAGCTAGGTAATAAGTCAGGTTATAAAGCTGTTCAGAGCATATGTTTTTAACCACTATGCTATAAGAGTTAGAGATTTTCAGAATATTAAGACTAGGAGATATTTTGGGCCTTAATTTGGCATTTTTCTACAAATTACACAAAGCTGAACCTGGCATGTTAATGACTTGCCTATGATTGTGTAAATAGCTATACCTCCTGGCTCCTAGCCCAAAATAACAGCTTTAGCAATATGATTTCACTCATTTACCTATTCACATGGTTAAGTGTTGTGATAGTCCATGGTTTTGGTTACTCTGTACTAAGACACATATACTCTCTCTGCTCCCAAAGTAAAGTTTCCACTGGTATTTTCTGTGCATATTTTTAGAAAAGATAATTCTGTGACTAACAATCTTTTTTTTTTCTGATTTGAATAAATTGAACCTCATTATGTGAGTGAGTCACATTTTGCAGAGACTAACACTATTTGAAGCTCTGACTCCCATTTGCCTTGAAATCTTTATATAGAGGAGTAAGACCTTATCTATAGCATTTATCAAACAGGCTCTCTTCCCCATTTCACCCTGCTAAGTCCCCAGCATTTGAACCTTTTTCTCCCAAATTTTTGTAGGTCTCAGATAGACCTTAAAAGTGGCTTATAATCAGATAGAATAGTAAATGCCAACTGAAGAATAAAAAGTTCCAGAATATCTGTCCCCCTTTTCCCTGCTAAAATTAAAAGTTCAATAGTATTTCTCCTCTTAGGTTAAAAAGAAGAAAAAAATGCTTGATCAAACATTCTCAAAAAGTTAATATTGGTAGCACTTAATAGCATTTGTATGCTTTTTATTTCTGTTCTTCCACTAAGAAATCTCAGAACTTTCAATAATTTTTGATGTGTGATGTGTGATATCATCTATTGACAATTACGAGAATTATGTATCCTTCTTAATATAGTATATACTCACTCAGAACTGATGGAATCAATCATATACTAATTAGATCACTAAATAATTTATTTTTTTATTTCTCACAGGATACTGTATTAGTCAGGAAAGACTGGATTTTGCCAAAGTAACAAATTATCCTCCAGATCCCATTATGTTCTTACCACAAATCTAAAGCATGTTTTGGAAGTGGAGGGTGGCTTTGTTCCATGTTAGACACTCAGAAAGTTGGGCACTTGGAGGTTTTGCCACCTTAGAATACTGCCAACATGTGCGTTCCAGATTGGCTGAGGCAGAAGGAAAGAAAATGAGAAAAATACACACCCCACCCTAAATTACCTCAGACTGAAAATAGCATGTAGTAGTTCTCACATCCCATTGCTAGATGACTCATGTGGTCTTAACTAACAGCAAAGAGGACTAAAGAATAGAGGGAGACACATGACCTATTTGGCACACAGTAGAGTTGTTTTCATTGGCAACTGTGTAATCGCCAAAAGCATAGGCTTTGGAGCCTAACAAGTTTGGTTACATTGATCGTGGACTCTGCTGTTTACCCATCTGGGTAAATTTCATAATCCCTATTTCATCTTCTAGAAATGGAGATAACAATGTTATGTACTTCACAGAGTTTTTATGCTCTTAAATGGAATGATACACATAATAGTGTTTAGCATAAGATTATGTTACATAATAAGAATTCTGTAATATTCTCCAATTAAAAAAAAATCTGACAAATATTTAGGATCACCCACTTGAGAGCTAAGGACTTGAGAAAGGAGACAAAGGAAGTAAGTCACCTGCCATCATGGAAATATTGATAAATCAGAGAAGAAAGGCATCCTTATAGATTTAAAACTTGTATCTAAAGGCTTATTTTACTCCAATAGCTTTTGAAGGTTTCTCATCAAAAGAATAAAAAAAAATGTTAACTTGCTTCAAAGGGTGAAAGTAACAAAACAGAAAGCTCCTTATGCATGTTTAAGAAGAGCAACAGGCTCTGAAACAAGGCTTCTTGTGCTCAGGAAAAAAATCCTAAATTCATAAAAGCGAAGATATGAAAGGGTCTCCCTTTCTGTAATTGAACTCTTTTCATATGGGGAATGTGAGAAGTAGGTGGCATTTATTGGTGTGCTAGAAAAAAAGATGAACTTTTTCATTTGCAAAAGTGTCAGGTAAGTTTGTCTCACATGCTGATGAATTGTATAGTTATTAATAATAAAATTTAGTGCTGTCAGAAATCTGCTTCTGATGATGGGGACTTTTTTGAATCTCATCACAATTCAAGGCTGAGTTGTTGACCCTAAACTCAGTTCTCCCATTCTAAAAAGCAAACCAAAACCAAAACATAATAATAATAATAACAAGAAGAAAAATAATCAGAAGAAGAAGAAGAAGAAGTAAAAATAGAGTGGGAGAAGAATGACAGCTCTGGAACTATGATGTTTCCTAGGTCTGTATAGATTGAGTTATACAAACCTTATAATTAGCCTTTAGAAGAAAATCCAGGTCAAAATTTAGTCCAATTAACCTCTTGAGTGTCTCATTAATCAAAACCTGCTTAAGGTGATTTCCTTATTCTAAGCACCACGTGATGTGAAATACTCTATTTATAAATCCCCCCTGTTCACTTGAACAATGTCATAGCAGTAAGTTTGTGTCTGTTTTTTGTTTTTGTTTCCTTTTATTTGGTTGGCTGGCTTTGTGTATCTCTTTGCTTTATCTTTCAAGATGTTTATGAGGAGAGAATTACCTACCCTTTTCATGGTGTGTACCTTTCCACTTACTAGCCCACTGCTTTAGGAAATATGAGATACATACAAAAAGAGAAGTTAGTTTAAATTTAAAATGTGTAAGTCAGGGATCCCTGGGTGGCGCAGCGGTTTGGCGCCTGCCTTTGGCCCAGGGTGCGATCCTGGAGACCCGGGATCGATTCCCACGTCGGGCTCCCGGTGCATGGAGCCTGCTTCTCCCTCTGCCTGTGTCTCTGCCTCTCTCTCTCTCTGTATGACTATCATAAATAAATAATAAAAAATTTAAAAAAAAAAATTAAAAAAAAAATGTGTAAGTCATGGTAGACAAGCAGCTCAGAGATTGTATCAATGCTATTACAGTCTCTGACAGATTTGGAGAAAGAAAGAAAAAAAAAAAAAGAATCAGATCAGGACAGTTTGAAATCTCTTGCTTCCATTCTGCCCTAACATATATTCAGTTAGATATGACTGAAACAGTAATTGCAGAAGTTTCTCAATCTGTCCATCATTTTCCTCAACAGTAGCCACAAGGATAAAAATGACTCATCTATAGGTCATGATAATTTTGAAGGAAAATGTGTTATGGTGCACTGTGGGTAAAATATGCAAATTACCAAGACAGCAGAGATAATTAAATTTTCTCAAATCAGAATAAAATGACCTTCTTTGATTGAACCCCTTTTTCGAGGGAGACACCACCTCACCGCATTCATTGTTATAAGAGCCTGCCTTGTAATAAAGTCAAGCTTGACAGATGAGGAGATTAGGAAGCCTGAGGATTTATAATAGAAAAAAAATGAACAAATAAATTGAGGCAGAGAAGATGGTAGGTTTGTGATGTATGCCACCTTTCCTCTATATTATTTCAGTTGTTTTGATAATTCATAGATGCTGTTAATTAAATTTAGCAAGGAATAGTGTAAAAGTAAGCAAAGTTAAGTCAGAAGAAGTGATAATGCTTATTAACCAGAGGGAGACCTGTGATAATATTTACACTTTTAATGAAAACAGGTGTGCTTTTATTTTTTTTCAACTCACATTTCAGTATGATTTGACATCTACTGAAATGTTGGGAAATTCAGAAGGACTCCATGAATATTTGTTGAATCAATGGCTAAATAAAAGGATAAAATAAGTCATTATATTGATTCTATTTCCCATTTAGACTGTAGGTAAATGCCTTTACAATATTTTGCCCTTACAATATTAGTCACCAACCTAATGCCACTCAACGTATTATTTTTCTTTAAACTAGATAGATGTGTCAGTGAATTATTGGGCTTGGATAATTTAAAATGAAGATTGAAATTTTATTTGATTTCATTTGTATACTAAATATTTTAAAATCAGTCATTTGCCTATGTTGCCTACAGTGTTGATTCTCTTAGTTTTAAGGTATAACTAGAAGTGATGTGTTTGCACACATGTGAGTTTGCAGGTGCATGTGTGTACTCCTATGGATGCACGGGTGCATGCATGGTTTCCCTGACAGGATGTCTTTTTAGTTGGCAAAGCTTTTTGCTGCTGGGCAATCCTACCTGCACTGTAATCAGGAGATTAATTTGGCTTTTAATGTCAGCAATATGACTGTGAAATGAGCTTTGGGTTATAAATCAGTGTTCATATGCAGAACCACCAATTAGAAGATCTGTGACTTTGAGACAGTAATTTTATTTCTTTGGGTCTTGTTTTTCTTCTAAAAAATAAGGACGTAATCTTTATTTACTCTCAGTACTGTCCACAGCTCTAAATTTAGGTTCTAAACAGCTATAAGATATGTGAAACATTCTCTAAATTAGTCACTAAGATTTCACTCAGTTTATTTGAGGAACAATTCTACTGAATCTAAGAAGACATCTCCTCCTACACCCAGTGTTTTGCAAATGAAGATACTGGGGGCAAGACTCTGTAGTGACTCTGTACAAAGTAGGGAATCTTCCTGGCAATAGTTGCAACCTCCCAAACCTAGCTTTCCTTTTAGAACTTCTTTCCAAAAATATAGTAGGAAACCTTCCCTAATTCAAAACAACATCAGCACTAACAACAAATCCAGGAAAACAAAAAACAAAAAACCCTCAGCATCTGATCATGTAAACTAAATGTCAAGACAAATCAAGAAAGGGTCTGTAGAAAGTTCTACTTACCATGAACATTTCAGTGTCTTTTTTTACATACAACTTCCTCTCCTTTCCTATAGATATCATAACTTGGGCACCATGGTAGTGGTATTTCACCTCTATTTGTACTGTGCTCTCCCATATCTACCAATTTGTTTTCTCCCCGAACAGCTCACTTTTCTCAGTGCAAATTCAGCTCTTTAGCCAGAAATAACCACTAAACTTCATAGAATTCCATTTAGCTGGGAACACCTTGACACGATGCACAGACATCCTGAGAACTAGCCTTTTCCTAGTTTTCCGAACATAATAACCTGCTCAGTTCCACCTACCTGTGTCATTCCTTCTCTCCACTACTAGATCTTTAGTATACTCTTCTTTAGTATATTTTTCTTAGTCTCCATCTTTAAAGGGCTTGCCTTTCTCTTATGCTAATTTCCTTTTCCTTCTCCAGTCTCAATCATATTACACAGTTACCCTTTCTTATTGAAATTACATTTCATCTTTATTTTGTTCTTTTTAATTCACTCCATTATGCCCACTTAGCCCCAATCACATTTATCCTATTTTCTAGTCCCTTGCCACTGATCTGTGCTGCAGATTCCCAGCGGTGTGTGTCCAGCCTGAGTCCAACCTGAATTAAGTTAGTTCTGCCTGATTTGATTTTGAGCATCAATATATTCTTATTAAAAGAGATGTATTTTAGGGGTGGTGGGGCAGAGAGAGAGAGACTCGAAGCAGACTCCCTGCTGAGCATGGAGTCCTGGAGCTCTAAGCTCAAAGCTTGGCTCCATCCCAGGACTCTTGAGATCATGACTGAGCAGAAACCGATAGTCAGATGCTTAACCTACAGAGCCACCCAGGCTCCCCGAGCTTGAATGTATTCTTTTTGGTGAAGTTTATGACATTGTATCATAAAGAAGAGAGGCCACCTAATAAACAAATTAGTAAAAAGGAACTTAATCCCATTTCTTTCTTTCTAAGGTGTTAACACACAGTTAGTCCTGGATAATGTCATTATAAATATATTCTGATGAGTATAAATTGAACACTTAATTTACCATTGATATTGATAATTTTAAAAGTATGTAATTCCTTGAAGGCAAGGTCCAGGTATTATCTTTATAACCGCAAAAATGTAAACTAACTGGATTATCAGACAATTCATATATTCTGTCTTCAGTGTATCTTGGGTAGTTAAATCTATCTTCTTCACTTAGTAGAGTCATGATGACTTTAAAAATTTACCAATCCTGATTCAGTAATGATCCTACCTAATAATTTCCGTTATTGAGCTCTTATGCCAAGTGGTTTTCTAAGCACTTGTAGAAAACTGACTTACTGCTTACCATTTTCCTGGTCCTTTTACCTCTACAGTTCCCACCTAAACTTGCTGTGTGACTAAATTATAACAATTAGAATGTTATTGAAAATGATGTATACACCTCCAAACCCTGGACTCAAAAGTCTCCAGTGCATTTCTTTTTTTTTTTTTTTTTCCAGTGCATTTCTCCATATATTCTCTCTCTTCTTTTTTGGTCAGTGAGATGCAGAAAAGAAAGGATGGGCCTTGAAGACCTGAGATGGCAGAGCCACTAGATGACAGAGCCACTGATTGAATGCTTAGAGCAGATCCACCCCACTCCCCAACATGCATTGTTCAATAATGTGAATGAAAAATAAACCTATGCTGTGTTAAGCCACTAGAAGGTCTGGTTGATTTGTAAGAGCAGTTGACCTACTCTAAACTCAACACTTTAATATATTAAGTCATTTGAGTGACATACCAAGACTTTGAGGGAGGATTAAATTTAGGGAAAGCTGAGTAATTCCTGGAAGGACGTGAATATGCTAATCATAAACAGAAGCAAATGAAGCATTCCCCTTGTAGAGAGACTAATATCTACAGTTGACCCTTGAACAACATGGGGATTTGGGTGCTGGTTCCTCATGCAGTCAAACATCATGTATAACCTGACTCCCCCAAAACTTAACTACTAATAGCCTACTATTGACTGGAAGCTTACCAACAATATAAGCAGTGGATTATCACATATTCTGTATGTTATATGTATTATATACCATATTCTTACAATAAAGTAAGCTAGAGAAAAGCAAATGTTATTAAGAAAATCCTAAGGAAGAGAAAATGTCTTTACAGTACTGCACTCTATTTATCAATGCCATAAATGTATATATTTACTGGAAAGAATCCTCAAAGAAATGAACCTGTGTAGTTCAAAACTGTGTTAGGTACTTGCAAATTTTTAAATTATGCCACTTATGGCATAGCATCTGATTCACAGCAGGTTCAACGACAAAACTAAGTTGTAAGTGCATAAAGTAGCCCTTAGAAGGGAAAAAAGTATCAGGTCTGGTGTCAGACAGACTCCTGTTTAAACACTGACTCTTACTTCTTTGTCCTATGACCTCCTGTGTCCTTCTGAAGATAACAAGAGTAATATTACCATAGCAATGGTCCCTCTTCTCTCATGCACTTACAATCATAGAATACTTAATATTCTAGAGAGGTCAGTAAATCATTGCAAATCATAGACATTATGGAAAAATTAAGTATATGTTTCACTTGAGGAAAATATTAGTTCCTCAAAGTTTTTGCTTTGTGGAATTAGGGATGGAGTTTTGAAAAGAAAGTTGCTTAAAAAGGTTGCAAAGTTAAGATATTTTTTAGGAGTTTGTTGTTGGAAGTGTTTTCTATTTTGGTTTTTTATTATTAAAATCTCTGCATATGGCATTAAGACCAGGAAAATCAGGGGGATCCCTGGGTGGCTCAGTGGTTTAGTGCCTGCCTTCGGCCCGGGGCGTGGTCCTGGAGTCTCAGGATCAAGTCCCACATCGGTCTCCCTGCATGGAGCCTGCTTCTCCCTCTGCCTGTGTCTCTGCCTCTCTCTCTGTCTCTCATGATTAAATAAATAAAATCTTAAAAAAAAAAAAAAAAAAAGACCAGGAAAATCATTGGTAGACTCACTTGTGATGATTATTGATGAAAACTAGTTTTCTCTCGGTGGTTATTGCATATCCTTAGCAATTAGGAAAAGAATATACATAATATAAATTAAGGAAACTAGCTTAGTCATGATCATTTATTGCCTTTCTGGACTTAGTATCCTTCACATTAATTTAAGTGATGTTATTTGTTGTATTAACTTTTTTCTCAAACATCTCTGAAAAAAAAAAAAAGCTTATCTTGTGTATTATATTTATTCAACAAACTTAATTTTATTTTTGAGTATGTATTACTAAATATATAGTACCAAGAAGCTGTGTAGACTCCGAAGTAATAAACAGAACCTATAGGATGTGTGTGTGTGTGTGTGTGTGTGTGTGTGTGTGTGTGTGTAGAGAGAGAGAGAGTGGGAGGGAGACAGATTTAGTATAAGGAATTGGTTCAAATGACTGTGGAGACTGGCAAGTCCAGATCTAAGCAGGTAAGCCAGTGGTTCAGATGAGGTCTGAAGTCAGTTGACGGGAAAATTCTTTCTTGCCAGAGGCAGATCTTTTTGTTCTATGATGGTCTTGAGCTGATTGGGTGAGGCCTACTCACATGATAGAGGGCAGTCCTTTTACTCAATGTTCCCTGATTTAAATGTTAATCTCACCCCAAAAAAAACAAGTTGACATGTGAGAGTAACTATCAAAAAGTGCCATGAGATTTTATCCTTTAAACAGTCAGGGCCAGACTAATTCTACACTTCTCTATTCTTTCCCTTTAACTCTGGAAGTCTTTGCCTCAGTATTGAGACTTTAATAGCCCTCTCGATATGTCAGGATCTAGGGTAGGAGTGGCTTACACCCATTTGAAAGAACCCCATCATTTCCACTGACCTGGCCTGGAGGAGACACCCTAATCCCCATACTTGTACCCCATAGTATTTTTATTTCTGTTACTAAAAGTCCCTCTTTATTGTGACTGGCTGTGGAGTCCAGCTCTAACTTCTATCTTTGTTGCCAAGTTGTTTTGAAATTTGCTGAATGCCACAGTCTCTTCTTGAAGATTAAGGTTTTAGCAGGTATTCTTGCATAGACTCAATGCCATAGTTTTCAGCTTAGCTGTGACAGCATCCAATCAACCCAATGCCAGGCATGTCACATGAAAATCTCATCAATGCTTTTCTCTGTTTGCTGGGGGAAAAAAAGTTCTAATCTTTGGTAGGCCATTATAAAATGTTTACTTAAATTTCCTCTGTGAACTCCTTCATCTCCTCTAGACCTAAGAATCATACATAAAACTCTCAATGGATAGACTTCAGAATTATACACAAAACTCAACCAATAGACTGATCAGACCATCTGCCCTAGCCTGCTTATCTTGTCCCTCCACCCCCACCAAAATCACGTATTTCTATGTTCTTCCTTCCCTTCTTTATCCAGCCTACTGCCATATCTCCCCCAATTTAATTCCCCTTATCTTTATGGTCTAACACATTCTTGTGTCATTTAGCGTCCCTACCCCCTTGTGTTACTTAACCTGACATGTCCATGTCTTGTATATGCACTTAATCATACATTCCCTGGGGCAAATATTCTTGCTACCACAATATGAAATCCCACTTTTTCCAGGCAGATCTGAACACAGCCTCATAATCCTTTTAAGAGCAATCAGGATTGGGGGATCCCTGGGTGGCTCAACGGTTTAGTGCCTGCCTTTGGCCCAGGGCGCGATCCTGGAGTCCTGGGATCGAGTCCCATGTTGGGCTCCCAGCATGGAGCCTGCTTCTGCCTCCTCCAATGTCTCTGCCTTTCTCTCTCTCTCCCTCTCTCTATGTCTACCGTAAATAAATAAACAAATAAAATCTTAAAAAAAAAAAGAGCTATCAGGATTATATTTGTCTCACCATTGAAGATGAGAACACTGAAAGTGTTCATCAAACTAGTTGGTGAATTCTAAATAACATACTAAATTAACACTGGGAATGTTGTTCCTTGTTGACCTGGCTTTAAGAATTTATAATTTCACATATTAGTTCATTGAATCTCTCTAAGCAAACAAACATTTACAGACTTCTAAAATAAATAAATAAATAAATAAATAAATAAATAAATAAATAAACCTTCTACTGTTAACTAGTTAATGTTCAAAACAAATAAATTGGTGAAAAGTAACCTGGGCTTCACAGGTAATATGTTGAGCAAGATACTGGAAAAACAAAAACAAAACTATCATTGGTTTTAAATGGAGTGGGTGGGGGACAAGCAAGATCTAATTCAAAGGCTGGGACTACTCATCTTATGCCTCCTTATTTTACCATCACAAATTAAGAACCATGCATGTTGCATGGCTATTTATAGAAGAATCTCCTTTGATAGGGATCTGTTTCAGTCAAGATACGATCTGAATAATGTGACTGACTTCGCATCATCTACCATGATATCCTTTTGAATCAAGAATGCTCAGCTGTGAGAATTTCCTGTCTTGGGACCGAAGCATCAAGATAGAGAGTATAAAGATTGCCACATCCTTCTCTTCTCCTTTCTTTATCAAGCTTGCTTATCATGAGAGCCCAATTTAATTAGGCCATGTAAATGGAAATTTTACTGACATATAGGAAAGTGCCTGAATCATAACTCAACAAATTTCCAAAACAATTTGTTTAAGAAAACTACATCAAGAAATGGAACATGGTGAGTATTCTGAAAGTTCTCTTTCTGACTCCTTCTAATTACTAGTCCCCCAAAATACTTAGTATCTTGATTTCTGACAAAATTGATTTATTTTGCCCATTTTTGTATTCAACATATACATTATAAACATACTACATTATATAAGTTTATTGTGCCTTACATTAATGGTTTACAGACCTTTAGTGCCTTTATTCTTTTGCTCAACCATTAAGTTTATAAGAGCCATTCATACTGTTGAATGTATTTGTAGATTACTCATTCCCATTGCTGTATGATATTTCCCGGTGTGAGTATATCATTATTTATTGATCCATTCTGTTGATGGGTATTTGGGTAGTTTCCAGCTTGGAGTTATTACAAATGATGTTGCTATAAACATTTTCGTCCATTATTTGGGCGAACATATATAATATTTCTGAAGGCAGGTTGGGTTTCCCAAGATTTTAATTCTTCTGAATAATTCGAAGAAACTTCAAAACATTAAAAATAAAACCTATCTTGACTATATATCTCCTCTATATTTGCCTCATTCTTCTAGTCTCATTAAGAGCAAATATCCTAGGGAGTTAAACTCTCATTTTTTCTTGAATCCTCTTCCAACTAAAGCAAAGGCTCAGATTGCTGCATTGGGCTCACAGAGATCTTTCAGTAATAATTTCAAGGATATAGGTAATCTAGTGGTGCAGGTGAAGCTGAGTATCTCTTGATGTCCTTCCCAGCAGTGTTAGGTGCACTCTCTTGCCTAGGTCAAAAGAACTGATCTCTAATTGACATGGATAGTTTCTTACACAGCAGGGAAGATTTAGGTAATAAATATCTCTCCATTCTATACTTAAATAGTTACATAGTTTATGTGATATTTTCCAGGAACCTATGCCTCATAAATCTATAAATCAATGATATTCTACTAAAATAATTTCATGAATAAGAACTCTCCTCCAGTCCCATTAGTTTATTTGCTGTGAAGTGCAAACTGGAGTCATCTGTGTTCATTCTCTCCTAAAAACATTACCCAGGTAAAGGTACACAAATAGACCACAAGCCAGCTGCTTAATCCCTCAACATACTGCAAGTAGGTGTTTATCCACATCTACTTGTCAAGGCCATCAATGAAACCTATATATTTTTTTAAAAATTTTATTTTTTAATATTATTTTATTTTATTTATTTATTCATGAGAGAGAGAGAGAGAGGCAGAGACACAGGCAGAGGGAGAAACAGGCTCCATGCAGGAAGCCCAACGTTGGACTTGATCCTGGGTCCCCAGGATCACACCCTGGGCCCAAGGCGGTGCTAAACTGCTGAAGCATCCAGGCTGCCCAAGATTTTATTTTTTATTTGTGAGAGAGGGACAGCACAAGTGTGTGTATGGGGGGGGGGGCGGGGGTAGGGGGATAGAGCAGAGACAGAGGGAGATGGAGGAGAAGCAGACTCCCTGAGCAAGGAGCCAGGCATGATTCTTGATCTCAGGACCCCAGGGATCATGACCTGAGCCCAAGGTAGATGTTAACTGCCTGAGCCACCCAGGTGCCCTGAAACTTATATGTTCAGTTCTAGGTCCCCTTCTGACTCCAGCAGCTGAACTTGGCATAGTTGATTACTTATCCTTCCTAATGTACTTTCCTCATTTGACTTCTGGGCAGCGTTTCTATTTTTCCTGTACTCCTCTTCTTTTTTTTTTTTTTTTTTTTTTTAAGATTTTATTTATTTATTCATGAGAGACAGAGAGAGAGAGAGAGGCAGGGACATAGGAAGAAGAGAAGTAGGCTCCATGCAGGTAGCCCAACATGGGACTCAATCCCAGGTCTCCAGGATCAGGCCCTGGGCTAAAGGCAGCACTAAACCTGCTGAGCCACTCAGGCTGCTGCCGCTGTCGTCATCGTCTTCTTCTTCTTCTTCTTCTTTTCTCCTTCTCCTTCTCCTTCTCCTTCTCCTTCTCCTTCTCCTTCTCCTTCTCCTTCTCCTTCTTCTTCTTCTTCTTCTTCTTCTTCTTCTTCTTCTTTCTTCTCTACTTTATTGGCCACTCCTACTTTCTCTTCCTTTATGGTTTCTTATCTTTCAGCTCCTTTAAAATGGGAGTGCAGGGTGACTGGGTGGCTCAATCAGTTGTTTCTGACTCTTGATTTTGACTCAGCTCATGATATCAGGGTCCTGGGATGGAGGCCAGTTTGGGATCCATGCTCAGTGCAGAGTCTGCTTGTCCCTCTCCTTCTGCCCCTCCCCCAGCTCGTGTGCTCATTCTCTCTCTCTCTCTCTCTCTCAAATACATACATAAATAAAGTCTTTAAATTTTTTTTTAATGTATTAATTAGAGACACAGAGAAAGAGAGGCAGAGAAGAGGGAGAAGTAGACTCCTCGCAGGGAGCCCAATGTGAGACTCAATCCCCCAACCCGGCATCACGATCTGAGCCAAAGGCAGATGCTCAACCACTGAGCCACATAGGTGTCCCTAAAATTTTTTGAAAAATAAAATGGGAGTGAAACATAGAGCATAGTCCTCGGAAATATCTTATATCCCCTTTTATTTATTTTTTTTAATTTATTTATGATAGTCACAGAGAGAGAGAGAGAGGCAGAGACACAGGCAGAGGGAGAAGCAGGCTCCATGCACCAGGAGCCCGATGTGGGACTCAATCCTGGGTCTCCAGGATCGCGCCCTGGGCCAAAGGCAGGCACTAAACCGCTGCGCCACCCAGGGATCTCCTTATATCCCCTTTTAATTTCACAGTCTTATTACTTTAAATCCCATCTACATGCTGAAGATTCCCAAATTTACATCTTCCTTTTGGTCTTTCCCCATCCTGGTTTTTGTCCTCCCAGCTTTCCTGAGGTATAGTTAACAAATAATATTGCATATATTTGAAGTATATAACATGATGATTCGAAGTACATACACCTGGTAAAATTATTAGGCCCTTTCTCTTGATCTCCCTACTCATATCCAGCTGCCTTTCTTGACATCTCTGTCTGTACATCAGTAACTATTGGAAATTGAACATGTCTAAAACTGAATTTCTATTCTTATTCTCCAACATTCTCCTCCCATTTACTTCTCTATCTGAAAAAGTGACTCCATCTGTCTAGTAATTTGGGCTAAAACCACAGTGCCTTTCTCACCTTCTTCCCTTTTTATACTTATATACACATTCAATCCATTATCAAGCCTTATTGGTTCTATCATCAACATTTATAAGTAATCAGACTTCTACCATCTCCATTTCCAAGAATAGGTTTAACTTGAGAGTAATGAAACTCAGGCATTATGGCTTTTCATTTGTATAGGGCTTTTCTAGTTCCCTGGGGATTCATGAGAAGGGAATCTAGCCACACGAAGAGGCACGAAGTGCGGTCAGCACTATAATACATGCCGGCAAGCAGTGGACCTGAGGCTGGCAGCAGGGAGCAAGGTGCTAGAGGCACTCCTTTCTAGAACTTCCAAGTCCAGAGCGACACTTGTTCCTGGTTGACCTTGACCTATATCTGGGCACGTACCATTCACACTAAGTGGAAGGATCTGAAGGCATCATGGTTCTTCCATCTGCTGGATAACCATTATAACCAAGGCTTACCCAAATCCCCCTATCTCCCAGAACTGGCCCAGTGGTAGCAATGGTGAATAGTGGGGAGGAACCCCAGGAGATAAAGATTAGGCCAAGCTGGACCAGTGTTTGAAATAGTGTCTCTCTCCAGGGGTCACAGAGGGGAAATTCAAGGACTAGAGCTTTGGAGGGTCTCCATCCATCATCAGGCACAGCCAGGGCAAGAACTGCAGAGAAACTTATGAAACTAAAAGTTATTTTCCTACACTGTCAAAAGTAAAAGACAGATTTTGTGTAAGCTGGCTTCCACAAAAGAACAAGTTTTTATTATTTTCAGTGAGAGAATTACCTTTCTATTCTCTCTACTATAAAGTATTATATGAGGATGTGATCAAAAAATGCTTCTACAATGTAGGAAAAAAGTAACATAGAAGTATGTCATGCACATAATAATAATAATAATAATACAATAATAACTCATATATTCTACAACTTTATAATACCTTGTTGTCGGCTTTTTAACACTTGTAATACCTTTACCTTTTCTAAATAAATATTTACTTCCATACCTGACTTTATAGGAGTAATTTTGATTTTTTTAGAGGACCCCACAAAACCCATATCTATCCCTATGAATTGCTTTCACCTTATTCCAGACATCCACCAATCTGTAACCTGGATTAACCCAGGAACCTCTAGGCCTCCTGCATTTGTCCTGGTCCCTTCCCACTTAATTCACAAAAGAGCAGTCAGAGTGATCATTTTAAACTGCAGTCTGTACCATGCCCCTCTTTTCCTTGAAACCTGCCAGTCACTTCCTGTCTCACTCAGAGTCAGGGCCAAAGTCCTTACACTGGCCTAGCTCATAGCCCACTTCACTCTGATTTTATCTGTCCTCCCTCTCTTACTCGCCTCCAGTCAGGTGCTCTGTTCACTGCTTTGGGAGTGTGACAGGTAGGTTCCATGAACCCTTTCTCCTGGAGCATGCTCCCTAAGATATGTATACAGCCTTTTTCCTGACCTCCTTAGACTGCTTGTAAACAGTAGTGAGAACTCCTGGATCATCTTGTTTAGAACTGACTCCTCACCCCCAATAGACATCTTCATCTCTGCTTTATTTTTCCACACTTCATCATCTTCTAAGATGCTATAATATCAACCAGCTTATTTGTTCATTGCATTTCTCCCTTCATTTTTTCATAAGGGCAGGGGTTTTTATCTAGTATATTCACTTACTATTCTCTCTTCCAATACCTAAACAATGCCTGGCACATAGTTGGCCCTCGATAAATGTTTTATGCATTCATAAATGAATAAATGATTGAGTGAATAATTTATGCTTCCTGTATTCTTGCAGTTCAAAGTTTAGAAACAGAAATATCAGTCCTCAATTATTGTTTTGGTCTTAAGCATAATAAAAAGATGTTAAAGATTTGTGACTTATTAAAAAAAAAGATTTGTGACTTATTAAGTAACATCATGAGATCTTTGTTTATGGAAGATGGTTATGGTTATTGAAGCATTTATGGAAGATGGCATATTCGGGGTAAGACTAGATTCAAGAAGACCAATTATTTAGGAATAATGTGATAATGGTCTGCACTAAGATAATAGAAAACATATTACATTGTTTGGCACATTAATCCTGAAACTTTCGTGAATGATTTTCTGCGGTTTTTAAATTCTTATTTATTTTGTTTTGTTTTGTTTTCCCAAGTATTTAACCATGTCTAGGAAAATCGCAAATTAAGATTGAATAACCAAAGGGTATCCATGATACTGAAAGAATTCAAATCTAGCATTGGTGGAGTAACATGCCTTCAGGAAATTTTCTTCCAGAAATAGAAAGTTTAATACATACATACCCATTAGTTACCAACATTTTAACCTTTGAGGGATGCCTGTGGGGAATACCACCTTAGCATTCATCATAAAAGCATATCCATCCATTTCATCTCTCTATAAAACAGCAGAACGTCTTACTATAAGGGATAGGAAAGAGTGGCAGTGGGAACAGGAAGTATTTCTTCATCCTTGATTCCCAATCTTTGTGGGCATCACCTCTCCATAAACTGAAGATAACAAATTGCCTTCCCAGATCAAAACACACAGGAGAGGCTGGAGAAAAGAAAAGAAAAAAACAAAACAAAAAACCAGATGGAGTAGAAAGAAATGGAAGGGAAACAAGCTGACACCTGTTTTCCAGCACAATGATCATTAAAGTTATCACACGTTATGCCAGAAGCTTTATTTTAAATGCCCTGCCTGCCACTTTCTGGGTTAAGTAAATAGTTTTGAATATGCATCTCATTCAAATTGCTTTCCATCACAGTCAGTGAGTGCAGTTAAAATGACTGAGTAGCTTTGAGTCCTTCCAGAAAAACAACAAAGTACAGAAATGCTATCCCCATCTTGTTCACTAAGGAACATTTCCTTGATTCTGGATATAAAGTAGATATATTTAGTACCTCAGTAAATGCTCCCTGAGAGGGCCACCCATTAGTATTTGAATAATTCCAACAACAATAACAATGATCACAGAAGAAAGTGAAGAAAAGCTTAGGGTAGACAAAATTAAAAGGATTAGTCCTGGCCCTAAGAGAATTTCTCACCATAAGGCTAGGGATTGGTCTTAAAATGGAAATTTCTGGATATATAAGTCACACTTATATCAACTTAATTTTTACAAACATAAAGTGTAGTGTGTTGTGCTAACTCAGCTATCTCTGGAAATATGCATCAGTTCTAATAATTACAAGGTGCATCTATGATACAGCAAGGGTTATTTTGAAATTAGTCTTTATTGATTAGTAACTATTCATATGCTCCACTGTTATTACAACTATTATATGAATGTAATAACTGTTTCTGAGGACAACAGTTGAATTCTATTTTCTCTTGATATTTAGATGTTTGTTGGAATGAACATATTGATGATCTGGAAATGTTAAATTCTTACTGTCCAAACACTTGGTGTTTCTAAACTAAATGTAATCAGTAACTATAGAATTTATTACAGGCTCTTAGTGTAACAGCTTATTTTCAGTATATCGATAAGTATACATTTAATTTAAAGTGTATATTCTCAGATGAAAATGAGCAATGCTCTAAGAATACATTACCATGATATTAAGAGCCAGAATCAGCTCCATTGCTATTTCTTGTTAACTCTACAAATTTACTTAATTGACTTGACACCAGTGTCCTCACATACAAAATGGGAATAACGTTTTGGTGATTACATAAGTAGTTGTTATCTGACCATCCCTTTCCCACTAAAGAAAATAATGATAAAATCTGGACATAATACCAAAAACAGCTACACCAGAGTGATCTCAGCAGACAGACTCTGGTGGGAGTACATGCACTGAAAATGGAGAGTATATACACAGAATTTTCAGTCCTGTGATTTTAGCCTGGGGCCAAGGATAATTATCATGGTATTACAATGTGTGCTGCTAGTGGTAAAATAGCTGCAGTATTTTGACCTAGGAAATCAGAAGAATTAAGCCACCAGGGATCTCTGGCTACTGAAGAGAGCAGGGAGTCCCTATAAGGGACAGAACCAGAGACATGATCCCATATTCTATCATGGACCTCTGAACTATGCCTATGAAACAGCTGAGCCAGAGACAAAAGACTGAGTTGGGCTTCCACCTAAGGAACACCTAAGCTTATATTTCAAGTCTACCTAAGACAAATTTGCCTGATGAAGTAGAGGAAGCAACACTAATCAGAGAAAATGACAGATTCTGCACAGAGGGCAATTAAAAATCACCCTGTATATAAGAGGAATTGGGAAAATGGAACTCATTTTCAAGAGAAAGGAAAACAGACTCTGGAATGGCCTGACTCTTGGAACTAGCAGACCAGAGTTTTGAAATGACTATTAACAGTTTTTCTCAAAGAAGAAAAACAAAATATTCTTACATGAATGAAAATATAGGAAATAACTGCAGAGAAATATTCACCATATAATAAAGAACTAAGTGGAAATTCCAGAACTGTAAAAGACAGAGATGAAATTAAGATTTACTGGATGGATACTTGGAAAATAAATAACAGCTGATTGAAAATGATAAATGAAAGATTCAGTGAACTTGAAGACAAAATAAGATAATTTAATATGAAGAACACAGAAAAATAAAGATTATTAAAAAAAACTAAAAAAGCCTCAAGACCCTTTAGATAATATCAAGTAGCTGAACATGTATGTCTTTAGAATCCTAGAAGGAAAGGAGTGATAGAATGAACCAAAGGAAAAATAAAGAAATAGTGATTGAGGATTTCCTCAGTTTAATTAAAGAAAGAAATTCCACATATAATATTCTCAAAAACACACAAAAAAATGTGCCTCAGCATTTCCATACAAGCTGTTGAACTTTTCACAAAAATAGGCCAAATCTTGAAATCAGCAAGAGAAAAATGACCCATTATGTAAAGTACATAATGGAATCAATGATTTGATTACTAATTGACTTCTCATCAGAAATACATATAACCATTGCAAAAATGGCAACCTACACATCTTTTCAGGTGCATGTGATGTTTTTAAGGATTGGCATGTGGTATTCTATAACAAATTCTTAATAAATTAAAAAATATTGAAATCTCAGAGAAAATGTTTTCTGACCAAAATTAATTTACTTAGAAATCAGTAATAAAATGATACTAGGAAGACCTGAATATTTGGAAAATAAATAACAAACATCTAAATATTCCATATGACAAAGAGGAAATTGCTAAGAAACTTTGAATTACCTGACAATGAAAAATTCAACAGATAAACAGTAGGGTACTACTAAAACAGTGCTAAAAAGACAATTTATAATTTAAATCCATATATATTTTTTAATAAGGAAGTTTTAAAATAAATGATCTATGAATACACTTTAAGAATTCTTAAAAGAGGGGCACCTGGGGGGCCCAGTGGTTGAGTGTCTGCTTTTGGCTCAGGATCCTGAGATCCTAGGATCTAGTCCTGCATCAGGCTCCCCTTCTCTCCCTCTCCCTCTCCTCTATGTCTCTCATGAATAAACAAATAAAATCTTAAATAAAATAAAATAAAATAAAAAGAACAGGGACTCCTGAGTGGCTCCCTGTTACTATGTTGGTACTAGTAAATTTTGTAAGACATTTGTGAATGAGTATACAGACTCTTTCAGAAAACATTAGAGAAAGCAACTCTCTATTTACTTTATAATTCTAATACTGTATTAACCTGATTTTAAAAATTAAAGACATTGGGGATGCCTCAGAACATGAGATCTGACAGTCTATGCAAGGGATACATATATCATACTGACAAAGTGAATTTTATCCAGAATCCAGGTTTGGTTTAATATGTACAAAATCAACCAATGTTATAAAGAAAATAAAATAATCATATGATCACTTTAATAAATGCAGAAAAAATTGACAAAATTCAACACCCACTCATAAAAAGATGTTCAACAAGTTGGAACTGAAAAGAAGCTTCAATAAATCTAATAAAAGATATTTATAAAAAACAAAAACAAGATCCAATGTGATGCTTTATACTTCGCATTAAGGAAAAATAAATACGGTTGTGTATTCCCAACATTCATATTGAACATTATGTTAAAATAGGACAGGGAAAAAAATATAAGTCATTGGAAAGGAAGAAAGAAGTGCAACTGTTTTATTTGTAGATCATATGATCATGTGTTTTAAAATGCAGATTTTATTTTTATTCAGGTATTGTGAGTCCAACAGTTGAGGAGACAGTTGCCATTAAAAAGATAGTTCATTACTCAGAACTCCCAAGAGAACCCAGCTGGTTGCAGGCCCTTATTAGAGAATACAGGTTGGTCAAGACTGAGAGAGGGAGAACTGATCACAAAGCTGTTATTGTGGTTTCCCAGACAGGAAAGGCAAGGCTGATAAAGCAGGCTTAGTAGGTTTAGAATTGGCTAGTTTGAATAATTTCAGAAGGCCCAGGGGAATAGGGGCTGCCCTTAGTTGTTTGATAGCAGGCCCTGGGATGATAAGGGTGTAAGAATAGAGGCCTGGAGTATAAGAGCCTGATTAGAAGGTTGTTGGAGTGAAGGGTTGGTTTGCAAGTGTAAGGTTAGTTTGCTTGTGTAAGGCTTGCTTTGAGGCAAGTCCTTTGCTCTCTCTAGAATCAGCTAACCCTGGCCAAGGCAGTGTCTTCCTGGTTAGTAAAAAAATCCAATACAGAAACTAGAAAACATGGTTAATACATCATGTTTATAGAAAATCCTAAAGAACCTAAAAAAGAAATCCTACTACAATTAATATATAAATTAACAAGACTTTAGGGCCAAAATACAAAAATCAATTGTCTGTGTTTGTGTATATAAACGACCAGAACATTAAATAAAACAGCAGTTCTATTTAAAATAGCAAAAACTATATGAGGAATGTTTTAATAAATGATGTACAAATACTCCAAATTCAGTACATTACAAAGGGAGATTAAAAAGAGCTAAATAAATGGAGAGATATACAATGTTTATGAATCAGTACAGGCCCCTATTATTAATATAGTGATTCTATAGATTTACTGTAATCTAAATCAAAATCATAGCAGTTTTTTTTTTGTCCTCCAAGAAATCCACAAGTTGACTCTAAAATTTCTGTCTAAAGGCATAGACAATTATAAAATAATTTTAAAAAAGGAAAGATTGGAAAGCATACTACCTGCTTTCAAGGTTTACTACGAAGCCATGTTAGGTAATTAAGACAGTGTGGTGTTACTATAAAAACAAAATATAGTTCAGTGGAACACATAGTTTTATATCTTATCAAAGAAAGACAATGGATTTTCAATTCACTGCCAAAGTAATTCAATGAGATGGCAAGTTTTTCAACAAATGATGCTAGAGCAATTGAAAAATCTTTAAGAATAAGAAAAAAGAATAAGGCAGCAGTACCGTTTACCTAACTCCATACATGATTTGACACTGCAAAAGTATAATTACACTAAAGTATGTCAGTGGTTCCCTGAGACTAGGAGTCATTGGAGAAGACTGAGTACAAACAGAGACTAGGAAAGTTTTTAGGGTGATGAAAATATTCTCTATTTTGATAATGGTGGTATTGCTCAACTGCATAAAATTACCAAATTCTACACTTGAAGTGGGTAAACATTATATGTGAATACTATTGCAGTAAAGGTAGATAGAAATAGAAATCATAAGTCTTATAATACTGAAATTTACAAATTATATATTTTTTAATTTTTTTTAAGATTTTATTTATTCACTCAGAGACACACACACACACACACACAGAGACAGAGAGAGGCAGAGACATAGGCAGAGGGAGAAGTAGGCTCCATGCAGGGAGCCCAATGCGGGACTCGATCCCGGGGCCCCGTGATCACACCCCAGGCTGCAGGCGGTGCTAAACCACTGCGCCACTGGGGCTGCCCTCCAAATTATAAATAATGCTCATAAATGTACTTGTATTTTACAAGTTTGAGGTGCTATTATTATATAACCAGCTATTAACTCCTTAATTGGGAAGAATATGATTGAATACATCATGTGTCATGTAATTTACATACATTATCAATGTATTAAATGTTATACTATTTTTAAGAAACAAATTTATAGTGTGTAATTGAAATGAAAGATCAAATGGTTGTAAACTGCAGAATTAGTATTGAAACAAGTCTTCACTCTGAAACAGTCTTTCTACTTAGTCATTATGCCTTTTGTATTGAAAATGTATCATTTAGGCTTGAATGCTAGACATGTACAGTACAGAAGTACAAATTTTCATAGCATTCTATCCATAAAAGGTTTTATTTAATATGCTTGAGTTTATGACATGATAATTTAAAGATAATCTTATGAAGAGTGATTTCCATACCCTGCAAACTTTTTGGGTTATAGTTGAATTTATTCAGTAATACTTACATAACATGGTACCAAACAAATTCCTCTTTGAATTTAGTACTGAAATAGAGTTGATGATCATAAAAATAGGTATGTTTAATTTTAATTTAGGAAGTAAATAATGTTTATGGAAATGTTTTGCCATTTAAAAGCATATGTGCCTTTAATATACTTTAAATGGTATAACTATCATTTTATCTCATTTAAAAAAATTAACTTGGCTGCCACAAAGTTTAAAACAAATATTAACATTCAATTTTAATAACTATTTAGTCCTAATCTAATGGCACACAGTCCTTCCACATTGCCTAATTTTATGGACATTTCATATTTGTCTTAAGTGTGACTTAATATTTTATGCTAATGATGATACTTTTAAGGCAAGTAAACTATAAACAATTGTAAAAGATAATAAAAATATTGGTAAAAGAGTGTTTTTTTAATTATTAAGTTTTGCTCTTAAAAATTAGCATTCATTTTTATAGGTCTATATCCTAAATCAGGCATCTGGCACTGCTGTGTTTCATAAGATCTACTTATACATTATAAAAGCTATTAGAAATAACATTGGGAGGCTGTAATGATATTGCATACCAACAACATATGCGTCTTCATACACATACCATCTTCTCCACACACATTTTTGCAAACGTGATTTTAACCAAGTGAATCTTTGCAAGTGAAAACATCCTTTAAATTTGGATAACACATATATTCAAGTGCTTATTTCAGTTATCTAGCATACATATGTTATATAAGTAACTCATAAACCAAGTCTCTTTCATGAATTGTAAAAGAAAGAATAAAACAACTACTTGCTATGGTCATGCTGTGAATTTGTGACATTAGTTTCTGAGTGAAATATTCAGAGAAATGCATGAGATTCTTTATTTGATAAAGTCTGGAAATAAAGGCATACACATCAAGTATTGTGATATAGAAAAATTTCCTAGAGCAGAGAATTAATATACATATCATATAGATCGAAGATGTTAAGGGAGAATGTTTCAAATTTAATTCATTTGTATTAGTCATTTTTCCAAAGAATTAACCAGGGCGTACTCATTTGTGTGGCACTGGAAAATTCATAGAACTGATACACTGGTTAAAAGAGAACACATTAAAAAAATAAAAAAAAGAAAACACATATACTATCACACACAGGTGGTTTGGATTATGTATTTAATATCAAAAAGGGTAGAATGAACTAATTCTTGACTATCCTTTATATGTTATATGCATTGTTTAGCTATTTAGTTTCATATTCTGCTCATGAGACTAGCTAAAATTTCAATCATTATTCTTCAAATTTTGAAGCAAACGCTTTAAGGACAAATGAAATGTTAACTTTTTCTCTAAAATTACACTGAATTGAATTTGATATTTTACTGATTATACAGAATTACAAGCATGAGCCATCAGCATTGACATGGGTCATTTCACTGATGAGCACCAAAGTAGTGAAAAATAGAATGTTCCTTATGAAAAAGGGCCAAACAAATCAGTTTTTACCTCCACTCTGACAGAAAGTATGTATTGGCAGTGTATTGGCACTAACCATCATGTATTCTTCAGGTGAAGCTCATAGATTTCTTGAGTGTCCAGTACCATAAAATTGTGGCAGTGCATTCTGTGTGTGCAGTCATGATGTTCACAAACCTATCTGGAGAGATTACATGTCGCTGAGATATTTGATCTTCTCTCGTGTGACTCGTCATAGCATATTCCTGATCTGATCAAAGAAATCTATTGGCACTGTAGAAGCTAATAATTCATCCTATCACATATATGCTGTTGTTTAGAAAATCCTGCTTGAAAGGAAGATTACTTGCTTAATAGAGTTTCCAGGTTGGTCATTTGCTTGGTGAATCTTTACTTCCTGAGTTCCCTTATCAGATACAAAGCTTTGATTCTGGAATGTTGTTGCTGTGGTCTGAATGTGTCCTTGTAAAATTTTTATACTGAATTCCAACACCCAAAAGTGAGAATATTAGGAGATGGGGCCTTTTGAAGGTGTTTTAAGTCATGAGGGGAGAACCCTCATGAATGGGATTAGTGCCTTTAAAAAAGAGACCCCAGAGAAATCCCTACCCATTCCACCATGTGAGACACAACTAGGAGTTTGTGACCTGGAAGAGGGCCCTCACCCAACCATGCTGGCACCTTGGTCTTGGACTTCCAGCCTCTAGAACTGTGAGAAATAAATTTCCGTTGTTTATAATCCACTTAGTCTGTGGTATTTTGTTATAGCAACGCCAATGAACAAAGACTGTTATCTTAACCAATTTGAATAGATGCAAGTTGAAAGATGAAACTACCCTCTATGTGCTGGAATCTTGGTAGCACATGAAGATTTGAATATTTAAAAAATTAACCTACTATCTCTAGAGTCAGGGCCTGGGGGTCAACAGGAGAATAAAAATGTCTTCTTTAAAACTCAGGAACAAATTTGCTTCTTTTCAAAATCTGAAGGTGTGAGACTGAGAAAAGCCAGGACTCTTGGACAAATATCCTAATCCTACCCCTGCCCTGGAATCATTACAAGAGGTCTGTTGTTAGAGTTTAAGTGAGACTGGAGAGGAGAGCTGTTGCCAGGCACTGCTCTCTAGGAAGCCCAGCTAAGACCATGGGAAAACAAAACCATTTCCAAAGATCACAGGCTTTGAATTAAGGGAACCCAAAGCAAAACACAGAGTGGTGTGAAAGTTATGAACTGAGGTGGCTCCGCAGGCTTCATGTGGGTGGTGTGAGCTGTTCTGACCTGTGCATTCCCCACACACAGGCCAAACACTTTATTCCCTTCTAACAAGTACTGTCTTTCGGGTTTCCAACACAGTTGGCTTTTTCAGTTATGTGTTAACCACTCTTTAACTAGCGAAGTAGGAGGGTGGAGGGAAACTCTGAGGGTGAGAAATTCTCAGAAGATGTTAACGTTTAAGACACAATTAATGACACTAATTTTAAGTCAAACTGGTTTTTAATTATTGATGTTGCTGTGGTTCTGACCCTGCAGATTTCACTCATTCTGTAAACACATTCCTCTAGATTTGGCTTCAGAATCCCTGTGGGCTAAAAACTGCTAGATGGAATTTCTAATTAAAAAAATAGAAAGAGCCCTTGGCAATTTAACCCCACGTTCCCTCGTCAAACATTTACCCTCACACTCCCTCTTATAAGTGCCCCTAAAGTCTCTTATTCATATTGACAACTTGTACTTGACAGCACCCATGAAAGACCTGACAGCTTTCCTCCAAAAGCAACACCCTCCATACTGACATTGCTTCAACACCTTGAAATTTACCTTTCAGAGTGAAAGGTTTCATACATGGTGATTAATACAATTCACAAAGGATCTATTTTTAAAAAGATTGTGCATTTGGGTGATAGTTGCTAAAGTAATATTCTTTTGCTTTGGGTCAAGGCTGAAGAGAATTCTGAGTTCATGGAACCCTTATGTATTTACACAGGTGTGGAGCCGATACATATTCTATACACATTTCTATGCCTCTGTGGTTTCTCTTTGTCGCTTCTTCTCTCTTTGGGTCTATATCCCTCTCTTATATTCTAGCTCTCTTCTTATTAAGAAAATAAGTTATTTTAACATCAGTGAAAAGTTCTGGGAGGCACACACTGCGAACTATATTATAATCTTCGGTATGTTTTTTGATTCCACGTTCCTCCTGCCATGGTGACTGACATCAAAATGGCTCCATTATGTCTATTGACAAGTTGGTCCATAAAGACTTTTTCTGACTTGTCTAGAATGTCTCACAGGTAGCTAATAAAAGGGAGGTTAAAAAAAAAAAGATTAAAAAAATTTATCTTTCAATGACACCTCTACAATTTGGTTTTGGTACTTGAATAGAGCCAGAGAAGTATTTCATAGAGAAATCACAACTCTCTGCATTGTGGGATTCTCTTTTTTTTTCTCTCTCTCTCTGATTTTCAGTAATAAATATATTCATTACATATTTGTGAGAATAGTTCTAGGTCACTTGAACTGCTTAATAAGTGAAATATTACTATTTAGGTTTACTTTGACTTTATCTAGGGAAATAGGTCCTTATCATTTTGTTGTAGACAACCTCAAGTACTTTCATTTCATTTTTGTTAATTTACAAAATAAAGCTTACTTCAGCTAATCAAAACTTTAAAAAGAACAACTGCCTTTGTTCTTTACCAACATATTTCCTTCAAATCCAAAGCCAAGGAAAGTATCCTTTCTGTGATGTGCTGATTAGCTAATGCAATAGAGATAGAGATTTAAGAAAATGTGTGGTATCATAGTATGTGTAGGCTTTAAAAATAAATTAAAAGCCCTCTAATCATTCCTGAGGGGTAGTGAAACTTTAAGAAGAGATATTACTGTCATAAAACTAAGGAAGCCCTAATTTTATATGAATAGTTCACTCTTTAGATGGCTCTGATTTTTCCTTAGTTCTTTGTACTACTGTTAAAATAGTTCCTGTTGCCACCTGTTCTTTCTGTCATAGGCCTTTTAGACTTTGAACATATAATGAAAACTGTGCCAATTAGGATCTGCTGTGCACAGACTATTTTATTAATAGATAATCCCAATTAAAATGCATGTTATTTATTCTGTTTAGCTATTATTGCAAATTACATTAATGAGGATTGACCCTTTGTAAATTTCAGGTATGTCCTAAGCATTGATTTTCCTCAATAAGGCCATAAATTGGCGTTGTTGACCTAAACTAAAAGGAGATTCTAAAGCTGGGCCACAGTTCAAGAAGTGACTTATACTTGAATAATGTCTCAATCAAAAATGAAGGATTCTCAAATAGAAGGTTACAATTACATGACTTTATTTCATTATCTTTGGATAGAGGTCTAGATAGTTGAGACTATTGACTACCAATGATAAAATGACCTAAATAAAAGAAAAAAAAAATTGCAGCTGAAGGGCCCTGATTCTAATACACAAAGCAAAGTTGAAATGTTTAATTTCCTTAGTGGATATAGCCTAATAAAATCACCAAGGCTTTAAGGGATACCTAATTTATAAATTAACCCAGCTACATATATTCTAGAAATAGAAATCTCTTGAACTTTTATGTTTGGCATTTTGTATATTTTTGGATTAATATGAACAGGTTTGGCTTTATGTTTCTCCCACACTAATCTTCCTTCCCAGAATAATCAAAACAGGAAAAATCCCCTTGGTAGCTTACATGACCCTAGCTTTTTCCAATGGAAATTTACCTGCAACAGCTTAGAGATGGAATATGGTAGATCACTGCTGAATTTTAATTATTCTTTGGATATTTGAAATGCAATTAATAAACCTAGGAAATTGTTTCAGGAGCAAGAAAGAAAGGGAAAGAGACCTTAAGGTGTGTTTTTTTTTTAATTGATACATAACAATGTATTTCAGGATAATCTATTTCTATATATTCACTTACTAGGCAATATGAGGAGTTTTTACCTGATTTTTTTTGGTATTGTTTAGTTTGAATTATCTTTAATTTCTAGGAATTGTTATAGGTTTAGAATACTGTAAGCAGATTTCAAAATGCCACAATTTTGAGAGATTATCATCATATTTGCTACTGAACATTGTGACAAATTAGGAAACTGTACTTGCAGGTTTACCTCGACCTAGGATGTACACACATTTAAAGCAAAGAGTTTGAGGACTGCACCTACTTGTTCCTGCAATTTATTTTATTTAAGGACGGTCAGCACAACCTCCAAGAATCAGCTCACTCTATACCTTAAAAAGTTCCCAAATCCAAGAAACAGGCTTGTACCCACAAAGTCATAGACCCAATTAAACTAATGTGTATCCAGAACAGTTTCAAATATTAGATGAAAAGATATAGACTGGCTTTGAATGAACAGACATATGTTTGGATTCTGGTCCTTCCTCTTAATATTTTTAAGCTATATTTTTCTTCTTGCATAAGATAAGGATAATTGTAGTCACCTAATAAAGTTGAAGTAAGGAGCAAATGAGATAATGTTTTGAAAGTATTTTGTAAAATGCTAGACAATTGGTAATGCTCACATAAAAAGTGTATAACCTTCCTTCCTTTCTCCTTCTTAAACATGTTAAGAACCTATTATGTACAAACTCTTTCTGAAAGATATAAAAATTATATAAACCACTCATGAAATGGAGTGAAAGGCAAGAATATGAAAAATACAAATTGTGGTTTATACTCAGAGGGTGAGAACTTTTCCAATTGGAATACAAAGTATGAATATATGAAAATAATAGAACACAGGTTGGGGCTAGTATCCCATAGACAGTGTTAAATGCCAGATTACAGAGTTTGGATCATATTTTTTTAGGCAAGGAGGGGCCACTAGATGCTTGTGAGAAAAAAAGAACACAGTCAAAATTATTTCAACTAACTGCGTTGTTTGCTATTAATAAAACAGACTAGAAACTATACATATATTTATATTTATATATAATACACTGTATATATACAGTGTATGTATAGTGTGTTACAGCCAACTAGATAGGAGGCCTGAACTAAGGAGATGGGGGGAAATATAAGGGTGCAAATATGAGAAAAACTTTGAAGGCAGAAGCAGTAGAACTTACAGCATGTTTACATGGGGAATGACAGAGAAGTTTAAAATTATTCTTAAATTATTGAATATATGGAAATGGGAGAAAAATGGTCTTTTCAAGGACATTACACATTCTGATTCTGACAGAATTGAATGGTCTAAGCATGGTATTGAAGTGGAAGTATTCAGTTGCCGATGGGAAAAGCAACACTGGAGCTGGAAAAATAAGGCTGAAGATAGAAAATATAAGACTGGGTGCTATCAAAATATGCAGTAAATTATATAATTGTTGGAGAGGATTCCCATTGAGATAGGCATGGCTGCATAACTTGCTTTACTGATGAAATGCGAGGGAGTAACATGTCATTTCTAGGATGTGCTTGGAGATTCAGCTTTGGCTTGGTCACAGTCATTTTTGCTCCCCCATATCAGCTAGCAATATTTCACCCTATCTAGGCCTGGCTCCTAGAGTGTGGACAATTATGTTGCAGAGAGCTCCCCACCACGCTCCCCACCCCACACACGTCTTGCCAGCTAGCCCAATGACTACTGCTGCATACGCTTATTGGGTAGATCCTGTGGGGCAAACTCACTTTTGTGGTTATGATTTGGGATTGGTTATTTCCATAGCATGCCTTGGCTTATTCTGACTGATTCAAATAGGAGTGACCAAAAAAATGGGTTGGATGTTTCTCCTTTCTGGAGTTAGACATGGTATATACATTTTGTTGTTGTTGCTTTGTTTTGCTTTTAGGGTACACATTTTTTTTAAAGTATGACTAAAGAATATTAGCACCATATGAGATCCTAGAGACAATTTAATGAACCCCTTGGATTAAGAGATGAGCCAATTAAGAAATAGGAATTAAGGGTTTTGCTGGAAGGAACATTGGCAACAATGCCGGAGGGATCTTCAAAAGCAACAGCACTTCAGGTACAAGTTTAGTTACTTTTTCATTAAATTGCCCTCATTTTGTTCACTATGGTCTGTGTTGATTGCAGTTCACACAAAAATGCAAAGGAAGTAACACAGATAATCATCTGTACCTGCCAGTTAATTATTTTCAACAAATATCTGTCTACCTCTCACACTGTGCCAGGCATTTTACATATATTACCTCTGGAGCCACTAAAAGCCCTGCAAGCTACATCTGATACTCTCTGTCTTATGCCTGAGGAAACTGAAGGCAGAGATTTTGAGTTGGATTCATAAGTGTCATAGGAGATAAGATTGAAATCTGAATGATCTGCTTCCATATCCTAGCACTGTTTAACTACAACAGACACACACAACAGACAGAAGCTGTTCCTATTTTCCTTATTCCTGAAAAAACATTTAATCTATGTTGGAGAGCAAGTGTGAGATCTGGAAAGATCACAATAGTAAGAAAATAAAATGAAAATATAAAGGTGGAATCTGTCATTTAATGGTCATAGGTTGCCAATTATTTATAAACCACTATGTTCCTGGTGCTCTTGCCCAAAATCTAGATTTTTATTCCATTTCAGACAACTGAAAGTAGAAGATTAAGACTCAGTTCAGTGTCTTACTCCATTATGAGATTTCAGGCTTTCTGCAAATCAGCCATAAAAAAGAATGAAATCTTGCCATTTGTGACAACATAGACAGACCTAGAGGGCATTATGGTAAGTAAAATAAGTCAGACAGAGAAAGAAAAATACATATGATTTCACTTATATGTGGAATCTAAAAACAAAACAAACGAGCAAATAGAAAAAACAGAAACCGACTCATAAATACAGAGAACAAACTGGTGGTTGCCAGAGGGACAGGGTTGAGGGGATGGGCAAAATAGGTGAAGGGGATTAAAAGGTACAAACTTGCATTTGTAAAATAAATAAGTCATGAGGATGAAAAGTACAGCATAGATAATATAATCAATAATATTATAATAACTTTGTATGGTGACAGATGGTAATTACACCTGTGGTGAGCACTTCATAAGGCATGGAATTGTTGAATCACTATATTTCACATCTGAAACTAATATAACATCGTATGTCACTATACTTTGATTAAAGATAAAAATTTAAAAAGGTTTAAGAAAATAATTGGTTGAACTTCAAAAAGCAAGGGTGAGGAAAGGCTACCTAGATTTCAGGTAGAAGGTACAAAACAACAAAGTTGTTGAATCTTTGTGAAGAAAAGCTTCCAGTGGTAGGCTGTGGAGTTTATTCTTAAATTTATTAGGCAGGAGCAAGGCCTGGAAAACTTTAGAATTCTGTAAAAACTAGACATAGGAAAGATTAATCTGGCAGTGGTAGACATAAGATATTTTGGATCAAGGAGGAACAGGACATAAGGAGATGAATCAGATAATTATTCCAACATTTTAAGTGGCAGTAGTAGGAATACCCAAAATTGCAGTCCTGGCAGTAAAGATAGTAGGGAGTAGACAAATTTTTGCTATACAGGGATCAGTTTACCTGAGACACAGTTTTAATACAATACAGTTATCTCTGTGCTATCACTGTGTTCATTTTAATGTTTTTCTGTATCCAAAGGTTGAATGTAATCATTCTGAAAATCATAAGGAAAGTCCTCATTTGTTTCCTATAATCACAGAGCTGAAATATGTAAGGGTCTGACAAATACACGGGTAGTTAATTTATGCTTTGCCAGAACCTGCCAGCTGCATGGAAAAAGTTGCAAAACACATTTGAAAGTGCCATGTGGATGCTTTTGCCACTCTGTATACATTTATTAGAAAGACAGTAGCTGCTCTGTCATGTAAGTCAAACCACTGTGTGTTTAAAAGTTTGGTCACCCTACTACGACTCCCTTTCATGTAACAGGCTTTTTAAAGAGCAAGAGCTGCCTAACCATTCTTTTCTGTTTAGGTATGTGACAACTAGCATCTATTACTGCCCTGCTTTCTTGTGTGCTGGTGATGGCTGCACTACTTGTGATTTAGGACATTTCGGGGTGGGGGGCGCGGGGAGAAGAGCTCAAATATTTATGAGTGTCTGAAGGTGCCCAGAAACTAATTTTCTACAGCTATACTCCAGACCTTCCTTTTCTCTCCTAACATGCGACTGCTTCTTCAATAGAGATTAAATTGACAAATGTCTTTCCCATATCTCTTTGCATTAAACTGACTCACATAACCTTGCTTCTTCTGTCTGCTTTGGAGCTACACTTTGCCAGAACTCTCTGTGCCACATCTGAACTCACTGCTCCAGACACATACACTTTGGGAACTCCTCTGCACTATAATTTAATTCCCTTTTAATCCAGACTTGGAAGTCACAATTGGGGTTTTATTATGACGATTCCAAGAGGTTGTAACAACAGACCACATGGAAAACAGGGGTGCAGAAAGGAGGCATGTGGAGAGGGGGGCACACATATTTCTTGACTTCAAAGCCAAGGGGAAGGATAAATAAGTCACTCTGTAGTCATCAACTACATATATTTATTACTTTTAAAAAACAGCCAGAAGTACTGAAATATAAATGCAAGGGTCTGTTTGGAAGTCTGACACTTTTCTTTCCCCTCTGAACTATCCAAAAATGCACTTACTCCAACAACACAATGCACATTTTTCTTTTAATCTTTTTGTTTTAGTTAAATTAAACAAGAAAAACATGCTGGCTTTAACAAATTTGAATAATATATAAATGTATAGAGTAAAAAGGGTATGGCCTTCTCTGCCTCTTTCCCTTAATAGTGCTGTGTTTATTATCCTTTGAGAATTTTTCTGCGCATATAAATATGCATCTTTTATGTTCTACTACAATTTCGTTTGGGTCTTTAAACAAATTGAGATCAGATTCTTCATTTTGTTCTGAGGCTTGCTATTTCATTTAACAATATGCAGTGGGTATTTTTCTAAGTCAGAATCTAATTCAGTTATTGCAATGGCTGCACAGTTTTCCATTTGTGGATTTTGTATAATTCTTCTCTCTCTCAATTACTTTTCTTTTTTCCTCTACCACTGGCAGTGTTGCTATGAGCAGACTTGTAATATTTGTATCTATGTGCTAAGGTATTTTGTAGAAAATAGATGCCTATGTATTGTTCAACACTTTAAGCATTTTGTTCCCTTCAATATAGTGAGTATTCGAGTCATTTATATACACACACACACACAGATTTAGACACATATTTTGCTTGTGTCTCCATAGTTTCTATGGACCAGGAGGATAGTTTAGGCAAATTATTGAATATTTTATAACCAGAGGGCTAAACAGCATTAAGTATGATTTTCACTAATGAAACATTTCTGTACATTATGCCACCCACATTGCCTTTGCTCTGAATATTCTTTTCTTTAAACATCCCGATATTCTCTTCCCATTTTGTATCTGCATCTACAGTCCTCCTTGCTTTGTGGCCCTGTATCTTCCTCTACTTGATATTCATCCACATGCTGGTGATGCTATTTCATTTTTCTCTTTTCTTCCAGGAGTTTTTAGTCTCACCCTCTCTCTACAATGAAGAACAAAGCTGCTGTGGAAATGACAGCTTCCCTAGAACCATCTAAGTACCTTCCTACGCTCCGGGTTTGTTTGTTCTTTTTAGAAGATCAGAGAGCACAAAACATGGGCTACATCTGACAAGACGCTGGGTTGAACTCATTTTTAGCAGGTGCCGTGCTGTGTCTGACAGTTTTGCAGCCAGAAGAGTGATCTGGGACAATGGAAGAGAGAATGGGGCCCTGTAACAGCATTTTTTTTTTTTTTTACAACTTCATTGACTTTTTTTAAGGAAATATTTTGTAATATAACAGACATTATTGTCAGAGATTTTTGGTGAAAAAAAAAAAGCCACAGAATTGAAGTGACATTAATTTTATGAAAAGATAACTAATTAATTTAATAGTAAAGGGTGAAACAAAATGGATATCTGTGCCTGCGATTATGGAAAGACCCAGAGATATAAAGATCCGAAAAAATTAAAGAAACTGCATCTTTATTGAGTTATTAGAAAAGAAGTTCTGAAGCCAGTGTAGCTGATATATTCCTAGAACTGTTACAAGAATTAGGGAAGCCAAATTCTATAAAACCACCTTTTTTAAAGAAACACTTCTTTCTAAAGATAGTAACATTGGGATTTATATTGAGCATTTACTTTGAGGATTTATTTAAATAGACAAAGCCCCCTACTTCCATGCATACAACAGCCTAGAAACTGTAATGGGTAATATGTAGGTTACATGAACAGCCCACAGCTGTTTATTCATCACCAAATAGAAGTGATAAGTCTATTTATACTGGATGGCAGTCTCAGAGAGAAGAATCACCGATTGAATCAAATCAATTGTCTTAATATGCAAGAGATAAACTATTCCAAACTAAAAAGCACACTCATTTCGGTTGATTGGCACCAGCTGAAAATCAATTTGATGGGATCATTTGGTACTCCATGCTGTTCTGCGTTATCTCTATTAGGTTTATCCCCTGCAGCACCCACCAAGGAAGGCCAGGGAGAGGTGGGAAGGCATGAATTCCACCGCCTACCTAAATGCCTTTGATGCTATATTCATTTTAAACTACTTGAGCTTTATTAGTCTGGGAATTCTAAAATTCAGAAGTGAAATAGTACATTGTGTATAGTTTGACATTTAATAGTAACACAGAGGGTTGTAAAAAGGGCAAAATATTCTCTTTCTTTCCTCGTATTTGCATAATCTCTCTATATCCCCAGTGAAGTTGGGTAAAGTTGATTGTGCTCATCTCTGATTGATGCATAGGTATTATAAACCTGGTGATTGAGTGGTGCCCTCAGTATTGAAACTATGTCCATCTAAATACAATACTGCCACTAACTTTCAACTACTTCAGTTACTCCTGAAAGAGACAATTTACCTAAAACAACATCTGAAGAATGTCTTTTATTTAGAATTTGCCTACCAGACCAATCACTAAGAATTTCCAGAAAACACCAGCTATGTTTTCAAGATAGGAAGTCCAAAATAAACTGTGATTGTGAAAAGCCATTTGGCTAAAGTGAAAATTTATCTAATTAAATTCATGCTGTAAATATATTGGCAAATTATTTAGACGCTCAATAGCTTTGGGAATGTTGCCAACATAACTAAGGTAGAAAGAAATCCTACTTTTTAACTGTGACTGCTGCCTCCCCTACAGAATTTAGACATCATGATTTGGAAATGCCTTATTGTGCTCCATTTCCAGGGCTAATGGAACTGGGTTTTTGTTTGTTTGTTTGTTTTTGTTTTTTAAAGATTTATTTATTTGAGAGAGAGCGCACAAGCGGGAGGGGCAGAGGGAGAGAGAGAGAACAAATCTCAAGCAGACTCCACACTGAGATGGAGCCCAGTGTAGGGTTCAGGCTCATGATCCTGAGATCAGGACCTGAGCCAAAACCAAGAGTCTGTACCTTAACCGACTGTATCCCGCCAGATAGCCCCCACATCTAATGGAGCTTAAGGATGCCATCTTTAAATTTTTAGTTACTTTTTAACACTAAGGGATTTATTTCTCTTAAGTTAAGTACTCTAGGTTCACTTAAGAGTATAGGTCTTTAATAAACCTGAACATCAATTTCATTTTAGGTCTTCTTCAGGGCCACTACTTGCCCATTTGGAACCTTTGTATGAGTTAAAGTCATTCCTTGGGGTGGACACAGGCCGAGTCTGCACCTCCAGGTGCTTTGCTTTCTCATCTGGGCACCATTTTGCAGCCACAACGTGCTCAACTGTGCATGATAGCCTTGCATCTTCAAACGATCTCTAATAGGATATTTGTCACGTTATTTCCTGTACATTCTTTGAAGCTTCTCTTGATCTCAAGCATTAAACTGTATCTCAGCCACTCTGATCACTTGCTGAAATGTTGCTTCATATTTTAGTGAAATAAATTAAAGGTATCTGAATTCTTTTTCTTCAACTTCCATTTACTTCAAATATTTATCTTCTTGTCTCAGATAAAGAAGTATCCCCCCCTCCCATCTGGGATTAGCCTGTTCATCACTGCCCCACCTGTACAGATGATTGGCTATTCCAGTCTTTCAATTTTCAATTTTGCATGTTAAACTTTCTCTCTGAATTAAATCCTTAATTTTGGTTTTTATATGATCTTAAACCACATGCCTTTTGCAGTTCCTTCTGCCAAGAAAGACCTTCACCATTTATATAAATATATTCATGACTTCTTCCTTCTTTCAAAGACCAGTGATAATGCCATCTACCTCAAAAAACTTTCCCTGAAAGAAGTTAAGTACTCTTTCTTTTGAAGGCCCATAGAATTTCATTTAAATCTTCCTTATGGTAGTCACCATTACATGGCCTGCAAAAATTGCTGTGTGTGTATTTATTTCATCTGACCAAAGAGAACGTGAGCATTTTGTAGACAAAACTCATCTTGTTTCAACTTTGAGTCCCTAACACAAAAGCAGAATGCCATGCATATATTTATCACTAAATATGTTGTTGTTTTTAAGATTTTATTTATTTATTTGAAAGAGAGAGAGAGAGTGTATGAGCAGGGAGTGGGGCAGAGGGAGAGGGAGAAGCCCACCCCCCCTGCCCCGCCACTGAGCAGGGAGACCGATAAGGGGCTCAATCTCAGGGTCCTGAGATCATGATATGAGCCGAAGTCAGATACTTAACCAACTGAGCCATCCAGGTGCCCAAATACTAAATGTGTTACAAGAAATTTGTGGAAGGAAATTTTTATTTATTTGTATAATGTTTCTCTCTCTTATAACATTTTAATTTCTTTAGTGATTTTTTTAAATAGATTTTTTGTTTTGTTTTGTTTTAAGACTTAATTTATTCATAAGAGACACACAGAGAGAGAGAGAGAGAGAGAGAGAGGCAGAGACATAGGCAGAGGGAGATGCAGGCTCTCTGTGAAGAGCCTAATGTGGGACTTGATCCTAGCACTCCGGGATCATGCCCTGAACTGAAGGCAGATGCTCAACCGCTGAGCTACGCAGGCATCCCAGATTTAATTTTTTAGAGCAGTTTCGGTTTCACTAGAAAATTAAGCATAAGTTGCAGGCATACACCATATATCCCCTGCCTTCACACATAATACAGCCTCCCCCATTATCAGCATCCTCTGGAGTGATACGTTTGTTAAAATTGTTGAAGGTGCGCTGACACTCAAAGTTTATAGTTTATATTAAGGTTCACACTTAGTGTTGTAGATTCTATGGATTTAGACAAATATATATTAATACATTGCAGTATACACTATTGTTAATAATCCACTGTTACAGGATACAGAATAGTTTCACTGCCCTGAATTTCATCTGTTTTCGGCCAATTCATCCTTTCTTCCTTCCTAACCTGTGTCACCTACTGATTTTTTACTATCTCCATGGCTTTTCCTTTTCCAGAATGTCATAATTTTTTAGCCTTTTCAGATTTACTTCTTTCATCTGGCAGTATTCAGTTAAGGCTTCTCCATGTCTTTTTATGACCTGATAGCTCATTTCACTTTAGTGCTGAATAATGTCCATTGTCTGGATGTATCACAGTTTATGCATCCACTCGCCTGCTCAAGAACACCTTAGCTGCTTTCAGGTTTGGCAGTTATGGAAAAAGCTGCTATAAACTTCCATGTGAAGGTTTTGTGTAGACATTTTTCAACTCATTTGTATAAATATTAGGGAGGATGATTGTTCAATCGTATGGTAAGAGAATGTTTAGTTTTCTAAGAACTGCTGTACTGTCTTCCAAAGTGGGTGTACCATGTTGCATTCCTGCCGGCAATGAATGACAGTTCTTGTTGCTCCACATCCTCACCAGTATTTGGTATTACTGTTGTTTTGGGTTTCAGCCATTCTTATAGATATGTGGTGGTATTTCATTGTTATTTTAATTTGTAATTCCCTAGTGAGACATGATGTTGAACATTTTTTTCATGTGCTTATTTGCCATCTGTTTATCTTTGATGAGGTATCTCTTCAGAACTTTAACCTATTTTGTTTTACCTTATTTTAGAGAGAGGAAGAAGGGCAGAGAGGGAAAGAGAGAGAGACAGAGACAGAGAGAATCTTAAGCAGGCTCCACAAGCAGCACAGAGCCTAATGTAGGGTTTGATCCACAAACTCTGAGACCATGATCTGAACTGAAACCAAGAGTTGGATGCTTAACCAACTGAGCCACCCAGACACCCCTGGCCATTTTTAAAGATTTTTATTTATTTATTTATTTATTTATTTATGATAGACACAGAGAGAGAGAGAGAGAGAGAGAGAGAGAGGCAGAGACACAGGCAGAGGGAGAAGCAGGCTCCACGCTGGGAGCCCGATGTGGGACTCGATCCCGGGACTCCAGAATCGTGCCCTGGGCCAAAGGCACCCCTGGCCATTTTAAAATCAAGTTGTTAATTTTCTTATTGTTGAGTTTTTAGGTATTCTTTTTAAATTTTGGATAAGAGTCCTTTATGAGACATACTTCTGCAAATATTTTTCCCAGTGGTCACATGTTCTCTTGTTCTCTTGAAATTGTCTTGCTCAGAGCAACAATATTTAATTCTAATGAAATCTAGTTTATCACTTATTTCTTTCAGGGAGCAAGACTTTGGTGTTGTATTAAAAAAGTCAGTGCCAGACCCAAGGTCATCTAGAAATTCTCTTGTGTTATTTTCTAGGAATTTTATAACTTTTCATTTTTACATTTAGGTCTGTGATAATTATTTTTTCACTTTTTTTTTAGGGTGAGAGAATGTGTAGGGGCTAGGGGAAGGGGCAGAGAGAGAATCTTAAATAGGTTCCATATCCAGTGTAGAATCAGAAGTGGGGCTCGATCTCATGACCCAGAGATCATAACCTGAGCCAAAATCAAGAGTCAGTTGCTTACCAGCTGAGCCACCCAGGTCCCCCTTTACCAAATATTTTTTGAAAATATTTTTTTAGCAGGTGACTAGGCTGTATCATATATCTTAACTTTGCCTTCCTTTTGAAAGACAACATTCCTAGATATAGAATTCTTAGTAGATCATTTTTTATCACTTTGAATATGTTATCTTCCAATTTGAGTCTTGATTCTTTTGCCAAATTTTTATAGATTTTCCTGAATAGATATTTATTCATGTATTGTTTTCCCTTAGCATCATTTCTAGAGGCTTTAATTTTTGTTGTTATTTTTTAAAGTAATTTTCACCAGTCTTAGGCAGGACTAAGTCAGCAAAACTTCTCATACTATCATGCTAATCAGTCTCCGCTTGTCCTTCTCTTCTTCGCACACAGGAGCCTTGTTTGTTAGCTAGTTGCTTTCAGTTTTATATGAAGTGGTTGCTCTTAAGAATTTTTAGATTGAGATACAGTTGGATCACTTGGAAAGTCCAGTGGATTTCTCTCCAGACTCTGGCAAAGAAGAATATGCTTCTTTGAGAGTGTATAATCATTATTTCATATTTTCTCAAATATTTCAAATCCCTTCAAAAGAAAGATAATTATCAAGAAAAAGTGCTACTGAACATAACAAAATGTAAGAAAAAATATATATATATTTATATATATAATATATGTGACTTCATTGTAAATATATTATCTATGGGGGGCAGAGAAAGAGGTCAGATAAGAGAGAGTAGAAGAATTTCTTAAAATGTCTATCAAATTTAGGTTCTCTTTACCAAGCTATGTATTTGGGCACTAGGAATGAGTAAATCATATTTTCACAAATGTAAGTGAATTTGCAGTTATTTATCTTAGTAAGACAGAAATTTCCCTGAATTGAAAATAAGAGCACATTAGCCTTATTGCCAGCTCCACTACTGTCTGGCCCTGTTAATTTGGACAGGTCTTTTAATATTTATCTACTACTTTATGTATAAAATTACATGAATTAAATCTGAATTATGTACCATACAGAGCCATTACAGAACTAAAAGCAATAATGTAAATATACCATATAAATGCAAACTGTCGCACAGGTCTTGTATTGAAATAGAATTCATAAAAAGAGAAATTGAATCTTCATGGATTCCACATGTATTTACTGAACAGCCATTATTCTATGCAGACCGGTTTCAGCAGTGAAAAATCAGTCTTAAGGACTTTATCTTCCACCGGTGGAGACAGAAAAGAAACAAGTAAATACATAAATGCAATGCAATTATACATTGATATTTACATATACATCTTAATTCCATCTCAATTTTAAAGTTAAAATGAGAGTGAAAATTCAAATTGACAAAATTCTATAATAATGATTTCTTCATCTTGGAAAAATGCATACAGAAAGGGGTCCTTTCTTAGAATGCATAGCTGAATATTACACTATTTTTGAGGTTCATAGTTATGAACTATGTTATGAACTTTTATTTATGTTTTTCCGATGAAATAATGTTTTTTCATGCCATACTTCCAGTCTCTCTGTAGTGTACCAATACTTATTAAGTGACAACAATGCTAAGACCCTGCATGGCATTAGTGAAGTCACTTCAGAGGTTACCTAGGGGAAGTTCTGCCCCACAGTGACTGATGAGATGTTACACACCTTTCATATCAGAGACTCTGATAGAATTCTACTAATGTAAAATGACAGATGGTAGCCCTGTAAGAAGGTTTTGATAAAAAAGAAGATGGAAGGAATCTCAAAGATGATGCACATTTATGTCAGCAGAACCACAGAACAAGTACAATTAAGGAGGTGAAATGCAGCAATGGTAATCACAGTGGGTGCTTATACATAGTATCATAGGGATAAATGTTTATTTACTAAATATGTTGAGTTCTTACTTTGTGTCCATCATTCTACTTGGGCTCATGATTCAAGACAAATTGAGCATGAGTTGTACTTGTGAGTTGACTACAGTCAATTAGGGACAGGCAGCCATGGAATTACATAAGTATTTCTTACTGCTCTCCTGCTTAACCATAGAGCAGTGTCGTATCTTGAAAGAGGGAAATCCCAAAGAAGCTAGTTCCTTTGAGGAATACAAGAGAGGCTGTAAGAAATATTCAGTGTTGGGGTGCCTGGCTGACTCAGTCAGTAGAGCATGAGACTCTTGATCTCAGAGTCATTAGTTCAAGCCCCCTGTTAGGTGTAGAGCCTAATTAAAAAAAAAAAAATTAACATTGAGCTGACTTTTGAAAGTAGAGATGTTCATCTGAGAGATCTGATGAGATGTGGGGTACAGATGGTGGTAGGGGGCGTGCAGAAATTTTCAAGACAAACTTAACCCCAGGATTAACACTTTGAGAATATATGCACAAACAGTTTCATGAAGATAAGATTTGGGTAACATTTTTATGATTATGAAGTTCCATTAGAATATGTTGTATTATGCTGGAATTATTATTATTATTCTATAATACTTGAATTTTTTTCTCAATCTACAGATACAGAAGAGAAGACTATAATATTATATACAGGTATGTCAAATAAGCTTTACTGAGTGTCTTTTAAAAATGTTTAAAAAACTCAAAGTGAAAATTTATGCTCCTTTTAGCACTATTCAAATTATCCAAAGAATTATGGGAAAATAATTCAACCCTATCTAACCAAGATATTGTAGGTTATTCGAAATTGCAGTTTTCGCTAATCTCAGGATGTTTGGCATCATACAATGCTAAAATATTATTGAAAGCTATTATAGGTTAGCGTTGGAGAAAAGATGCACAGAATATAAATTTTAACACAAAAGATCTGTTTTGCATTTCACAATGTGGAAAAACACAAAAGAAGATGAAAAAAGTTATACAACATCTGGAGAATATTCTATTGATAGTTTTTGGGTCACTATAAAGCAAACTCCAACATACGCTCCAGAAAATCTCAACTCTGTATATTTCCAAAATACATATAAACTTTGACAGGACTTGATTTTCACTATTAAAAATAGAGAAACTGCACTTGCCCACTTAACATCAAACTGCTCTTTTTATAGCCAGCTTGTTCAGCAAAGATTGAAGAGTCCTACATGCATCATGGATCTTTCCCTTGGTAAATAGTTCTGAATTAGCCAAATAAAGCTTGCTAACCTTGCAAAATAACCTGCTATGAAAGTAGAAGGGAATGGTTGTAAAACTTTAGGCTATTTCTTTTCTTAAATATATTTTTAAAAAAGTAATTCTCCATATGTAGGAAATTGGATCGAAATAAAATTTATTCTCCATTCACAATTTGCTCAGCTACTAGAAAGGCATGCCTTTCTTCATTCAGAAAAATTCAGCCACACAAATTAAGTGCAGTCCACTTTCCAGTTCCAAAGGTATGATGTGGGATAATAGTAGGGCAGGAAGGAACCAGGGAAAATAAAAGGGACTCTGGAGGCTCATGCCCAAAGAAGTTTTCAATCACACTTTAAATTTAAGTGTCTCAAATCAGGATTTAATTTACAGTTTAAGATTTAATAACACAGTCATTGCATGTTAATTAAACAGCAATGGATCATTTACCAACCTGTTTAATGAGGTGTAACAACTATTGCATATAAAACATACCGACATTATTATTACATTGCCATTAAACTTCAATAAATCTGTTTGAATAATTATTGGTATTTAAGTACTATAAAATCTCTAACATAACTAGGCATACCTATTTATATTCAATAAAACAGGAATTCTGTTGTAGGAATAATTAAATTCCCAGGACCACATTCCTACCTTTGTATGGCAAAAATTCCTATTGGCAATAGTGAGAGTTAGAGCTCCAGTAAATGAAGAATTCAAGAGAAAGTAATTCAGCCCACAGTGAGGGAACTATCCTCATCATGAGTTTTAGAATCTCACGTTTCTGTAGGGGCAAAGCTCACCTTTAATTTAATTAATAAATGTAATTGGAAGAGCAGTCCCTCCATTATTCTTTTGCCTAGAGGATCATAAATCCCATACTACCTCCCTTCTGCTCACACAGGATAAATTGGAGAGGCCCTGTCCAAGAATTTGACCTGACCTAAGGTGCAGCAAAGCAGTAATTTTTATGTTGGGAGGATTTGGTGAGCTAGCAGGGAGCAGAGGGCTCTGCTGGCTGAAATAAACACAGGTAGCAGAGTTTGTTTGGTATATGTTGCTAGGCTTCCCACAAGATGAGGAGGGTGTGATGCCAGCAGGAACTGATGTACTCTGAATAATAAGGTATAATGTTCTGCTGCCAGATGCAATTTCAAAAGATCTGTGGGTGGAGAGAGCCAAAAAAAGGATTTAGGAAGACCCTGGGAATGTGGAACTCCAAGTGGGATAATCCTTAGGAGCAATGACTCGAAAAATTGGTGTTATAATATTTAATTTTTGGATGATAATTTTTAAGTGTAGTATCTTCTCCATTTATCCAGAATTAAAAACAAAACAAAACAACAACAACAAAAAGTTGCTGTGGTACTCCAGAGAATAAGTAGATTAGCATGGTATCCAGTTTGAGGGTGACACTTTATGGAAAGTAGACAATCTATACTAAAGATGGAGACTGGAATAGTAATTCAGGTGAAACTGCATATTGGAACTAAAGGCCATGAGGGTAAATATAAACACCCAAAGCATACCATCAATTGTGGATTGGAAGTTCAGACCCTTCCATGTAAATTTTAAGGGCAAAATGGCTTCGTGAAGCTTGAAGGTTTGTGGAACCCTTAACCTGACATTTGAGTAAGATACATATTTGTTAATTTGAGCAGAGATCAACAAAGGTAAGGCATAAATTCAGTCATCAAGTTAGAGAGGCATGTGTCATACAAATAAAAAAAAACAAAGGGAAAAAAAAAGGTCAGAGTCAGTAAAAAGATCACTGATTGGCAGGAGTTGGGGGAAGGTAGGATGGATAAATAGAGAAGAGAGGATTTTTAGGGCAGTGAGTTTATCCTGTGTATGATATATGGTAGATAGATGTCGTTATACATTTGTCCAAACCCATACAGTGTACAATGCTAAAAGTGAATCCTAATGTTAACTCTAGACTTTGGGTAATAATGATGTGTCTATGTAGGTTTACCAATCATAGTAAATGTACCACTCTGGAGGGGCATACTGATAGGGAGGGAGGCTGTGCATGTGTGGGGGAGGTGGCCCGTGGGTTCTGTCTATACCTGATGCTCAGTTTTACTGTGAATCTAAAATTGCTCTAAAAATAAAGTCTATTAAAAAAATCAGAATCTATTTAAGTGCTAATTATGTCTGATAGAAATTTCATGGAGAGAAAATTTGAAAAGTGGCAAAATCAGTGAAGACTAGGAAGGCTTCAGATAGGAGAAATTTGAATTATGCCAGAAAGAGCAGAGGTTGAGTAAGAAAAGATGAGTAGACTAAGTATTTCAAGACAGAGAAAGCTTCAGAGAATGTAAGAAGATTTGGTGAAACATGTCTTTGTAGAACAGGAAATTACACCAATTAGAAAATGGGGTATTTTTTAAACAGATAAACATTCTAAATGTTCTAATTTGGGTAAATACAATGGAGTTATTATTAAATACCTTGTTATTTAACAAAAAAAGTTTAGAATCACTATTAAAAGAAATAGGCCACTGATGAATTTTGAGACAAGAAATGCCATGCCAATAAATGACCTCCGATCTATACCATTGTTCTTTATCAAAGCATGGGTTATGATTCATGGAGACTCCAACAATCATGTGAATAAATTATTATATCATCTTCACTTCCTTTGTATGGCTCATTAGTGTCTGCAAACAGATCAATATATGTCTTACCTCCGACTTGTTAATGCAGATTCCCTGTCATAGAATGTCTTTGCTACTTTGCAGACTTCATAATAACCTACTTGTCATTCAAAAGTAGCTATGTGTGGTCTTCTTTGGGAAATTTTTGATGCTTTACCAGCTTCTTAGTAGAATGAACCACTCCTCTTTTAAGCTCCCTAGAATCCAGCATTTAATACTCTAATGGCACCTGCCAATGCTATTACATGCCCACTATTTATATTTTCTTTCTCTGTTTAGGCTAAAGACCTTTGATAATACATCCATATTTCCTCATTTACTGTTATTTTTAAAAATTCTTCCTAGCTTTATTGATATGTAATTGACATATAATATCATATAAGTTTAAGTTGTACAACTGAGTAGATTTGGTATACTTTGCCAAATGATTACCACCATAGCATTAACTAACGTCTGTATCATTTTACATAATTATCATTTCTTTTTTGTGATGAGAAAATTTAGGATATACCCTCTTAAAAACTTTCAAGTGTATAATAACATATTACTAACCATAGTCACCATGGTGTACATTAGACTCTTATAACTGGAAGTTTGTACTCTTTGATTAACATGTCCTTATTTCCTCAACACCCCCAGCTCCTCGTAACCACCATTTTACTCTCTGTTCCTATGAGTTTGTTTATATATATATATATATATATATATATATATATATATATATATATATATTTCACCTACAAGTGATATCATGCAATACTTGTCTTTCTATTTTTCTTAGCATAAGGCTCTCAAGGTCCATCCACATTGTTGCAAATGGTAGAATGTCCTTTCTTATGGCTAAATAATATTCCATTTTATACACTTTCCACATCTTCTTTGTCCATTTATCCACTGATGGACACTTAGAGTGTTCTATATCTTGGCTACTGTAAATAATGCTGCATGAATAAAAGGGTGCAGCTATCACTTCATATCTTATACCTGTTAAGATGACTATCAAGAAAAAAAAAGCAAGAGGTAATAAGTGTAAGCATAGATGTGGAAAAAAGAGACCCTTTTGCATTGTTGGAGGGAGTAAAAAGTTGGCGCAGCCACTCTGGGAAACAGTAGGAGTTTCCTCAAAAAATTAAAAATAAAACTACCATATGATCCATTGATCCAACTTTGGGTATATATATATATCCAAAGAGAATGAAAAAAGGATCTACTATTATATTTAAAATTCTTAGGGGGGAAGGGAAGAGGGAGAGAATCAAACAGGCTCCACAACCAGTATGGAGCCCCACATGGGCCTCAACCTCACAACCCTGAGATCATGACCTGAGCTGAAATCAAGAATCAAGATGCCCAACTGACTAACTGACTGAGCCACCCAGGTATCCTTATTTTTAATCCTTTTAATTAGACTTTTAGATGTTCAGGAGTTGGTTAATCATAATCCTTGGCTTGTGACACACTTTCATCATCTCACTCATCTTCCAATACTGAGTCTTTAACATGAGAGCTGGAATAGAATTCTTAGAGGGTGTGTATTCAATGAACTTACACTTCAGAATGAATGCATAATGTGTCAGGTAGAATTATAAGAAGGCTTTTACGACCTTGCTCCCCAGTGTTCCTCGCATAAAGATTTTATTTTCTAATGCCAAAGGTAATTATCTTGGTGGACCTAATCTAATCACATGAGAAGCACATATAAATCACATAAAAAGGCAGAACATTCTGCTTGTGGCATGAGAGGAAGTCAGGAAGATTTCAAGAGTAGAAAGGACTAGGATGCTCTCTTTCTGGTTTGAAAATGAAGGAAGACACGTAAGAAAGAATATGAATGGTCTCTGGGAGAAGAGAAGTCCACAGCCGGTAGCCAGCAAGGCAATGGAGACTTCAGATGTATACCACAAGGATATAGGGTCTCTCAAAAACCTGAATGTGCTTGGAAATGAATTATTCTCTGGAGCCCAACTTGGAGGACAGCTTAATTTCAGCCACGTAAGAACCTCAGCAGAGAAGCCAGCCAATCCCACACAGCATTCTGAGCAGTCAGACTATAAGAGAACAAATGGGTATTCTTTTTAAAGCTGCTATGTTTGTGCTAATTTGTTACACAGCAATAGATAATTAATACACACAATCACCTTTCCTTTTATTTTTATTTTTATTTATTTATTTATTTTTAAAGATTTATTTATTTATTTATTCATGATAGATGTAGAGAGAGAAAGAGAGAGGCAGAGACACAGGAGGACGGAGAAGCAGGCTCTACACCAGGAGCCCGACGCGGGACTCGATCCCGGGACTCCAGGATAGCGCCCTGGGCCAAAGGCAGGCGCCAAACCGCTGAGCCACCCAGGGATCCCCTCCTTTATTTTTATAAAAATGTTATAAGTGATGTATTATGAGCCTACTACTAATAAATTTGATATAAATCAATAGGATAGCTATTAGTCTGGCCTATGAAGAGCTGGCTTTCCGTGACTGTAGAAACTAATTTCTAATTTGTGAAAACCGTCAAATTGGTTATATCCTTGCTCCAAGTGTGGTGTTATCAGAGAACAGTTCTATCCTGGTTCAGGCTAGACTATACCTTTTGAAATAGGAGACACTTCTTTCCTGACAGGGGGTGGATTTTTCATCCCTAGCACATACCAACCTGGAGGAACAAGTCAGGACAGAGGTTCTTCTATAGTAAGCATTAGAAGTCAGACCACAGGTAGATCACCAAAAGCAGGGTTTTTAGGAAAACTCTCTGATCTGTATTTTCCATTTATCTCCCAAAGGCAAGCATTGAGCTTATATTAAGCTCAATGTTTGCATTAAGCCTCATTAGAACAGGCAATTGCAATATTATCTGTTAGGAGTTTGGAAATAAAAGAATCACAGCAGTATCTAACTAAATGAATAGAGAAGGAAACGTGAGGGGAATTTTAAAGATGGGACTTATTACAGGGCGGAACATTGAGAGAGGTGGGTATTCACATTGTGCAGAGTAGTTTTCTTATCTGTTTTGAAGAGATATGGACCACCATGCACAGAGGGCAATAGGTATGAGGCCATCAAATATTCTTAGTACTAGAAAGGTTGTTTGGGGGAGCATGCCATCTGCCTCAGAGAGGTCATCCCAAGAAGCTCTTAGATGACTGAGGGCCTGGGCATGAAAACAAACCCTGAAGGAGAGACATACTCCCTCAGCTGCAGTTTTTACACATACAAACACACATGCACACGCACGCTATGCAGGGTGGCATATGGGAAGAGAGAGAGAAATTAGGAATGCTAATTAGAGTCTCATAAACTTTCGTCATGTAAGAAATTGGTGTTTTCAAGCATAAATAAATAATAAAAAAGTTTGTTTTTTCTTTGGAAGAAAATACATACTTATACTGTATAGAGAGGTTGGTCTAGTTAATTTAGGAGGAAAGGAGTCCTGGTTATGCTTGGTGGATAAAATTAACTGAATTTTGAGCTGTCATTCCCTACTTCACAGGACCAAAATCCCTTTCTCAGGAAAAACTAGTAGTTCCCCTAGTTTAGAAAAAGCCTGATTAAAATATGGCTAAAGCAGAGACAGCTAAATATGCAAAATAAAAAGTGCAAGGATGTCAAGATTCCTTTCTCACATGGGGTAAATTGATGTTTCACAAAACAGGAGGGTGAGGACATTGAATCAGAGAGAAGGTGGGAGTATTGCTTTAAAGAGGAATTATGAGAGAATTCATATGTCATTCATTATGATTGTAGCAAGTGTATGCTTTGAAGAGCTGCTCTGCTCTAAACACATCTGAATGGCAGGTAGCATTTACAAAGAGGAAACTTAACAACCAAAGCCAGGCTTAAAACGATTTATATTTCCAAGGACAAGAAATCCAAAGAGATGAATGGAGCTGCAGAGATTGGTAGCTGGGAGTTTAGCTGTTGAGGAATAACAGGAATGAAAATTGCTAAATGGAGATGGAAACTAGTTTCCACTAAACTACTCAGGTATTTTGTGCAAATTAGAAAAAAAAAATACTCTCCTTAGATATAAGTTTGGTTGGGGTTAGGGGTTGGTAGGATATTTTGCAAGTGAAAAGAAGTCCTTTTCTCTGAGTAGTTACCAATAACCTATATTGGTAAATGTAACAAATTACAAGGCTTCAGGTGTTTGTTTCAAATGCAAAGTTTATGACCATGCAGTGTTTTCAGTGTCCCTGGCTGGAAATGCACTTAGCACTTATCCTGGGGTTGAGATTCATGTGGAAACACAGCCTTAATGAGTGGGAGGACAAAGACACAAAATGCTCATCAGGACCTGAGCAAAGTTGCCTATTACCTCTGAACTGGTCTTTCAATATTTCTAATAACAGCATGGAGGCAGGAACCACAGCCTGTTATTATAAGACTTAGTTTTATACAGGAGACCCAGAGACAACATCCAAACAGCCACAGAATCACTAGATAAGGAGCAGTGAACCAGAGGAAGTGAACAAGAGGAAGAAAGTAATCAAAAGTGAAAACAATAAACCTTCTATACAAATGAATAATGTATATTGGTAAATTTAACAGACTACTAACAGTGAAAAAAAAAAAAGAAAAAAGAATATAAAGACTATTGTGTGTGGTTTAAAATAAAGATGAAGTTAAAAATTGAGCCAAACCACAACTATGGAGGAGTGATCAGTGGTTACTTAATGCTTGCTAAATTTCTTGTGGGCAGAAAACTTAAGGACAACCATTGGAAAAGTAACTTGAAGCTTCCCAACTAGCAGAGGAAAAGAAAGGGGGAAAATAGAAAATCTTGTCTATTTAAGCATTAACCAAGTGAAAGGATGGGAGATAGTGAATGATAGGATCATTAAGGTGTGTTTTTTTTTTTTGTTTTGTTTTGTTTTGTTTTTTTGCTCCAACTAAAATGTCTACTGTGGGTTGACTTTAGCTTGGCTCCATATAGTCCTCCACTCTGTGAGTCAAGCTGATGGAGGAGTTTCTATCTGGGAATCTCTAGTCTTATAATAGGGAAGGAAGAGTCATAGCAAATCAATCTGGCCAGCACTGCTTTTGCTCAGAGATGACAGAAGTTACTTTCACTCACATTTCATTGTGCAAATGAAGTCATTTGGTAAAAGTAAAATTAGTGAAACTAGAAAGTATAATCTTGCAGGGAAAGGTACCCTGGTGAGGGGCACTGCAGGAACAGGCAGTATTGATTTAAAAATGATTATACTGGTCAAGCAAAAACAAACAATATGACATTGTAAATGAAACAAAATATATTAATAAGCACAATAAAACCAAACAGATGAAAATAATCTTTTGGAAGAGTTTAAAATTTTGATTAAAATAGTGAAATAATAGGCTGCTTTAAACATTCCTAAGACAGGGATCCCTGGGTGGCGCAGTGGTTTGGCGCCTGCCTTTGGCCCAGGACGCCATGCTGGAGACCCGGGATCGAGTCCCACATCGGGCTCCCGGTGCATGGAGCCTGCTTCTCCCTCTGCCTGTGTCTCTGCCTCTCTCTCTCTCTGTGACTATCATAAATAAATAAAAATTAAAAAAAAAAGAAAAAAAAAACATTCCTAAGACAAAAGCAGATAGGAAATCTAAAAATAAATTAATTGAACAGCACACGCCAAGAAATTACCAAATGAAAGCTACTATAGAAGTAATGACAGATAAAAAGAACTTAAGTCAATAAGCTTTAATAGAAATAAAGTCACTAAAGAAAATATTCACCAAGAAGATCTAAGAATCAACCACTTTTTGCATTTAAAGAGCACAGCTTCAAAAATATAAATCAAAAAAAGTCAAAGCAACAAGTAAAACCAACAATATCTGTAAATGTAGGAGATTTTAATTTCTCTCTAGGAAGCTGAAGACTAACAAATTTTGGGAAGAGTAATAAATTTAAGAGTAAAATTTTAAAAAAAAGTAAAAAAAAAAAAAAGAGTAAAATTTAGAAGATTTTCTTACACACATAAAAGATAGATATATGATGAGAGAGATAGCTCTAACAGATTTATGTAATCCTCCACCTAACCAATTAGATCATATGCTCAATTAAAGGATACATTTCATTTACAAACATCACCCTCAGACTAAAGAGTAAATTCAAATAAATTTCAAAAAATATTATAAAAATATATTATGGTCTGACCTCAATGCAATCAAATTAAGAAATAAATATTAAAATATTGTAAATCTATTTATATTTATAAATAAGTAGATAAATATATTTAAAATTCGGTGTAAATAAAATAATTACGTAGAAGGAGAAGGGTGAATAAAGTTATCCTTTGGGACAAAAGAGAAAATTTATGAAAATGGACAAAGTCTTAAAAAATGAGATCTCTTTCCACATGTATTAGTTTGCCAAAGAGCCCTACAAAGCCAAATGTTAGAGTCATTATCTATTGGGGAAAGGAGCCCTCATACACAGATAATGGGACCATAATGAAGTATCACCACTTTGGAGAACAAATAGAACCATACCTGGTAATGCTGAAGCTGTACACACACACCTGGCAATCTGGATAGATAATGAAGCTCTTTACACAAGTGTCCAGGACACGTCTTAAAGAATGTTCATCTTAGTATTATTTGAAATAGTAAAAAAAAAAAAATTCATAAAAAAGCAGAATGTCTACAAAGGAATTCATAAGTATTATAAATGCTCATGAAATACAGCTCTAATCAGTAGCTGAAATTAATGAACTGGAACTGCATGAATCAAATGTACGTAATTATGAAACAATGTGCGATGAAAATAAGCGGGTTGTGGAATGATAACCACTACAGTATGGGAATATTTATTAAAATATTTAAAACATGCAAGCAGTCTCGTTGATTATACATATGCATTCATGGATTATAACACAACAAATTAAGAAGAGCAGTTACATTTTTCAGGAGTAAGCTGGGCAATGTGCTTAAGGAATTACACTCAGAGGGTTGGAACTGTATTTCTTAGACCTTGTTTCTCAAACAAAACAAAACATAAAATGAAAATATTTGAAGCAAATATGGCAACATTCAGATTTATTAACCTGAAAAAAAAGATTTATTAACCTGGATGGAGGGTATATAGTTATTTGTCATCTTAGTCTCTTGGATTTTCCATGAGAGTGACATATTTTATGATTACGGTAAAAAGAAATGCCTAAGGAAGCTGATTCTGGATCACCTGCTAGATCCTGCAGCCATAGTGGTGTTAAGGTTGCCTGGCACATCCTTCCTCTGTGGCCTGCGAGGTGGTAGAAATTATCTGTCAACTGATAATTTAGCAAACTTGAATGTTCTGACTGTACTCCCTTCCATTATATATAGTAAGAGCTCCTTTTCCAGAAGAGAAAGAAGGAAACCTCACAGAACTTAAAAATACAAATTCAAAAGTCTGATTAGGTGTTAATTAAAAAAGCAAGTTTTAGTTTGCTTGTCTTTTTTTTTTTATGACTTCATGACTCTTCATAAGCATAAACAGGAGAGAGTTGACTCTTTTAGCAGTTCCTCAGATAAGGACACATTTGAGTATAAAGAACAATTATACAGTTAAATATCTGGACAGAAAATGCTCATTTGTTCACTAGGTAAATGGCAGGATATACAGGTAATCTTTAGCATCCTGCCAGCTAGCAAGAAAAAAAAAAAAATCCTAAACGATGGTGATCTCTGCTGTGTTTGGAGTTAGCTATAGGGAAAATAACTTGGACAAAGGTAGGTAATATGTTCTTATGACCTCCATTCAATGACTCCTCTTTTTAGAATTAGATAGTTCTAATTATCAAGACCCAGACAGGCTTGACCAGAGGGGACTGGCATCTTACTTGGTAGTTTAACTGTGTTTCTAAAATCACACCAAGCAGAATAATGCAATAGAAAGTATAGATTTAATATCCATGGGTATAAAATGTGTGATTACTACAGCCTATAAATATGTATAGATTGTAACTCTGTTGATACTTCATTGTTTTTAAGCCGGAGTAGTGTCAACTGGCTGGTCATTGTTTTAATAATCATCTTAAAAAATACCTCTTCAGGATATAGTTATGGATATATATATATATCCTATCAATAAACTTGCCAGATAAGAACTTAAACACTGCAAAGGTATAATGTATCATGCTTATTATTTGCTAAGAAGATTAAATCATCACCTTAAATTTTGTAGCTCATTTATACATTCATTGTAAAGAATAATAATGTAAATGGGATTTTCTAACCATGTTAAAAATGTGTATTTGTATACATAAAAATATTTCTTAGTATAAAAAGTATTTTGAAATATATATAGATTTTAATTTTAGCCTACATGTAGCTTTCAACTGGAAACTCAGTTCAATTTATATATTTCCACAATGAAAGTAATATTTAAGTGAAATCATAAGAAATATTAAACACACATAGTACCTCTCATGATAATATATATTCATATTTACTGTGTATGCAAATAAACAGCAGAAAACTTGAGTTAGGTTTAAAAAGGTTTTTTTTTAGAAAATCTTAACATTTGCTCTTTGAATTAAAATAAAGAGCCTTCTTTTAAGAATGTTTCACTTTGTGGACTGTCATCCAAAAAAATATTTCCAGCAATATACTATGGGGTACTCAGGACAGTAAAGATAGTGGAGACTAGATGCATATATTCTGTGTGAAAATGTGTGGGACAGTAAGCATTTTCAGTCTCCTCATGTGTGATAAGTAACTCCTTGAAACGTCTGTTTGGACCGTGCTTTAGAGTGTTGTAAACTGAGGGCAGATGGAAGTAAATGGCTGAAATTCTTTAATATCCCCACCTTGCATAGCATCAACCCTTGGAATGCTCATACTTCCTGCATTTTCTTCTGGCTCTACTGTTACCCAGGTGGACGTTTGTATTCAATACTTGCTCTGCTGCTTCTGGTGCTGCTGCTGGTGCTGCTGCTGCTGCAATGCTTACACTTAGAAATTCCTGGGTTTATCATCATTTATTAATTGCTTAATCAATAAGCTCTGTAAATGGTGACCATAATTATCCCAGAAGGTCACTGAAATAAAGGAGAATAAGGTCCCAAGGCGATGAGGCCCAGGCTCAAATCCATTTATCTGAAGCTACATGACAAGATGCTATTTTTTATTTCTGCCTTGAATTTCAAATTAACAGTCAGCTGAAAAGATTCTTTTGAAGAATGAATCCATAATAAAGGGATTTACTTCTTTTCCCTTGGAGTTGTTGCTTTGCTGCCATTGTTATTGATTAATGGAGTATGTATACTTTAAAGGAACACTGCTACTCTTTGAGATCTTCCCTCCAGAGTATGTTAGGATCATGTTAATGTCTTGCATTTTTCAACACTGGAGAGGCAATCAAGTGTTCTAGAAACTATGTATTTTATAGAGAGAAAGTCAAGAAAGCAGAGTAAAAAAACAGTATATACAGCATGTTCTCATTTTTGGAAAAAGAACTCTATATGCTCTGTTTTGTGCTTTGCTTCTGGCTTTCTGTCTATAGAAATATAGTTTCCAAAACAATTCATTTTTGAATGCTGAAAAATGCAACAGGCATAAATAGATTAATAGATGATAGAGATAGACATCGAAATATATTGGTTATATTCTAAAAGTAAGCAGAAGAGTCATACATTTTCATCATTCCTGTTTGTGCTCTTTTATTTTGTTCATTTTTAATTAGCTTTCTGGATGCATAACTTACATACAGTAAAATATGTGAATTTCAGTTGTACAATTCTATGAGTTTTGTCAATCTGTCATAATCTGAGTTACCATGTTATAGAACTACACTACCCAATACAGTAGCAACCAGACAAATGTGTTTGAGCACTGGAAACAGGAGAGGAAATATAGATGATAATATTTTGGCTGTATCAGATTACATAGAATGTATGTTCCAATTAAATTTAATTACACTTTTTTTCTTATTATCCTTTTAAAAATATGGCTACTAAAATTTAAAAAATTACATATATAGCTTGTACTTTATTTCCATAACACAGGATAGATATGGAGCATTTTCATCAACATAAAAAGTTTCCTCACACTCCTTTCACTGAATCCTCCTACATCATTCTCCCTGACAACCACAAATCTACACCTGTCTCTAGTTTTGAGTTTTCTATAATCTTAAATAAGCAGGTGTGTGTGTGTGTGTGTGTGTACTCTTGTAAGTGTGTGTAAGCAGTTCTGCATGTCTGTGGTCCATATAAGCATGTTATGTAATCTGTGATGCTTTTACTTTGCAGAATTCTTGAATGATAGATTCATATCACTGTATCGGTAGTTCATTCTTTTTTTTAATACTGAGTAGTACCGGTTGGTTGTATGCATTTTTTTTTTATTTATTTTTTTTGGTTGTATGCATTTTTATTGCTTAATAGGACTTAGCGGTATGGATACATCTCCATCTGTTTATCCATTCACAAGTTAGTGAAACTTCAGTTTGGGCCATTGTGAACAAAGCTGCTCTGAAACTTTGAGTAAAAATCTTTGTGGACATGTATCTTCATTCAGTTTGAATGACTAAGAATGAAGCTAAGATCATACAGAAAGATTAAGATACACTCAAATAATTTTCCAGTGTTTCTGTACCATTGTATTCAACAACGTGTGAGTTTTAGTTGCTCCCCACCGTTGTCTACATAAGTTGCTGTCAGTCTTTTCAATTTTAGAAGTTCTAGTGAATGTGTAATAATATCTCAGTGTGAAGTTAATTTTCATTTCCCAAATGAGAAACACGTCTCTTCTCACATGATTCTTTGAAATTTATATATCTTGTCTTCTAGAGTGAATATTTTTTGTTCATTTTTTAAGAACTAGAAAATTTTTAGAGGCGCCTGTGGCTCAGTTGGTTAAGCATCTGACTCTTCGTTTCAGCTCAGATCATGATCTCAAAGTCCGGAGATCAAGCCCCAAGGAGAGCTCCACACTCTTTAAAGTGCCTAAGTTTTTATTTTAATGAATTTCAATCTATCTTTTAAATTTTATTTTGCTAAGAAAACAAATATTTTCTCCTATGATTTCATCAAGAACTTTAGCAATTTGGACTTAATATTATATTTGTTGAAAAATCAGTTAATTGTGTGCATGTGAGTCAATTTCTAATCATCTTTGTGCTTTTAACCGTTTTTTTCTAGATGAAGTGACTTAGATTTACTTAATAGTTTTGAAATTCCCATGCCCTAAGAATATTAGCTGTATTATTTACCCCAAAAACCTCAAGCTGATTTTATGTCTTACTTTCAATACTAGGTGACTTTTTTTTCTGTGATGAAGGCAACAGAGCAAATAATGGACTGGGTATGAAGGTTAGGCTAGCCAAGGAAAAGTGGATGCTAAATGTCTTAAAAGCTGTGATGACATTGCCCAAGAGCTCATGAACCAAAATAGAAGTCTGGGGATGCCTGTGTGGCCCAGGACGTGATCCTGGGGTCCTGGGATTGAGTCCCACATCAGGCTCCCTGCATGGAGCCTGCTTCCCCTCTGCCTATGTCTTTGCCTCTCTCTCTGTCTCTCATGAATAAATAAATAAAATATTTTTAAAAAGTAGAAGTCTGGTCATTTGGGAGAATAAATGTAGAAGGCTAAATGAGAGTACTTAAACTGA